>NC_134311.1:11740839-12059375 GCF_949628215.1 Phalacrocorax aristotelis | reverse complement strand
GCTGAAGTTACCTCCACTGTAAACTTCTGACTACATGTACAAGGAGGAAAAGATTCAGTTTAGGGGTCTTGTATAAAACTGCACAGAAATTTATCCACAAAATCTTTTATATAGATGGAAATTGATTCAAGTAAATAGGAGCAACTGAAATTTAAATATTTTTTTAAAAGACACCTCAAACCCTATCCTATTTTTTTAGAAAATAGTACTGCTACCGTATGATTCTGATGACAAACCATAATTCATGACCTCAGCTTTTTGTGATACATCTTTGGCAAAGCCAGTGCTTACTGTAACATTCTCAAAACAGAGGTAATAATACAAAAACAAAATCATATATAAGGAAAGGTAATGGGTTTTATAACGAAGATAGTAAAAGAAAGACATGGTAAAACTCAATCTAGTTTTACATTTTTAATGCAAGTTCAGATTTCTGAAGGACTGATATGCTGATACTGAATATTCTTTGGCTCTGTAGAGCATATGGAAGTTATAGAAAAGGGTATAATTTCTACTTATATTCTCATGAATATTTTTATAGCAGCAAAATTAATATTTTTTAATGCTGAGATTTTTCTTCTTCCTTGGAATATTTTAAGGAATTTTTTAAAAGAAAAGTAATTTTTAAGGTATTTTTGAAAGGCATCAGGATATGTTAATAACAGTAATTTTTTTTTCCCTTTGGCCACCTAAGATTAGAAAAGACAGACAAGCTGTGAGAACAGCATAAGAAATATGTGTAAATCTTCTAGTCTGGTCTCCATGAAATGCCATGATAGCTAATGATTGGTAGTTGCAATTATCATTAATGAGATTATTAATTCTCTCCTGCTTTTAAAAGAAACAGAAAGAGAGCACTAAAGCTATTATTTTCTTGTGTTGTTGATGAGTCTACTTCCCCCCTTTGCACATGTATGTTCTTCTAATACTTCCAGGAGAAATTGCTTATATTCTATATGTTGTGTTAAACTAAAAATTTGGGATGTGAAATGTTAGGCAAAAAATCCCACATTTCTTACATCCCTTGCTGCACCTCATCTTAAAATGCTGTGAATGAATGAAAATACTAAAAGTGAATGAAATGCAGTGCGAGAATTATGGCCTGAATTCTTCTATAGAAGAAGGAAGGATAATGTAGTTACCAAGCATGGTTTAGATTTTGATTATTTTCAGACTCTAAGTTGCATTCAGTGAATGTTGTGCATGTACTCTTTTAGGCTAGGACTAGACTTGAGTTAATTCAGCCCAGAATTAGCATACACCTGAGTGAGGCGGTTTGAACAAGTGGAGAAAAAGAAGGGAAGAACACAGTGTAGGTTAAATGAGAGCCAAACACACATGAAAAGGGAAACAGAGGTCAATGATTTAGTGAATACTGATTAAAAAAAAAAAAGGAAATCTTTTCTGCCTAGTAACTAGGAGTTCGTTAGCAACTTATCATTGAAGATGCCACAGGATGAAGCCTACCTCAAAGCACAGCTCAGAAAAATGAGACCTGGACTACTTCCACTCAGTTTGAACTGATGTGATTGTTAGATCAATACAGCAGTGTTAGACTATGTAATGTAACTGCTGCTAATGTCACCCTTCTCATAACACATCTGGGATAGGATGGCAAAGGGGAACAAAGACCCTGGTGACAGCCACTAATGTCTCTTTGATTTGTGAAAAGCCAAAGAGGTTGGAAAGACCTACACAATTATTGGGGTCATTGGTGGTCTTTGCCAATGATCTAATTTAAAAAGCTGTAAGAAGGGAAAATAGTAGTCCCTTGGGAGGAGACACAGATATGGACCTCCAACAGCCTGCAGGGGGCTGAGCTTGAGAGGGAGCCGCCACGGCCATAAGCCAGGGGTTGGGCACCTTGAATGTTGGGAGTAGAGCATTATTCTCCCCTGGGATTCTGGTTTGGATGGGTGCATACTGTGGGTGCCTTGCAGGATAAAAAACTCTATCCATGCAGTCATTCCTACTCAGTGGGTAAAAACCAAAAGTCATACATATCACTGCTAGTTGAGGTTGTGGGCTTGTGGTTCTACACCCCCCAGTTCCTTTCTGTCAGAAGTTAAGGATTGGGGAGCAGAGAAGAACACCAAAACCAGAAGAAAGATGACCCTGAACTAACTACACCAAGAAACAGTACAAGGTCCTGGAAAAGAAGCAGAGGAGCCCAAACTTCCCTGCATACAAGGTCTGATCACTCTTTCTTATCTGTAATGTTCTTAATTTGTAGTAGTTGCTAAGTATATTTAGCATATCTTGTAGTATTGAATAATAAAGGCACACACAATAATAAAGTGTGATTGGCAATGTGCACTTTGTTTCACATTAAACCTGAACATCCATTTGCCATGAGCATGAGGTTTTCCTTGCTTTGCCACCTTCATCACAAGATGGTGGAGTCCCATAACATTGGGTGGTGGGTGGCAGCTGCCCTCACGTGTGGCATCAGACCATACACAGGAACCCAGCACATGTGCACAAGTGAAGACCAGCCAGTGGTATAATTTTTGCTGGAGCAGACAGCACATTGTTCTCGCTAAATTAACTAATTACCATAAACAAATCACATTGCTTTCTTGTTGGAAAGCTTATCAGGCAGTACTATTATAGCCTTTCTGTTTGGGCCTGAGAACCTTATCTTCCCAGACCATGCTCCTGAAAGTATAATGCACCGTTTTGGGTGGAAAAAAACTAATTCTAAGGATCGAATAAGAGTTAGATTCACAAGAGTAATACCAATATTGTGGGATTCTTGAATATGAAAAGTGATTTTATTAGTTCATGACTCATGATAAGGGGAGTGAAAAAAAGCATGTAACAGCAAAAATCTTCATAACTATACTTCAACATACAGTATTTTTAAATTAAAGATATATTTTCTGAAAGATGCCTGCACATTTTCAGTAATTAGACTAGGACACAAATTTTCTATACACGGACTAGGAGACTTAAAATGAGAGTACAGTTTCAGAGAACAGCATGAACATTATTGTTCATTAAGGAATCATCCATTGCTCAGTAAAACATTACCCTATGTTATAAAAATAAGGCATCCCGGGGTTCACACTCTGCTTAATCTATTAATGCTTTAATATTATATTTATGTTAACAATTTTATTTTTTCTGGGCTAGTTTCTGTGTAGATAATAAAAAATTAAAGATAATATATATATGATCCATAAAAAGCACAAAATGCTGTTCTGAGAGGTTCAGTTTTTCCTTATTACTGATATGTTGGGCAAATATTTGGCCTGTGCCAATGGGCACATTAAGAAGTAGGGAACAGGCTAATATAGTACCACAAATTTAGCTCACTACTTGTTGATTATGGTGTGCATTATGTTTAAAATTTTTTAGAAATGGTGGAATTAGTATTAATTCACAAAGAACTGTACTACTGTCTAGGATTTGCTGTCTAGTTATCAACCTATAGAGTGCAGCCTTTTACCAAACAATACCCTTTATGTAATGGAAAAACTGCAGTAAAAGGTTTGTCCTCTTCATCATAAAATATGCAGTGCATTCCAGTTAAACAGCTTGGAATTTATAGAAGCCAGATGCTCAGTCCCTATAAATCAGCCTAGCTTTACTTTAGATGGAGATACAGTAGTTCGTTTTCACTCAGGAACTTGTTAGCCACATACCTAAGTGAGCTGTAAGGACTTGATTACAGAAATATTGCCATTTAAATGATGTTAGCAGAGTTTACCATTTCCATCCTCCATGTTCAAACCAAAATAAAGGTAATAGGGTCACTATAGTACTTCTGTAACATATCTGAAGCTTATGAAATTTTTACGAATGCAATCATGCTTGAAATATCTTAGTACAGAAATCCTGATATTCGTCTAAATCTTTGCAATCTTGAAGGTGATTATTAGGTGGCCAGGTTATGAATAACCCAGTTTGCCTACTGTGTGCATAATAATCTTGTTCATGCAATTACTAATGCAATGCAATTTCAAGGGGATGTCCTTATGATGAGGAATTGACATGCCTGTTGGTAGATTAAATCCAAGGACAAAAAGCTATGATGTGTATTTGGACAAAGTATTCAAGATGCAGAATAAGTATATGGTTAAGTACAAGGAAAAACCTCATTTTTGTTTCTGTCTTGAGGCAAAAAATGAGGTCAGTCTATGTTTTAATCTTCAGTGAGGAGCTATGACAAGCAAGGGAAAAACATTTAAAAGTACAGATTCTTCAGTTATACTCAGTAAAATTTTGTCATCTCTAAAGAAAGAGGAGGAATAGTAATAATAAGTGGGATGTTCATAATATTGTTCAAATTGTGTTTTGAGGAAAGTTTAGGTATGCCTATTCACCAAGATAAATTAATGGGAGATGTACCGACTAAGCATGTCTTTCATTAAGCTTTCTCAGATGAAGGCTGAAACTGTTGAAAAAGCTTTGAAGAAAGAAACATAGAGAAAAGTTTGGAAAACACTCTTCTAATTGGCATAACTGATTTTCAATTCATGGATGAGACTGGATTGCAAGGGAAAAAGATCTATCTGATTGATAATAACAGGATTTTGCCCAATCCATCTGGAATTAAATATATGCAAGGAATGACAACTCGCAGCATTTATAAGTAAAAGAAGAAAGGCTGAAAAGTGATGTAAATGGGAACAAGAAGGGCTTATTCGAGTACTTCAGCAGCAAAAATGTGGGCTTGCTGCAGGGGCCCTGGTAACAAAGGACATATGAAATGCTGAGGTGTTCAATGCCTTCCTCTCCTCAGTCTTCACTACTAAGACTGGCCTTTAGCAATCCTAAGGCCCTAAGAGCAGACAGAAAGTCTGAAGCAAGGAAGACTTACTTTTGGTGGAGGAGAATGAGGTTAGGGGACATTTAAACAAACTGGAGTTAAACAAGTCTGTGGGCCCTGATGTGATGTACCCACAAGTGCTCAGGGAGCTGGTCTATACCCCTGTGAGGCCACTCTCGATAGTCTTTGAAAGGTCATGGTGGTTGGTGGAGGTCTCTAAGAACTGGAAGAGAGAAAATGTCACTGCTGTCTTCAAGAAGGACAAGAAGGAGGCGTTGAAGAACTACAGACAACTAAGTCTCATCTTGGTTGTGGGAAGCTGATGGAGCAACTCATCCTATAAACCATTTCCAAATATATTAAGGATAAGATAGTGATCAGAAATAGTCAACATGTATTTACAACAGAGAAATGTTGCTGGACCAACCTGATAACCATTTATAATGAGATGACCAGCTTGGTGGATGAGGGGAAAGCAGTGGATGTTCTTTATCTTGACTTTAGCAAGGCTTTTGATGTTGTTGCCCACAAGATTCTCATAAACAAACTGTTACAGTGTAAGTTAGATAAATGCACAGTGAGGTAGATTGAAAAGTCTGAGTTACCAGGCTCAAAGAGCAGTGACCAGGAGCACAAAGTCCAGCTGGAGGCCAGTCAGTAGTGATATGCCTCAGGGGTGGATACTGTGACAAATATTGTTTAACATCTTCATTAATGACCTGGAATGATAGGCTAGAAAGCACCCTAAGCAATTGGCAGATGATACAAAACTGGGAGCCAAAACTTGGTAGTCTCCAGACATGCCTAGCAAACTCAGTGATTCCATGATTGTCACTTAAAGATATACTGCTATAGGAAAAAAGCTCTCTGAAAGAAAGAAAATAAAAATCTAATACACATTGCTGCAACAGAAAAAAATGTGTCTAAAAGGTCTTGAATAGCTACAATTTAGAATTGAAAAATGACTATTGATCATGATGTGAGAGAGAATCCAGATAAACACTTTTATGAAAGAATCAGGATGATGACACAATGGGTACAAAAAGTACACTTCATATACATTTTACCTATTGAAATAAGCCAGTATTGTGGTTACTATTAATGGAAGCCTGGGACACTAAAACCACAGGAATTCTTTTTGTTTGAATCCTTGTAAGAACACTATAGCTGTTCCACTTCTTCGTAAGTACTGTGGTTTAAACAAAGACAAGATTTTTCTTTTCAATAAACTATTTTTGGTAACATCTTGTTATAAAAGTAATCACACTGGTTAAGGCATAAGTTTGTCTTGTTTGTAAATTTTTTCTATAATAAGAAAGCTACATCATTCTAATACAAGAACTGTAGTATTGCATGCATGCTACAAGAAAAATATTTTTTCTGAATACGTTTTCTCTGGTTATGAGTTGAGTGGTCTACAAATCACAGAATCACAGAATCACAGAATCACAGAATGGTAAGGGTTGGAAGGGACCTCTGGAGATCATCTTGTCCAACGCCCCTGCTTGAGCAGGCACACCCAGAGCAGGGGGCACAGGAACGCATCCAGGAGGGTTTTGAATGTCTCCAGGGAAGGAGACTCCACAACCTCCCTGGCCAGCCTATGCCACTGCTCTGTCACCCTCATAGGAAAGAATTTTTTCTCATGTTTAGCTAGAACTTCCTGTGTTCCAACTTGTGCTCATTGCCCCTTGGCCTATCATTGGACACTATTGAAAAGAGCCTAGCCCCATCGTCCTATCACCCACCCCTTATAGATATTTGTGAAATCTGTACTCATTCTTCTTTTCTCCAGGCTAAACAAACCCAAGACTCTCAGCCTTTCCTCATAAGGGAGATGCTCCAGTCCCCTCCATATCCCCTTGGTGAATCCATGTTGACTACTTCTGATAACCTTTTTTTCCTCTACATGCCTGGACATGACCTCCAGAATTCACTGCTCCATCACCTTTCTGGGGATGGAGGTGAGGATGACTGGCCTATAGTTCCCCAGGTCCTCCTTCTTGCCCTTTTTGAAGACTGGAGTGACATTTGCTTTCCTCCAGTCCTTGGGCACCTCTCCTGTCCTCCACGACCTTTCAAAGATGATGGAGAGTGGCTCAGCAAGAACATCCTCCAGCTCCCTCAGCACTCACTGGTGGGTGCATCCCATTGGGGCCCATGGATCTGCAAAGGTGTAGTTTGCCTAGGTGGTCTCTGATCCAATCCATCTCAACCAATGGTAAGTCTTCCTTTCTCCCAATTTGTCCTCTCTTCACTGGAGGCTGAGATTCCTGAGGGCCAGCTTTAGCAGTAAAGACCAAGGCAAAGAAGACATTCAGTAACTCCCCCTTCTCTGCATCCCGCATCAGCAGGGCCCCTTCCTTGTTCAGCTGCTGCCCCACTGCATCCCCAGTCTTTCTTTTACTGATGATGTATTTAAAGAAGCCCTTCTTGTTATCTTTGGCATCCCTTGCCAGGTTTAGTTCCAAGTTGGCCTTGGCCTTCTTCGTCACATCTCTGCATACCTTGACAACATTCCTATATTCCTCCCACATGGCCAGTTCCTTTCTCCCTCTTCCATTTGGGTTTCTTTAGAAGGTCTTTGGTCGTCCACACAGGTCTCCTGGCTCCTCTGCCTGACTGCTTCCTCCTGAGGGTGCACTGATCTTGAGCTCAGAGAAAGTGGTCCTTGAATACTGTCCAGCCCTCTTGGACCCTCCTGCCCTCCAGAGCCCAGCCCACGGGATTCCTTCTAGCAGGTCTTTGAAGAGGACAAAGTTGGTCCTCTTGAAGTCCAAGGATATAACGTGACTCATAGCCCTGCTTCTACCTCGCAGTATTCTAAACTCAACCATTTCACGGTCACTGCAGCCAAGGCTACCCCCAAATATCACCTCCTCAACCAGCCCTTCCTTGTTTGTGAGGATAAGTTCGAACAGCACATATCGCCTCATTGGCTCCTCCACTACTTTCGTCAAAAAGTTGTCCTCGATGCTCTTTAGGAACCTTCTGGATTATACATGCCTCGCTGTGTTGATTTTCCAACAAATATCAGGGTGGTTGAAGTCCCCTATGAAGACCAGGGCCTGCAATTGCGAGGCTAATTCCAGCTGTCTGCAGAAGGCTTCATCAGCTTCCTCTTCCTGATCACGTGGCCTGTAGCAGACCTCTAGAGCAGTGTCACCCATATTTGGCTTTGGCTGTCCCTTAATTTTTACCCACAAGCTCTCAACCTGTTCCCCTTCCACTCCAAGGTAGAGCTCGATGCATTCCAGTTGCTCCCTCACATAAAGAGCAACTCCCCCACCTCGCCTTGCTGGTCTGTCTTTCCTGAAAAGCCTGTAGCCATCCATAACCACATTGCAACCATGTGAGCCATCCCACCATGTCTCTGTTATTGCAATGAGATCATGGTCCTGTGACTGTACACAGACGTCTAGTGCCTCCCGTTTATTCCCCATGCTGCATGCATTGGTGTACAGGCATTTCAGAAAGGTGCTTGAGCACATGGGTTTCCATGGAGGGTTGTACAAGGACCCACTATAGCCATGCAAACCCTTGAGGTGGTTGGTCTCCTGGTTGCCATTGCATGAGGCCACCACGGCACCTTTATCACTGCTCAGGTTGTCCTGTCTTATTCCCCCATAGTGTGTGATGGCATTAGCATTGCCAGTTTGTCTCCCTCCCCCCAGGTTCCTCAGTTTAAAGCCCTCCTCATCAAGTTTGCCAGCCTGCTGCCCAAGATTCCCTTGCCCCTTCCTGACAGGTGGAGTCCATCCCTCCCTAGCAGCCTATGGTTGCTGAAGAGCATCCCATTATCATAAAAGCCAAAACCCTCACATCAACACACAGCCACATAACCAGGAGCTGATTTGCATTATTTTCCTATTTCTAGTCACCCATTTTTCTCCAACAGGTAGTACAGAGGAGAAGATAACTTGGGCACCAATATTTTTCACTTGCTTTCCCAGAGCTTTATAGTCTTGCTTAGTTCTGCCCAGACTCTGGCTTGCAGCATCATGTGTGCCCACATGGAAGAGTAGCAAAAGAAAGTAATCAGTGCTTTTGACAAGTTGTAGCACCCTCTCAATGATGTCTCAGATGTTAGCTCCCAGAAGACAGCAAACCTCTTGGGACTCCCTGTCAGGTTGGCAGATGGGTGCCTCAGTGCCTTTTCACACAGTCACCCACTACGAGCACTCATCTCTTCTCTCTGTGGTATCTACTCTGTGCTGCTGGTACAGTTGCACCTTGTGGACCTTGCTTGTGGGTGTCTGCAGTTGCTAAAGCTACAAATCTGTTGTTGCTGGTGATACTGGGAGGTGGGGGCTGAGGAAGAGCCCTGCTTCTGTGGGTTACCAGGGTCCAAGGTGGCTCTTCCTTCTCAGTTGTTTCTGCTACAGAAGCGTGGTTCTGGGGCTGCCTATCTATCTCTGCCTCAGTCCTACTAATATTACTCAGCCTTCTAACTGTCTCTTACAACTCAGCCACCTGGCGCAGCAGATCATTGACCTGTGCACGCCTTGTGCACCACGCGAGGTGTTGAGGCACACGTTGCAACCTACCATCTGTACTGAAGCCCCCAGCTCCGTCTGGGTGGATGCGTGAGACCTCTTTGAGACTTTCTCCATGATAACGCTGGTATTTGCTCTGCGGCAAGTGCTCACCATCCTATCCTGGCAGAAACCGAGAGAACTTCCCGGGCTGTGGGCCTACAAGCTGGATGCAGCACCCTCCCTGCTCACCCTGGCTGACGCGCCATGCCCTGTGCAAACTGCCATGCTACTCCCTGGCTGACGTGCCCGTCCTGTTCGCCGTGCTCCTGGGTGGCTCGTGCTCCCTGGGGCCATTTAAATCTCCTGCAGTTGCTTGTCACAACGCCCAGGCCACGTCAGCCTCCCTTGAGAGAGCTGCTGGGCCGCTCTGCACTTCCTCGGGCTTCTCTGTCTCGGGGAACCCGCTTGTCCACCCCAATCCAGTGCCCGGCCACGGGACTTACTGTTGCCACTGCTGTGTTCGTCGCCCATGAATCTTTTCCTCACAGATGTGAATTTTTCTATCTATGCATCTATTATTGATCAAACACCGTGTGTGGTGGCTTTGGCTGGAGCACATATAAAACACATCCTAAGAAACTTCTAACCGTACTCTTTATTCAGGCCTTTACTGTTGCATGACTATCTACACAAAACGTATCTGATTACTGGCAAATCGGTCAATAGGTAGTGAGTCACATTTTTATGTAATTACTCCTATTTCTTCCTTTCCTTTTAAAAGATGACAAACCACACCTTAAAAGGTGTCTCCATCTTCATATATTGTGACACAAAAGAATGAGGAAAAGAAGAAGTTAAGGTGCAAAATTATTTGAGATAAAGATAAATGGGTATGATTTCATAACATAATCATGTGATATTCTGGAATCTTACTACTTGTTTTTAAATCTGACGACTTAAACTTTATTTTCCGATCTTTCTTTTATAGTATAAAACCTTATTAAAACCTCCTGCTGGAATAAGAGATTCAGTGAAAACTGCACTTTTCATGCATATTAGTCCACTTTAAGTTGTATTGTAAGTTAGCAAATGGGTGACTGGTTTGGAGGTCAGCAAGTAATCAGATTTACAATGTTAATTAAAAATCTAACATGTTGCCATGAAAACAATCTTGTATGATTATCATCCAGAGGCTTGTGAAAGATGTACACAGCTGAATCTGATATTTTCCTTTAATATGCTCTGAACTGGAGAACTCTGGTCTACACAGCAATATTAAATGAAGGGAGTTTAATTAACTCTAGTGATCTGTCCAAAAGTCAATGTGTGTGGAAACGGAATTAAAGGAATTCCTAGGTTATTTTCTTTGATCATAATCAATTAATGCATAGAGGTTAATGTTAGAAATAACTCATCTGAGAGCAAGCAAATTACATATAGAAAACATATCTCTGTCTGACATTGATTAATTTCACAGATGTAATTGCTCATTTGACTGTGTATTGCGAACAAAATTGAAAAATCTGTGAATTACAAGACAAGCTGTGATATGTCCTTTTTATTTTGTTTCTAGCTATAATGTTTGTTTCCCATAAGAATGCAATGTTTTAGAGCATCCAGTGGCTTTTCTGATAAGCTAAGCAGTAACTCTAACAAGCATGGTAGGTTTTCCTACACTGTTGTTATTGACAGATCTGTAAGGATATATTTGCACTGTCAGTTAAATGAGACAGTAGTTTTGTTCTCCTGCCTCTGCTCGCATCAGTCAGACTCTACCACAGCTATCCTGAGTAGAGGAACAAACTACTCCAGATTATACTGTTAGGATATAATGACAGCTTGAGAGTTTGCTCTGTGCGGTATTCCCAAAGTCAACAGGGACGTATTTTGTGTCCAGTGTGGTTCCTCTGCTCTTCCACTGTCCCCAGTTTTTCCCATGCCACCTCATGTCTTGGAAGGCCCCTAGATAAAATCACATTATACAAAAACACTCAGCAGCATGCTGATATAAATGTTAGATTTTGCATGCTTCAAAGTTGTAGGATGTTATCTTTGTTCATGCTTATTCTTTACCATTAAAGAGAAAGAGAAAATATCTCAGGGATGTTAAGAGACAAATGAGACCTCAGAGAAGACCAGAGTTCTTATTTGGCCGTAGCAGGAAAGTGAATGGAGTCTTATAGATAGTTTTCTCTGCAGCAATACCAGGACATAGCCAAAATATCCTTTGCTTTCCTTTAATCCATACACGTAATACTTTTTTTTTTCTTGTTCTTTTCTTTCTCTCATTGATCTCTTTCATGTTGACAAGATATAATGATGTCCTAAATTTTATCTTTTTGCCATTTCAATTTGTTTGAAATTTACCAATAAAAAACAGGTAACAAATCTTTTAGGGTACGATTTACCATCTATGCAGCCTTCTCTTTTTCTTTTAAAAACTAAGGTATAATTAGATATAGTTTAACTAAAGCTTCCTCAACAGTCATGCTGATCATTTTTAAAAGATGTCCAACAGAAATTTAGAAACCTCCTATGTTCCAATTTGTTCATGTCAAAAGCACAGGTGAAAGAAGCTTTTCTGCATAATTCTGTTATCTTTGAGATTGCGTTCACCTGCATACAAACAGCCTTGTCCTTCTGGAGAAATAGAATGTCTACATTACAGGAATTTGTTTAGGTATTGTTGCTGGTTAGAAAAAACCTTGTTTTGGGGCAGAAACTGTTCACACTGTCACTGGAGACAAATGTTTTGACCTTGTATGTGCAGAGATGTTAACATTATTCCAAAGAGAAAGAGCAGGAGTGGAGATTTGAAAATTTTAACATGGTAAGTATATGATTTATGAAATGACCTAATATAGTATAGCCAAAAGGGTTTTAAAGGAATTTTAAAAAATATGATTGTGTGTCTATGGGAAAGACTTTATCCAAGAAGTTTTACCTGAAGAAGTTGAAAGGTGGGATTAATTTAACTTAACAGTTTACAGTGACTGTCATCTTTCTTGGTTGTCATCCTCCTGCCCTAATCAGCCCTCTATCTTCCTGCAGTTAAAAGATTTCGAAGACACCACAGCGGCTGAAAATTAATAGGACTCATTCTCTGTGAAGGTTGCCCTTCTGTACTGGAATAATTTATGATCTAAAATGGTAACCATTTCTGAAAATCAGATTGCAATATTCTTATGTCTCAGAATCCGAGAAGTTCAGAAGGAAATACTGCTAAAAAGGAACCAGAGGTGGCAGTTGATTCTGATCCAAAACCTTGCATAACATAATTTTCAGTACAAGAGAAGGCAAGATATGCTTCTAGGGACCCATGCTGATATTAAGACTATGTGAACAATATCTGGTGGGGTAAAAAAACACACAGAGGCTGTAACTGAAAATCACAGAATGCCATAGATTTCTTTTTTTACTTTTAATCATATAGGCTGAAATAAACAAAACACTAAAAGATGACAGTATATTTATGACGCTTTGTATTCTAAAAATCACAAGAATATGACAGTAATTTTCAGTATTTATTAATTTATTATTTAATTTACCATTAACTAACAATAAATGATTGGCTTATGACATAGTTCCATTCTACTTATTTAAAGATACGTAGAACTCCTCATAAAATGTTGCTTTGGGGTCCTACATAAGTATACTGGATGATACTTCTTTCCAGAGTTTTAGGGAATTTTTAAAAATCATTTTGAAATCCTAGCCCCTCTGAAGCTGGAGTAGTCATTTATAATGGCCACAGACAGTTATCAGCTAATCAGAGCTGGCTGACAACCCTTGTGCAGCAAGTGAAGAGAATTATCTAACAAACCAAATAATGACTGCTTTCAGGGAGGTTATTGTTTGAATAGACCACATGTTCAGTAGCTATGAAATCAGTCTTTTTTACTCATGCTTGACTGAAATGCAAAAGAAGGTAATTTATGTAAGTACAGAGTCCAATGTTAAGCATTCTGTAGAAACTTTCTAAGTGAAAACAAGATTTTTTGGAAGGACTGTCATTAAGCTCAGTGTATTGTTCTTGCTGTAACGGGATTCCTTACCTAAGAAGAATCAGAAGTTGTCAATTAAGTTATATCAAATAGATTAATTAATGATGAACAGAAAGAAAGGAGTGGCTGGAAGAATATCTCTTCCCTTCTTATGAAGTAGAAACTAGAAGGGTGCACAATTTGTGCAAAAATACCTGTCTAGGAATGAAAGGGAAGATGTTTGGCATAGATGATTTCCACTAGGTTTTTCAACAGGCTGACGGTTGTTGCTTCCACAGTAAGGGACATATCATTTTTAATGATGCTTATTTAGCTGGTGAAAGATAATTTGAGTAAACTATCCATAGTTTATATTTTAAAAAGGGCAGGGTTACAAACACTTTCCTTCAACTTGTATTCTTTCTTTTAAAGTAGTTAAAAAAGATGGGGAGAGAGCTGAAAATAAAAAAGGCATTACCAAAAATATAAAAACCAAACCAAAACCCAAAACAACCCAACACAACCAAAAACCACCACAAACAAAACCCAAAGTCCCCAAACCCAGGTATTGATTTTAAGGCCGGTATTCAACTAACAAGCACTTATTAATTCATTGTAACACTGTGTCTGTGAAATATCTATGATTTATATATATACTCATATATGTATATAGATAAAATTCTATATGTAAGTAAATAAAAAGTAAATAAAATAATTATATATGAAGCATCTTTATTATATATACTTACAAGTGTGTGCATACATTTTCCTATGGAGAAAGACATTCTGCATTCAGAAATGTTATCCAAATTCAGTGTTGCTTTTCACTCCACTTGTTGTAGTGCAGTGAGTCATGTTGTTGCTCTGTTTTCCAAGGAGAAGAAACTGTTACTGAGGAACAAACATAATTCCTTATGCTTTGGTAATCATTCCACATCTGGCCATTTTTATGAAACAAATATTTTCTGAAAGCTTCATTAAACTTAGAAAAAAGTGGGTTTTACCAGTTTTATAGTTGATTCCCTGTTGGATCCTGGGTACAGAAGAAACCCAAGTGTGGGAGAAAATTAGAAAATGCACAGATTTTCTCAATACAGAGCCAGGGTGAAGCCATTGGATGGACCCAGGACTGTGATTTTGGGGCACAGCTTTGAGCATATCTGTCCATCAGTGTAGCCATCCATTCTGTCATAGACAGTGCACACAACTCTGAATAAAACCATTGTATACTGATTATCCATTTATCTTTATTAGGGAAATTATAAATAATTTTATTCTCTACCCTGAGATTGTCACTCTCAACCATTAGGTTGGCTACTTCAAAAGCAAAAAAAATAGTATTTCCCCCAGAAGACATTTGGATGTGTCAGGGTTTTACAGTAGAAATATCTTTCTTTCTGCCAACACTGCAAAGATCAAGTACCTTTAAACTGGACCGTAACTCAGAGTGAACCATGAAAAGAGGCTGCACAACCTCAGCTAAATACGTAACAGTAAAATTTTCTATTTAATTCTGTAATATTTCTAACATTTCCCTGTTGTTTTTCTTAATGGTCCCATAGTGACCCGCGAAACTCCTGCTATGTATTATAAAATCATAGAATCATAGAACGGTTTGGGTTGGAAGAGACCTTTAGAGGTCAGCTAGTCCAATCCCTCTGCAGTGAACGGGAACATCTTCAACTAGATCAGGTTGCTCAGAGCCCCATCCAACCTGACACTGAATGTCTCTAGGGGTGGGGCATCTACCACCTCTGTGGGCAACCTGTGCCCCTGTTTCACCACACTCATAGCAAATCATTTCTTCCTTGTCTGGTCCAAATCTATCCTCTTCCAGTTCAAAACCATTACCCCTCGTCCTGTCACAACAGGCCTTGCTAAAGAGATTCTCCCCACCTTTCCTATAGTCTCCCTTTAAGTACTGGAAGGCCACAGTAGGGTCTCCCCACAGCCTTCTCTTCCCCAGGTTGAACAACCCCAACTCTCTCAGCCTGTCCTTGTAGGAGATGTGCTCCAGCCCTCGGACCATTTTTGTGGCTTCCTCTGGACCCACTCCAACAGGACCACGTCCTACTTGTGCTGAGGCCTCCAGAGCTGGATGCAGCACTCCAGGTGGGGTCTCACAAGAGCAGAGCAGCAGAATCACCTCCCACGACCTGCTGGCCACGCTGCTGGGGATGCAACCTAGGAGACGGTTGGCTGTCTGGGAAGCAAGCACACATTGTTGGCTCATGTCCAGCTTTTCATCCACCAGGACCCGCAAGTCCTTCTCTGCAAGCCCGCTCCCAATCCCTTCATCCCCCAGCCTGTACTGATATTGGGGGTTGCCCCGACCCAGGCTCAGGATGTTGCACTTGGCCTTTTTGAACCTTAAAATGTTCTCACAGGCCCACCTCTCCAGCTTGTCCATGTCTCTTTGGATGGCATCCTGTCCTTCTGGTGTGTCAACTGCACCGCTCAGCTTGGTGTCATCTGCAGACCTGCTGAGGGTGCACTCGATCCCACAGTCTATGTCACTGATGAAAATATTAAACAGTACTGGTCCCAGTACGGAACCTTGAGGGACACCACTCACCACTGGTCTCCATCTGGGTGTTGAGCCATTGACCACTACTCTCTGGATGTGACCATCCAACCAATTCCTCATCCACCGAACACCCCACCCATCAAATCCATATTTCCTCAGTTTAGAGGGAAGGGTGCTGTGGGGACCGTGTCAGAGGCCTTGCAGAATTCCAGGTAGGTGATATCCATAGCTCTTCCCTTGTGAAATTCCTCTTCCCATTGTATCTGCAAAGAATACTATCAGTATCATCCAAGGGGAAGACAAGTTTTCATGGATGTCTAATTAATCCACTTCATGATTTCATAGTCATCACAAATAACTGTGGTTTTTTTCAGGAAAGGGAAACCATATAGAATCCAATAAAATGAATTATCATATGTATTTATTGGGGGGGGGGGCAGTATCTATTAGTAAAGTTTAAAGTCAAATATTTAAGGGTAAGATTTCAGTTATGATTATAAGAAAATTAGTTCTTAAAGAAGTCTACTGGAAAGGCTGGAAAGCATGTTCTCTGCAATTCTGCTTTTGGAAGTTGCCTCTGATATCGGTATCTAGAATCAAAGGCCTGTTATGAAAAACAGCATGTCTAGCAGCATGGCTGGTATTCTCACAAGGGTAAGACATGCTGTTATCATGATCTGTCTCCAGTATACCTTTCTATTCTACCTTTTCTATTATGTTTTAAAAAGTCGGCTTAACTGTGAGGTCCAACCTCTACACCCTTGGCTTTCATATGGCAAAAGGACAAGGACATTGAGGCAGCCTCAGTATACTTTCTCTGAAAGTATGTACTTACCAGGAAGTGTATTCAAGCACATCCTGTCGTTCAGCATAGCGCAGATTTGCTCTTCTGCAAGGCAGTGAAGTGGGGAATAGCTTTATTGTCTTTTTGTATTCTCTCCTTGTGTACAGAGTATATTGAGGGTCACTGGAGTGACTGGATTTTTCCCTCTTCTCCCAGTGAGATATGCTACTTTAACTTTGAGAAAGGAAAGTCAAGTCTTTTCTGCAGAGTAATTTCCTGCTAAAAAAACTCCAAAAAACCAAACAACAAAAAATGAGTTGATCTTACTTTAAAATTTGAGTATTTAAATTCTGCTGACCATGTTAATCTGTATTTGCGTATCACTTTGGTATGCATTGGGTCTGTTCAGAAAGCTCTGTGATATCAGCTACAGCAAAGGTTCATGTAACAACTAGTGGAAATTTATTCAGAGATGTAGCTTCACACTTGATTCTTGATAATTGGATTTGGAAACATAAATGGGTCTGGTTTGTGTTAAATGACCTAAAAGTGTTACTAGAAGGCTGAAGGTTAAAGTAGAAATGTTCAGAAATCACAGGATTTGCTAAGGGACTATTTAAGAGAAACATATTAGAGGCACAGATGGTTTGTATACCTCTGAGCAAAAAAAAAATAAACCATCATGCAGAGTTAATTAGATCTAAAACAGCTTCCCTTTAAAAAGGTGAGCTCTGCCCATGCCAAGTGTAATGAAAATATGGCGTGCTATAAATGAAACAAATAACAAGTCATCAGATAAGATGCACAGATACTCAGAAATTCTGATGCATGTTGTAATTATGAATTGATAGGTGACTCAAGGCTTCCCATGTACTGAGAGTATGAAAAGGAAATCAAACAAAATAATGAATGATCTGTTACTGTACACTGGTTCAATCCTGCTGTAAGAACAAAATGAAGTATAGTAGACCACCATGTTTTCCCTTATTTGCCCTCAGGGTTAAGACCATGTACTTCCTAAGGTGTTTTCCTTGTATAATGGTTCAGATTAGTCCTTCAACAGACCTAATAATGTTACTGTTCAAATCAGTTTTTCTTGGGCTTGCAGACATAAGTACTTTCTGTAAAAAGAAACTGTTTTTCAAAGCATTCTGTGATACAATTCACAAACAATTCAAATTTCAAAAGAACCTGAAGCCATTGGATTTTCATACTGTTGAAGATTTATCATGCTGGAATACTTTACTCAGCAGGTCACCATGGCAGAATTGCTGTATTTAGATGCTTAATATATTCCATAAATCATAATATTTAATTCTGTAAAACAGTGGCTTCTTGGGACACTGTTAAAATATATGAAATTAAAATCTAAGTACTCTACAACCTAATCATGACTACTCAAGTGAATTTCAAACTGGATGTATCACCTGAGATCTCTCCAAATATTTCCTCTCAAAAAGAGGAAGGCTGAGTACTTTATAAACTCTGAAAATTGTATAAATCTAGAGTACAGTCTTGGGAATTTGGAGATGTGTGCACCCCTTAGAACTATTTAAACATGCAAATAGATCTATATTAGTGTTCTGTTTTCTAAATGATTTGAAGTGGAACTTGGAATGTGAGCTACCTAAGCACCCATGATTACAAGCAGGTTTTCTTCTAGGATTTTTTTTGTGCAGATGTTGAGTTTTCTCATAATGCAGAACTGATGATCCAAAAGAATGACTTGTAAGTGATAAGTTTTATTTGATAGGCAGCTAGGAGTTCTGTTTGCCCACACAGGTGTTGTCTTTAACTATCACTTTTGGTATGATTATTTTGGTAAATAGCTAGGCTTCTGAGTTACAGCTTTCAAATTCACACATAAAGCTAGGCAAAGAGCTTAGTAAGAGGAAGGAAAGCAAGTCCCTAACTTGCTTGACTAACCAGATGATTAAGCCATAATGCAAGCATGGGTAGACTGTATGTATGAATATATATACACGTATAGATAGATACGAAAAATTGGGTTTTTATAGGCAAAGCAAAGGCTTTAAAGGGAAGCCTGTGATCAGACAACATAAGGTCAGAAGTTATTATTACTGTAATGTAACTGGTAGACACTGAACATGCACAAGTGCTTTACTACCATCCAACTGCCTCATGAAACATCATGTCTTCTTTCCATCAAGGCACTTACTGCTCAGGCATCTGACCATTGTATCCTTTGATGTTGCCTTTTGGCCCTGCTGTCAGTTGTCTACTGTCTTTGACAGCAGTTGTTTCTTAAATGTGATGTAGCTTTCACCCCCTCTCCCTATTACCCTTCTTTCACTGTTAGTTCACAAAGAAACACTCTGGAAGGAAGAAATATAATGTAAGTTTTCATATATAGCACTTTTAGGACAACAAAATGGTGATTCCTTAACCTCGGTCTTCTCTACCCTCTCATGTCTTTGATATGAAAATTGGCTTTGTGCTTCATATGAAAATATGTAAAAAAACTGGAATATTTTGGAATATATTGTAACAGATTAGCTTCCTGGTGTTTTGATACTTTTCCTTTTTATTGTTGGTCTATAGAGCTTTGTGGTGGAATTTGGGGATGCTTTTTCATTATATTGACCTGTAAGTTTACCCTTGCCACAAGAAATTTAACTGCAGAAGTCTGGGATTTGCTAGTCAACAGATGAGACAGGTGAGAGCTTTTTGTGAAAGTTTCAGCACTGGTGGAGCTATTTAAGCAGCACTATGCAGTTTAAGTTCATTTTTATAAAAGATCATGGAAAGGACACTGACCTGGCATGCAATATTCCTGGCTAAACATCAGATGGGAGGGTCTTTGCTAAATATGCTCAGAATATGTTTGGGAAAGAACGGTAAATTTTGGATGAGATGCATGTGCATGGAACTTGTATACACAACTGGTTTTCACTTGTTTTAAAAAGGTAGAAGGTGAGTATTGAAATTGAACTGGAAACCGTTGAGCTACACGTATTTATGAATAAAGTAAGTTCTAGTAGCTTCAGCTGTGGTATGAATAATGAAGTCAAAATA
The DNA here is from genome assembly GCF_949628215.1 of Phalacrocorax aristotelis. Lineage (NCBI taxonomy): Eukaryota > Metazoa > Chordata > Aves > Suliformes > Phalacrocoracidae > Phalacrocorax > Phalacrocorax aristotelis. The sequence continues at coordinate 12,039,793 of NC_134311.1, read as the reverse complement.
ATGTGAAACGTGAAAGAAAACTGACATATTTTAAACTCTTTAGTGACACAATCTGTAATTCTGTGCCTACAAATTTAAAATAATATAGATAGCCAATAATCCGATTTTTCAGTTCAGGCATATTTGTGCACAGCCAGCTGGTGAATGTGGATTTGCAAAGGATGTACTCTACTGGGTGAAAAGTACCTCTGAGGCTTGCAAGAGGGAAAATAAATTTGGCTTTCAGAAATGGTCACTTGCCAGCTGGCTACCAGAGACCAGTGTGCCCTGCTCCAATTCTCTGGTGCAATTCCAGAAAAAAAAACTTCTAGAAGGAAGTCACACTTAAAATTTCATGGTTACATCATGTCATTTAGTAACATGCCAGAGATAAGTAGGTAAATAAGTTTTAAAGGACCTGAAAAAACTTTCTAATTCTTCAGCTTTGCAGAGAAAAACATAAAGCTTTCTTTTTTATGTTTAATTTTATTTCATTTGGTAAACCAGTAAAAAATTCAAGTCAATTGTAAGTTAAACACACCATAGGTCAGACAATGGAGAATTAATATCTTGTTGATTGCTGAATAAATTAAGGCAACTGAAGCTGTGGTAGGGTGTTGGAATTGAAAAGATGGGAAAAAATTGCTTTGCTTCTATGGGAAAAGTTGGAACTAAATAAATGAGAGGGAATATGAAACTGCAATTTTTGGAGTAACCCACAGCATAATAACTCTGAATAAGTCAGGCGGATCTGAGTTTACATTTAAAAATCTGCTTTTAGAAGTTGAACGTAGGAGTAACCTTTATTCTTGGAATACACTATTCTTCCAGAGATTAACTTCCTCCAAATGCAGTAAAGCACTTTATAACTTAAAACACAGATTTAGTTCCATGAATCTGTTGTTAAACCCTGCAGTAAGGGTTTCTGTCAGTATGGCCAGTATCTCTCCATTACATTTTATAAAATCTGTTCTAAAGTTAATGAGACAGATTAATTCCCTTTGTCTACCCTGTCTGATTTCATTATTTATCACATTATGATTTTGGCAATTGTAATAAAGTAACTAGGAAAGAATCAGCCCAAAATGGATTTGAACTTTATTGGACAGTATAAAAGAAGAAATAAGAATAGCTTCTCTTTGGCAGAAGAAAAATGCATTTGTTAAGTAGCTTAGTAAAGTCTAGTAAACGTTTTTGTTAATATATATTTATGTAATGTCTGAACTTGTTTATAATTCAAAAGTATTTACTTTTTAAGAGTGTTGATGTTAACCAATTGGAGCAAATGGAACAAAAAGGAAAAGTGTCGGTGGCCAAAGTTCAGTGCAGTCTACCAACTAAAAAGACTTCCAGGTTTTGCAAAGACAGAATTCAAGTCATTATAGGGTAAAACTAATCTGGAAGAAAATGTTAATGACAGTATGAGTTATAAGAAAAGTGGTTCTAGTACAATCTATTTTCAAAGCAAGGAAATACCCATTTACTACAAAATTATGAAACATTCGTAAAACGTCTCAATGTATGTATGTGCCATGGTTTTGGTGGTGGATAAATCTAAGTGATCTCTACTAAGCATTCCCTTGTAAATCAGACATTTCTTTGTCTACATCATGATTCACATCCTGAAGATGTCTGCTGTAGAAGTTGCATTTATCTAAAATTGCTGTGATAAAATTCTCTACTATCACAGAATATGTGATGAAGGTAAACCCACCCAAAGTATACAGAAACTATGTTACCAGTGTGATTTTATGCAATATAAAGCAAGGTCAAATCAATCCATGAACACCTTCTGATGTATAGAATTATTTTGTGTAACTGTTCACGATGGTTAAAAATCCTACTGAGATTTCTGTAACAAAAAGGTTCAAAGATGTCATAGATAACTTTGAGAACACATCTGTATTTACTGGCTATGTGAAATTGGATGTTCTTGTTTGGAATACCAATCCTTCTTTTAAAACAATTCTAAAAAATCTGTAGGTTGGTTTTTTTTTTGAGAGGAGAGAGGTAACGGATATTAATGAAGTAGAAGCAAGAGAAAAAATGTTTGGTTGGAAAGAAAGAAAAGAAAGAAAGAAAAACAAAGAAAGAAAGAAAGAAAGAAAGAAAGAAAGAAAGAAAGAAAGAAAGAAAGAAAGAAAGAAAGAAAGAAAGAAAGAAAGAAAGAAAGAAAGAAAGAAAGAAAGAAAGAAAGAAAGAAAGAAAGAAAGAAAGAAAGAAAGAAAGAAAGAAAGAAAGGAAGAAAGAAAAACAAAGAAAGAAAGAAAGAAAGAAAGAAAGAAAGAAAGAAAGAAAGAAAGAAAGAAAGAAAGAAAGAGAAAGAAAGAAAGAAAGAAAAGAAAGAAAGCGAGTGCCCTGCTTGCCCATGGGAAGTAATGAATGAATTCCTTGTTTTGCTTTGCTTCTGCGCACAGTTTCTGCTTTCCCTATTAAACTGTCTTTATCTCAAACCATGAGTTGCTTCATTTTTACTCTTCCGATTCTCTGCTCCGTACCACCAGGGAGGAGTGAGCAAGCAGCTGCGTGGTGCTTGGTTGCTGACTGGGGCTAAACCACGACAGTCCATTTTGGCGCCCAACGTGGGGCATGAAAGGTTTGAGATAACGACAGATTTTATTGGAATGTGCTAGATGGAATTTATAGCGGTTATTGCTGTTTAGCTAATAATTGGCAGGCTTCTGTGCTTGCTATGGGGCTTGCCTGACTTACTGTATGCCTTAAAATCTAGTGCTCATTAGTGGTGCTTTTTGCTTTCGCTGCTTGCTGCAATGCTGTACCGCTTATCACCTTACCCTGCCGGGCCTGGGAACACTCTGATAACAGCAACGGCCAGGCGCCTGGGCTGGCAGATGGCCAGGGCCCCGCTGCTGCTTCTGTGCGGCTGCACTGGACAGGCTGGGACTCCAGTGTGAACTCGAGTCAAAGGGACTGTGACCTGTGGATGAGTCCGTGTGGGAGCAGGACACCCCAAAGCATCTGTGGCTGTGTATAAGCCCGTGCCAGAGCAGGTATCTCTCAAAGCATCTGTGGCCTTGGTTATGTCTGTGCCACAGCAGGTATGCCTCTGAGGCAATTGTGGCCCAAGGATAAATCCATCTTGGAGAAGGTACACCTCAAAGTGTCTGTGGATGTAGATAAGTCGGTGCTGCAGCAGGTACACCTCGAAGCATCAGTGGCTGTGCATGGGGTCGTGTCGGAGCGCCTCAAAGTGCATGGCCATGGATAAGCCCAAAATGGAGCATGCTTACTTCTGGAGGGACTGCAGCCATGGGGCAAAACCATCTTGGAGCAGGCTTACTTCTGGAGGGACTGCAGCCACGGGCAAGGCCTTGTTGGAGCAGGCTTACTTCTGGAGGGACTGCAGTCATGGGGCAAAACCATGTTGGAGCAGGTATAGCTCTGAAAGCATTGAGGCCCATGCAGAAGGCCATGCTGGAACAGGCACACCTCGAAGAGACTGTGGCTCTGGAGAAGTCTATGCTGCAGCAGGTGTGCCCCTGGAGAGACTGTGGCTCCTGGGTAAGGCTCCACTTGGATCAGGTACAACCCTACAGGACTGCAGGCTGTGGATAAGTCCAAACCAGAACAGGGGCAAGGGGAGGAGTTCATTACAATGTTAAACCTGATGATCTGATCCAAATGAACCAGGGGTGGAGACTGTAATGGAAATACCTTTAAATTGTTCTAACCCCGGATTTGAGTTACATATTATGGAAATTATGGAAATTATGAAAAACCCCTTGTTGCTAGCCAGGCTGGGAGCAAGGGGAGGAGTTCATTGCAATCTTAAAACCTATAACCTGCCCCAAAGGGGCCAGGGGTGGAGATTGTAATGGTTCTACCTTTAAATTGTTGTAACCTGTGATTTGAATCGCATGTTATAGGAATTACTACATCAGGAACCACCCAAACCAATGGAGGACAAGCCTTTCAAGAAGCAGTGCAAGTGCACGAGTGACCCAACCTGAGCTGGCTGTGGTGCCCAGTAAGTCCCTGCAACACACCACCTCTCCTGTCTTGCATGACCACGAGAACAGATGGAGACCAAAGCCGTGGACTAAATGATATCTGTGTATTTTATCAGAGGATGGAAAGGAGGGGGTGGAGGTTAATGAGGTTGTATTGGATAGTGTGGAACCTGAGCATGAGGTAAATGGTATGGAATAAGGGGTGGATACTGTCCTGGTTTCAGCTGGGATAAATTTCTTTGTAGTAGCTAGTATGGGGCTGTGTTTTGTATTTTTGCTGGAAACAGTGGTGATAATGTGGAGATGTTTTAGTTGTTGCTAAGTAGCGCTTACACAGGTCAAGGACTTTTTCAGCTCCCCGTGCTCTGCCGGGTGCACGAGAAGCTGGGAGGGGGCACAGCCAGGACAGCTGACCCCAACTGACCGATGGGATATTCCATACCGTATGACATCATGCTCAGTATATAAAGCTGGGGAAGAAGAAGGAAGGGGCAGATGTTCAGAGTAATGGTGTTTGTCTTCCCAAGTAACTGTTACGCGTGATGGAGCCCTGCTTTTCTGGAGATGGCTGAACACCCGCCTGCCCATGGGAAGGAGTGAATGAATTTCTTGTTTTGCTTTGCTTCATGCAGCTTTTACTTTACCTATTAAACTGTCTTTATCTCAACCCATGAGTTGCCTCACTTTTACTCTTCCAATTCTTTCCCCCATCCCACCAGGGAGGAGTGAGCAAGTGGATGCGTGGTGCTTGGTTGCTGACTGGGGCTAAAGCACGGCAGCGAGAAAGAATGAAAGAAAGTGAGAAAGCAAGTGAGAAAGCAAAAAAGAAAGAGAACAACAACAAAAAAATCTTGGCATTGGACAGTAGTGGAATAAACCATACTGCTAGTTGCAAGCTACTTTACTTTTGTACAGCAGTCTTTTTTGTAGAAAGCAAGATGAATGCAAAGATAATGCAACGAAAAGCAGCAAAGCTGGAGAAGGGTCTAGAGTGCAATTCTTACAAGGAGCAGCTGAGGGAGCTGGGGTTGTTTAGCCTGGAGAAGAGGAGGCTGAGGGGAGACGTCATTGCTCTCTACAACTACCTGAAAGGGGGTAGTAGTGAGGTGGGTGTTGTCCTCTTCTCCCAAATAACAAGTGATAGGACAAGAGAAATTGCCTTAAGATGCACCAGTGGAAGTTTAGATTGGGTATTACGAAAAATTTCTTTAGCAAAAGGGTTGTCAAGCCTTGTACCAGGCTGCCCAGGGAAGTGGCGCCATCCGTGAAGGTATTTAAAAAATGTGGTGCTTAGGGACGTGGCTTAGTGGTGGACTGGACAGTATTAGGTTGACAGCTGGGACTTGATGATCTTAAAGTTCTTTTTGCAACCTAAATGATTCTATTATTCTCTGATTCTATGATTGTACAGATAATTAGCATTTTTACTCTTGGGGTTAACAAAGATAGCTAAAGTACTACAATGTCATGGCAACAGTGAAAAGTACTACAACCACCTGTTCATATTAAATAGCATTATATAGCATTTTCTAACTTAGTGAAAATGAACACTGGAATGAAGGACACATATTTGTGTGCCTCTTTTCCTGGATAGAATATAAAACCAGCACAACAGTTGACACTGTGTGATCACTGTTTGAGACTCAACGAGGCCAAGTGCCGGGTCTTGCACTTAGGTCACAGCAACCCCATGCAACGCTACAGGCTTGGGGAGGAGCGGCTGGAGAGCTGCCTGGAGGAAAAGGCCCTGGGGGTGCTGGCTGACAGCCGGCTGAACATGAGCCAGCAGTGTGCTCAGGCGGCCAAGAAGGCCAATGGCATCCTGGCTTGTATCAGGAATAGTGTGGCCAGCAGGAGCAGGGAGGTGATCGTGCCCCTGTAATTGGCACTGGGGAGGCTGCAGCTCGAGTACTGTGTTCAGTTTTGAGTCCCTCACTACAAGAAGGACATCGAGGTGCTGGATCGTGTCCAAAGAAGGGCAACAAAGTTGGTGAAGGGTCTAGAGAGCCGGTCTTATGAGGAGCAGCTGAGGGAGCTGGGGTTGCTTAGTCTGGAGAAGAGGAGGCTGAGGGGAGACCTTATCGCTCTCTACAACTACCTGAAAGGAGGTTGTAGCAAGGTGGGGGTTGGCCTCTTCTCCCTAGTAACAAGCGATAGGATGAGAGGAAATGGCCTCAAGCTGCAGCAGGGGAAGTTTAGCTGGGTATTAGGAAAAACTTCTTCACTGGGAGGGTTGTCAGGCATTGGAAGAGGCTGCCCAGGGAGGTGGTGGAGTCTCCATCCCTGGAGGTATTTAAAAGAAGGGTAGATGTGGTGCTTGAGGATATGGTTTAGTGGTGGACTTGGCAGTGATAGGTTAGCAGTTGGACTCGATGATCTTAAGGGTCTTTTCCAACCTTAATGATTTTATGATTCTATGATTCTATGATCAGGCAGGTGAGAGTTGTGTATATAAGAGAAGAAGCTAATATGGTATGATACTGAGTTACAAGAAGCACATACTTTCTTGCAACAGCTTCTTCAATAGCTTTTATGGAAAATGGCTTTCGTTTCCACACACTCACCCCTCAATTTATCTTAACTATATTAAACACCACTTTAAACTCTTATAAATAAGAATATTAATTTGATTGCAGTCTCCAATTTTTAAATATTTACTATTACGTTGTAGAAGCCATAATGATTTTCTGCATACTTTTCCAGTCTGTTAATTGAAGAGGTGATGTTTAGTTCATCTTATGATGAGTTATTAAAATCCCTGTGGCATTTCAGTTTAGGCTGACAGCATAGCCAAAGATGCTATATTTAGAGGGCTACATTGCATAAAAGTTTGGTGACCATAACAGTGGGTCATTGGCATGTTCTTATAACAGCATAGGAGAGCTATTGGAACTTAGTCTTCCACCGTGGTCCTCTTGCTTTTGAAATACAGTGCATTACATGGTTCATTGTGAGATATTTCTATTGTTAGTCTGCCTGAGGGTGTTTTGAGAAGACAGGATTGACTTAAATTGTTCTGATGATTTGAGATAGAGGGAAAAATTTCTTATTCTGGGAAGCATCCTTTCTAGACTATCCTCTGCAGTACTAGATGAGAAAGGATTGTTTTTCCAATGACATGTGTGACCATATGAGCCAGGCTTGAAATTACACTGACTGATACAGCAGAGACAAGAGATAACCCATTTAGGATTTTCAGGCCATTTGTAGCTGTGCAGTGTGTGGAACATGAGTTGTTCTTGAAAAGCTGATCACTAAAGTTCTGGATGGCAAGAAATAGGTGTCCTTTCTCAGTTAAAAGTCTATGATTCTTGCTGAAGCTGATGACTCCAAGGAGTAGGATTGCTCACTTAAGTGTGTCCTTGCTGCACTACTTGACAAACTATATTTAAAAAAAAAAATTAATCTTTTGTGAAATGTTTCATCTTCATCTTACAAAGTGAGAAATGGGTTTTACAGACTTCATGGGAAGCCAGTCAGCAAGTAGGAAACTCAACATCATAAACAAACAAACCAGAAATCTGTATTTGCTGTTTTCTTTAGAGAACTGTAGTTTTTCTCTGGCACCTAGATTTTGAGACAACACTGTGGCTTATTCTGAAAAGCAGTTTGATTTTATTCTGCTCTCTTTAAATTTTCTCAGGTATCAGTTAGGGAACAGAATGTAGTGACTGCAGCTACAAGAAAATTGCCAGAATGATTTTTTCTTTTCCTCTGTGAATTGATCTTAGAGTTTCTTATTTTTGCAGTACACAGAAATTGAATTCTAGCTTGTCCAGGTCATTGTCACAAAATTAGATTTTCCAGCTGTTATATCTGGACTTGTGCATTTGATCTTGTGAAGAATTCACTGAAGTGTATGTATAGGTATTTGTCTCTAATAATAAGTAGAAGTTTTCAATACTTACATCCTTATTATTGCTTTGGTTTTTTTGTTCTACCTGTGGGATGTAAAAAGTTTTCTCTTTGGACCTTGACAAATATTTTCTGCCAAATATTTCATTTTTATTTTGCACCACTGATGTAAAAAAATTGTACAAAGCATATTATTTTCATTTTTATCTTTATCATGAAGGCAAGGAAGTCAGGTAGATGTGATTTGTTGATGACATCTAGCTAAACAATGTCAACAGTTCAGAACAGCAGCCAGTTGCCAGTGCATTATTTGATTGTTTATTGGGTAGGTACATTATGTAGTGCTTAGAAACTTTATATCTACTTTCATTTCAGAATATCCTTTATATCCTCTGAGTAAAAGTCATGTCTTAGGGCTTATAATGAGGTAAATGCATTTCCATGTAAAGTCTTTTTTCATTTTTTCCAATATATTTACAGTAACTTGATAACATGGATAATGAAATCAAGCAGAGGAAAAATAAACTAGAGTTGAAGGAGTAGAAATACAGTTGCTTAGAGCCTAAGGGAGACAAGTTTTAGGTCAGAATATCTGTGTTTCCATCTCCATTAACAGTAAAGGTAAACACCTTGAACTTTTAGTCAGTTTGGTTCCAGATTGTCTTTTGAACACAGATTACATTTGCTCAGTCAATGATGAGGTGCAAGAGATGCAGGAAACAATAGAATGAAGGAAAGAGCTGTAAGTATCTGATTATACCTGTTTTCATTTAAAATCTGCAACAAAAAGATAGGTGCCAGAAACAATACCTCGACTTTGGAAGTCTGAGCTGTTGCTTACGGGCTAGAAATGAAATGATTACACACACAAAATTAAATTGTTCCTTTTTTTTTCTGGGGAGACTCACAGCTATAATAGCAGAGTCTTTGCTGGAGAAAATCCTTCAAAACAAATATAATCCCACAATGTGTTGAGTACCCCACATTGTGTGGTCACAGATTCCAATTTCCATGTGTTCCTGCTGGAACGTACTTATTCATTAGGGTTTTTTTTATTATCTCAGCAGTAACCTTAACAAGCAATAATATTCCGTTCTCCATTTCTATTTTCAGTCAGCTATACCTTTCTGAAACAATTACCTCTGGGGTTGAAATACTCTTCTTGTGTGTCAAAAACTGCATTTCTTAGAATTCTATGAAAGTTTGAGATGAAAATATAATTTGGAGTAGGAGGGGAGAAGGAAGAGTCATTTGGATTTTAAATCAATTAAAAATACAATACTGAAAGGACAAGCTGAGCTCCTGATCCTCTTCTTCCTTAAAAATGTACTCGTTTTTGATCTTCTTTCCTCTTGCAGTTTGGTTTTTGGTAAATGTGAACATTCTCTTTTCCCAAATCAATTAGGTTTTGCAGAAATCATAGAATCATAGAATGGTTTGGGTTGGAAGTGACCTTTAAAGATCATCTAGTCCAACCCCCCTGGAGCGAGCAGGGACATCTTCAGTTAGATCAGGTTGCTCAGCTGATATTTTTCTCTGGATTAATAAGATGACTGTGAGCAGTGGCCACAATGGGTAAATTGTGCTGAACCAACCTGATAGTCTTCTACAAAGAAATGGCTGGCTTGGTGGATGAGGGGAGAACAGTGGATGATCTTTGTCTTGACTTCAGAAAGGTTTTTGACAATTTCCCATAAAATCTTCAAGACAGTCTGATGAAATATGGGATAGCTAAGTAGATAGCAAGGTGAACTGAAAACTGGCTGAACTGACTGGTGTAAAGGGTTGTAACCAGGGCCAAGAAGTCCAGATGAAGACCACCCACCAGCAGTATACCCTTGGGGTGGATACTGGGGCCAATACTCTTTAAGCTCTTCATTACTGGTCTAAATGATGTGTCAGAGTGCACGCTTGGCAATTGGCAGATGATACAAAACTAGGATGAGTGGCTGATACACCAGGTGGGTGTGCCACCATTCACAGAAGTCATGACAGGATGAAGAAATAGGATAACTGGAACATCAAGAAGTTCAACAATGGGAAATGTGAAGTCCTACACCTGAGGAGGAACAACAACAGGCACCAGGGTATTCTGGGGGTTTTCCAGCTGGAAAACAGCTTGGCACAAAAGGACCTGGGGGTCCTAGTAGATACCAAGATGAACATGAGCCAGCAATGTGTCCCTGACACAAAGATAGCTAGTGGTATCCCGGGCTGCATTAGGAGGGATGTTGACAGCAGTTTGAGAAAGGTGATCCTTCCACTCTGCTCAGCACAGGTGAGACACAACTGGAGTAGCGTGTCCAGTCCTGGGCTCCCCAGTACACTAAAGCTGTTGACATAAAGGAATCCAAAGGAGGGCCAAGAATATGATTAAAAGACTAGGAAGCTGGGATTGTTCATCTTGGAGAAGAGAAAGCTCAGGGGGAATTTTATGCATGCATATAAATATCTGATGAGAGGTTGTATAAGGATGATGGAGCCAGACTTTTCTTGGTGATGCCCCATGACAGGATAAAAGGCAATGTGTACTAGTTGAATTCTTTCTTGCCTACTCATTTCTAATCCTCAGCGAGGAAAATTAATAACATTCTTGAGGCAGTTGTGTGTGTGTTGGTCACGTGGTCCTGTAGTCATCCCATGGCGATATAAATGTTCACACCACCTATATAAGTTTAGCTCCTCCTAAAAGAAAAGAAAATCAGCGGTCAGTCTTAACTTTTAAGTACTGTTTTAGACTAAATGGAATATATTAAAATAGCCTGACTACACTTGAAAATCATGAGCTGATGTGTGAAGCAGTTGTAAGAATCTTATGGACAACAGTGGGCAGGAGAAGGAGTAGAGAACAGTTACTGTGCCAGAAAAGTTTGGAGTTGAAAGCTTGGAAGCTGTTTTCTTTGCAAAGCAAGTAGGAGGGCTTTGTCTAATTGCAAAATACTGAATGAATGGGCTTGGAGTAGAAAAGAAACCAGGTTTTTGGCGATTTTTAAAAATTCTAATCTAAGCATCCTGTACGTCAGTATATTTAGCTGAAATTTATATAGCTTTTGCTGAAAATGTGGTGTTGCCATTATATCTTCCTGTTACAGAGCTCCCAGAAAATTTCCAGTAAGAGATGAAACCTTCAATAGGTCTTTTATGGGAAAAATGATAGTGTGTAATATCTGTCCTAGGATAGTTTACCTTGCAAAAAGCAGCTGCTAAGGTCCTACAATTTTTGAAGTTTGACCTATTGTCTTTAGCATAAAAGACTGAAGAGCAAAATAGTTGCTTTAAAAATTTAAGAGCATAATCCTGCATTCTAGCAGCAAGGAAATTGCTGAAATATTTAGGGATCTGAGGCAGGGAAGGAAGAAATAAAGACTGAGTAAAAGTTTGGTCCTACTTGTGCTCCTCAGTAAGTATACAGGACTTCTAAATAGAAGGTGAAGTCCTCCATGCCTCTAGAAAAAAAAAGAATAGCAACCATTATTTCTGGTGTAATGTGAAGGGAGACAACCCCACCAGTGAGTGTAAAGCATGCAGAAAAATTAGCAGGTTCATTTTCTAAAAATAATTACCTTTTTGATGTGGCCAAGGATACCTGTGGAATATAATTGTAGTGCACAGGTTCTAGAAAAAATCTAGGGTACTCTGTGGGAAACGAGGGCAAAGAGATTTCCAGGACACAGCTGTCATTTAGGAACCACGGTTAGAAAATTATCTAACAACAAAAACAAATGAAAGGAGTTGGTGCTGTTTGTTTGATTTCTAAACAGTTCTCCTAGTTATAGCATTGCAGATTCATCCATTTAAAACTAACTTTTGGTAATAGCTTTTTAGCTGATGCAGTTTCTTGAGGTATGTGGAAGTTAGCACAGCTTCAATTCTCACCAAGTATGGCTGTAGTACTTTGATCCCTCATCTTAAGATTTCCTTCCATTGTCCTTCTCTTGAGGTCCCATTTAAATTTACCACAGCACTAATGCATGTGTTTTTCCCTTGAATGAAAGGTTATTGCTGACATTTCCCTAGCATGAGATATTGAGAACTGTAGAACTCATATTAAACATAAATGCTATTAGAAATATGAGTTTGAAGAGAGACAAGTTGACCTCACTGTCAGAGAGTCAAAACTGAACTACACAGAGCTGTTCAGGGAAGGTTTCTTTCCTACTGTCCATCAAGTTCTGCTGAAAGTTGAGAAAGTAGAATGATAGAAATAAGTAGACAATAAAAAATGAATAAGTAAGCAGTGAAAATAAAACCATGAAGCCCTTTTCATTTGTCTTGGTGAGAATTACTTCAAACATTGTGTAAAAGAAACAATTTCCTAGCAACCCTTCCTTAATGCACAGCAATATAGCAGATTGAAAATAGCATTGCTTCTGTATGTCATTTTATGTGTACTAAGGGCCTGTCAATAAACCTCCTATAAAATCCTTTAGAGGAGTTGTAATCATCCAGCCGTTAAAATTCACTTTAAGAGGACACTTAAAATAAGATTCTGCTGGGTCTTAACAATGTGGTTTTGAAATCTTGTTTCTGGTTTTATTTATCATGATTTAGAGATGGATCCAGGAAAAGTTGCTTAGCCCATTTATGGAAGTTAATGTTCCTCAAGTTTAAAAAAGATAGGGACAGCCTTTTGATCTTATTTAGCGGCTGTCATTTTAACAGGTTTTTCAGTTACGATTGAAGCTTTTACATGAAGAGATGTATGACTTCTGCAGTCCTTATCCTGAAGAATCTAACCTTTACTTCCTGTGCATGAGGAAAGGATTAATAAAAGCTGTTGATTATTTAATGCAGCATAGACAGTGGGTAACCATGGGCTATTATTCCAGTTCTTTTCACTGCTTTTTGTTAATATACCATTTCCCTAATCCTGTATCCTTTATTCCTCGTCAGTTGTTTTGGTTATACAGGACTCCTGACTTTAAAACCAATTAAATGTTTTCTTTCTAAGCCTCACCCAAAATGCAACACAAGGCTATAGGAACAAAAGGAAAAAAATTCCTGTCTCTATATCATTCTTGTGTCCTTTTCTAACTTCTTCCAGCCAGCAAGTATATGAAATCCAAATTGGTGGTTCATCTAAACTGTAACGTAGCAGAAAACCTCCGTAGCCTGAAGAATTATTTTTGGAAGAAAGTTTACTGTCATGAAAATTGCATATTTTTCTCAAAATCTTAAAGTGTTTTCTTGACAGTCGTTCTGTCCTTAATATTTTCAGATAGTAAAATTTCACTGGCCTCGGAAAAATCATTACAAGGTTGCAACATAAAAAAAGAAAAGTCAGAGTTGATTTCTGTTCACCTCTATGCTGTCAAAGAAATCTGCATTTCTTAACACCAAAAGGGTTGTCAAACACCGGAACAGGCTGCCCAGGGAAGTGGTTGAGGCACTATGCCTGGTGGTATTTAAAAGATGTGTAGATGTGGCACTTATGTACATGGTTTAGTGGTGGACTTGGCAGTGTTAACAGCTAGACTCGATGATCTTAAGGATCTTTTCCAAACCAAACGATTCTACAATTCTATAAAGAGCTAAAACCTAAGCCAAAGGATGGAAATTTCATTAGCTTTCATTTCATTTAGATTTTTGTTTGAAATGTGTAAACAGACAATCTGTGAAGGAAGGATGAAACGGATGTAATAATTGACTGTTCTGTTTTGTCTACCAAGATATACATGAAGACTAAATAACTGGCAAAGGCAAGATTTTGAATGCCAAATATGAGTAAGTAGTAGTGGTTAGGCTAACAATAGATTGCTGCATTTTCACAGGATGACTGGAATCTACGAAATGTTAAATAATATCTTTCAAATTCTGATAAATCCTTTTTTTCTTTTCTTTTTTATCACACAAGTTCAGTGAGAAAGATGAATAAAGCAAGCTTATAGGCTTGAGTTAATAACAGATCATGGTCTTTTCTCAGATGTAAGAGACGTCACAAGTTGCAAAAAATAATAAAATTTCCTTCTAGGATTGCTGAGGTTTGCTTAGGGTTTAGAAAATGTAACACATTGGCCAGAGCCAAAGTAACTGATTTTGGAAAAGCAAGTTCTAGACACTGCGAAGTTTCAGTAAAGCCTTGAAATAATCATTCTTCTTTGTCCTTTCTGTTTCCTTTCTGTTGTGATTATTGGGGGGGAGGGGGAGTGGGGAAGCTTAAACAAACTCATTGTGGTTTGTTCTACCAGGAATATGTTTTTGCTTTGTGCCCTGTAAATTAAGAAGGATTTTACATTGTGTATTACGATTCCAGTATCACATACAAATAGCATCCTGTGCAGCTATGCATTTAAATATGACGTGAATCTGAAAGAAATTTTTCAGATGAGTTTCAGGAAATTGTATGAAGATTAGGAAAATTTGTAGGGGGGTATTACTTTTTTCACTAGCAAAATGAACATTTTTTATATATGAAAGAACACAAAAACCACATCTTAACTATTACATAAGTCAGGAATGGCCTTTTCATTACTTATAAGGTTCAGAGTTATGGTTTCATCCTATGACTTTCTCTTCTCTGTTGTGCTTATTGCATTATTGACCCTAGTAGAGGTATCATATCAGTCAGCCAATAATTCCATTCCAATATGCCCCTCCAATTTAAAAAAACCTGCATTTAATTTTGGCATGATGGAAAAAGGGAGAGATGGATACCTCATTTATAACATAACAAATTTTTTCAGTAAAAAAGCAGGATTTGTTTTGTCAAAAACCTTTCTGAAAGAAATAATATTTTAGAGACACTTGAAGTGTGAATATTTTTTCTTTACCACTTCACACATGTTTTTTTGGTGTCCTTTCAGATGTAGCTTACTTCACCTAAATGTAACTGTTTGGTACAATTTTTATAATTATTAGGGCATTTAAGACCATATGGTAGACAAGGCACATCAGCTACTGAAGACCAATGCCCTTCCTGATCATCCTTCTGATGTTGGATATCCTGAGGCATTTAAATGGTGTTAGGCGTCTATATTAGGGAGACAAACTTGCATCCATACTAACTAGTCTATGCACTTTTAAAGATTTTTCCATGAAGAATGAGTCTTCTAATGTAAATGACTATGGGACATAACAATCTACTACTAATCTCTGCACTCCAGAATGAAGCACGCTGAACTTTCTTTTAAAAATGTAGATACCCATAACTCAACATGAAAAGGTGACTTATACCAGAAAGATGTCTACAGAGTTCTAAATAATTTGGTAATGTACCATGAGTCCTATAGCAAATCTTGCTGATATGCTACTATCATTTTATGTAATAAGCACAGAAATATTTACTCGTTCAATAGCCTACACAAGTAAAAGGTTTCTTTTTTTCTTTTCATTCTTGCAAGATGATGATGAATTCAAAGAATTGTGATAGGTTAGGCTGCATTAAAAGAGTGATACAGAGAACAAGCATATCTAACAATTTAATAATACTACAGGAAAATCCCAGATTGTCTTTTTGTGATGTAACCGACACTATAAACCTACCAACACTGTTCCTCTCTCCCTTATCAGCTCAACATTGGAAGGATCTTGCTTTGATTTCTTCTGGATTCATTCATCAGAGCAAATAAAAAAAAAAGGTTCTTTTAACTGTTTTTTCAGTCTATCATTTTTGTCCTAGAAAGAACTGCATTAGTGAAATTGGTTTGGAAATGCATCCTTTGTTTCACCTGAGACTGCTGCACAAAGCTCATAACAATCAGTGTCACTGTTGCAAATAGCATGAGGGCAATGGTAAAGCCCTCTGTAATGTATATTCTGTACATAAGATTTATGATTTCATTATTTTATTACATGATACTGATCACATGATGCTTAATTGCAGTAGAAGCATACTAACAATTTCATTTTGAGAGATGAAATTTCAGCACCAGCAGATGCAAGCAACTTTATGGTCTTATATAATTAAAAACTTTCTTCTTTGTCCCTTAGAAATAGTAATAATAATAAAACCAGTCAAGTTAGGAAACACTCTGAAAATAAAGTAGTAGGATGACTTTAGTGTCAGCAAGGTAGTGGAATGGATGACCTGTCATGCTTTCTCTATCTTATGTCCAACTTCTAGATTATAATTTCTGCACAGAATCCTTTCATTGACAATTTTTTTTCTGGTTTTCTCAATGAGTTCTTTACACCAGTGGAATATCTCTAGATATTTATGAACAGAAGAGAGAAAACCTGGTGATGTTCTATCCCTTCAGAAGGCCTGCCAGCATTTTTTTAAAATTTAGAAATATCAGAAAACTGAATTCATGGTTAAGAATGAGAACTACTTGCCCTTTGCTAAGCAAATTTATTGTAAGGGCATGAGGTGATGGGAGTTTTCCTTCAGAATCAGGTTTGAGGTTGAAAGCTTTTCTTTAGGGCTTTATTTTCATGCTAGAATCTATAACTGAAGAAAGCTATTTTCATAAAAACTATTTATGATTCAGTAGGTTAGTCAGAAGTAAAATAGCCATACTGACAAGGTTCTTACAGCACATTGCCAACTGAAATATTTTGTGTAGCATTTTATGTGTACTTTGGAAATATTTCCTCTAGAATATAACATTTTTTTCATGACTCACAAAACACTTTTTCTTGTTTGAAAGTGCAAAGATATTTCTTCCATTCAAATTCAAAATAAATATTTCCATTCAAACCACATTTTTATATATCTTGGAGGAAGTAAAACCATGATTTCTTATTCTGCACCATTATATACATGATGAAAATAGAATATTAAAAAACAAAAAAAAATTAGTTTATTAATAAGAACCTTTTAACCTTTCCTCCTTCAAGAAAAAAAAAACCCTCTGAAAAACCCACTAATAAAAAGCCTATTTCAACAACAACAAATAATCCAATTGCTTATGGAAATTTACATAGAAAAATAAACACTGGTAAAACTTTTCTTTTTTTTTCCTTTTTTTTCCTTTTCTGTAAAGACAACATAATTTGAACTTTCAGAATAAACAGACAAGTAAGCAGAAGGGAAAATGTATTTTTAAAACCTCACAATTTCAAGTCTAAGGAATAGCAATGCAAATATTTTAAAAATAATTTAGATTTCATAATACAATCTAGTGACATCTGGCTTTTATGAATAGTATCTTTGTAGAAAATCTACCAAGATATATTGAATAAGCTAAAACATTACACATACAAGTTAAAATACTGTGTATTGAGACGTTGTATAAATAAAGTACATTTTTTGCTGAAGAGTGCTACTATGTAGACGACATTCTTGTCAGACAGTGAGAATAGGAGCTTAAATACTCTTTGGAGAGGTACATCCATCTTACTGCAGCTGTGTTCATTCTTACTTCTAGATCTTTCTTCTGAATAACTTGAAATATTCAGTTCAGCACACCAACACTTATATTTGTTTATTTGTTTCAATCGAAATTTTCCATTACACCAAGATAGTGCTGTGGAGATGCAGTACATCTGCACTGCAGTTACAAAGAAGTACACAAGTTCCAGTAGCTGGAATTTCCTTTTAAATTCTTCAACACTTATTTCTTTTCAACTTTGTAGAAATACTTAGCTCTGAGAAACAGAAGCTCCTAGAGACAATAGCAATAACATGGCCTCTGCTGTAACTGCAATGACAGGAGTCTTCCTTTCTCAGCAAACTTCTAATAATGGACATTTTTTTAGTAAGAATAAGTGTGGCCAGGGCAACAACACTGTCGTTCATCATACAGCTCAACAAATGTTTAGCATTCTTTTAAAACCAAGACAACACTATTGATCATTATATACCCTAAGAACAGAACATAAGCAGTCATCATCCAGGTAGTTTAGTTGCTACTTGTACCTCAGTATCCTCCTCTGAGGTTTCTTGTACGCGGAGGTACAAGTAGCTGTTGATCTGTTTAGAAAGGTGTTTTAAAATGCCCCTTAAGTATTGTAGTTCAGGTCCAGATAACCTCTTTGCCTCAAGGCAGAGGGAAAAATAAAGATATCAGTGTTCCCATTTTGGTTTAATGCAGAAAGCCTATTTTAGTAATAGTACCAGAGCAACTCAAAACAGGAAAAGCCGGTTTGAAGAAAAAAAAAGTATGATCAGACTTTTGGAAAGACAGAAGATAATTTAATCCAGTTTTGCCTGCAGCTAACACTTCTATTGGTTATGACAGTGCATTTTCCCTTGTACTCTACCCTAATGTGGTACCTTACAGACTAATAACGTTACTGGATGTCAATGAAAAGGGGAAACTAGGAGTGATCTTCAAAAATGATAATGACTAGAAATAATTAACCCTGCACTTTTGCAACTATTACAGTTTACTTCCTAGGTGCATTCTGTTTCCTTGAAAAGAATCTATCTGAGGAGAAATGCAGGAATATAAAGAAGAATGCACCTTATAGTACCACAATTTCATAGTCAGGAAGCATTGATTCACAGGAGACAGGAAAAACAGCTTCAGTGGCAAAGTAGAAGGTAATGAGAAATTTCTTTCTTAGGTTCACATAATGAATGTTGTCCTATGAATATGTATGTGCATATGAAAATGACCATATAGAAACCCATGCAGACAGCAAAAGACACTAAGAAAGGTGTGGCAGTTTTCTATGATGTAAGTAGCAATGTTCAGAGCCTCAAAATTTCATGGAAACCATTGAAATTAATTAAAAGCCAATGTAACAAAGGCCCACAACACTGGAAAAGGAAATGTATCAGTAAAGAAGATAAGTCTGAAAAGACAACTGCAAAAAGCATGACTAATAATGAATAATATAGGAAATAGACAAAGCAGCTTGGCATTTGTATTACACTGAACATTTTGATTCCTTAAGGATGAAGTTAGTGCTTAGTGACAGCAAAGATTAACAAACAGACTTAAAAAATATGGGTTGGAAACAAGAATCCAAAGCATGTCATTTCTCACATATTATATGGGTGAAGTGGTTAAAGACACTATGATGTACTGCCAAAAACCATGACGTCTGTAATAAAAACCAAACATGAAGAATGTCTGCAAAGCTGTAAGTGTTTTGCAGGGCTCTGTTGTTGAAGAATGTGATGTATGTCTTCCTAGGCAAAATCAAACCAGCAGCAGCTAGTCACCTTTTGTGCCCCCTACAAAAGGTTATTCATTTGGACTGTGAATAAAATAAAAGAACTAAGTATTAGAATGTATTAGACAGACTTTTAAGGAGAATTTAATGTGAGCAGCAATTTCTATTACGCAGGCTTTGAACAACCTCTATTTTATACTTTATACAGAGATACCAGCTATAAAGAACACATTGACTGTATTAGCAAAAATTATCTCAGACAAGATCTTATAACATGGGACTAGGAACAACATGTGGAAACTATGACCAGTTTTTCCCCACTTGGACTTATTTTCTGTAGCATTTCAAAAAGGATTCAGGTATTGCCCAGTACACTGGAAGATTTGTAACTGAACCTGAAAAAGTGTTCTTTGGCAATAGTCAGCAAATTCATTGGTAAATTTGAACTGAAAAACTAAAAGGCTATAAAGATGCTAACATTGTGCCTTAGACTTCTTGGAAGGGGCACAAAAAATCAGTTTACATTTTTGAAAATTTTGGCCTTGATCTCTGCATTATTGACATATATGTAAAATAGAGGTGATAATTATGTTCCCATTTTACAAAACAGACACCTGTTTATGCTAGAAAACAATTTACTTAAATAAAAGGGTACATTGAGATCAATCTCTTCCCAGAAAACTTGTAAACAATGAATAGTTCTTTTTCAAGACTTGAATGTTATGAAGAAAATACAGCCACTGATTGAACAGTGAGGACAAAAGTATTAAGGTATAGACTCAGATACCACAGTCCATCCATGCACTGAATTAATCAACATTCCCAAGAAAAAGTGTCCTCAATTCAGTAAAAATGTAATCCAAATTTTACACTCAAGGGCATTGAAAGAGTATCTCCTTAAAGAATTCTGCTTTTGATGTAGCAACAGAACTAAAGGGGCAGCTACCCCCAGGTTGGGCAGTTTGTTCCAACCACCCTCATTGATAAAATCAGGATAGATTTTTCTCATTTCAGTTGCTGGTTTTCTTCCTATCATTATATTTTACTATGTCTTTCTTTGTGGGATGAGAGAGTTATTTAATAGCTGTTATTTCCTCCCCCATGACAGTTCACAGATACTGCTTGCATATCTTCTGTTAATAATATATGCTATTAAAATCAGTGTCTCTATAATGATGTGCAAGCACTGATAGCCTTAATCAACTATTTTTATGTGTTCATCTGCAACTCAACTCTTTTACAGTGTTTGTTATTTAAGGAAAAATCTTATCATGTTGACCTCAGGTACTTGTTAATCTGGAATGTACATTTTATGAATTAGTTTTTAAAAAAGTGATCCAATCAACTTAAAGTAGTACTAGAGGTACATAAATCATACAAATTAAGTAAATACCTAACAGTAAATTAATTTAAAAATAGCATAGGATCAATAGTCCTGAGTGGCTGACAGATCTCAATAGGATATTTTTGGTATATCTTGCAAATGTGAAGGTTTGGTTGTGCAACATTCATATTTAAATTGAAGAAAACAGAACATATACAGAACAACTTATTAACTTCAGAAACTTGTAAAGTAAAAACAGTGTAATAACTACTAATGAACATAAAAAATAGTAGGATTGAATTATCATAACATATCATGAGTAGTGAATGTCATTGGAATACGTATGGAACATGTACCTTTGATATCAACCAGACCCGTGTTTTTCATAAAGATCTCTGAAACTAACAGTTGACATTTACCACAGATTACTCAAGCATGAAGCCAGTTTGTTTCTTCTACTCTAACTTCCCACAAATGAAATTAATTTCTTCCTCCATTTTTGCTGTTCACACTTTTTTTTTACGGTGTTTCTCAAAGATGGGTAAATCAAGTCAAATTCTCTCATATAGTAGTTATTCTGCAGTTTGTAATTATCACTGTTGAGTGTCTATATTCTAGTCACTAGATTCTAGTTTCCATTTAAAGGCTAATAAGGCTAAAAAAACATATTTCTCCTCTTTGGTTGTGCTTATTCAGTGATTTTCTGATGACCGACTGACTTGTAATAGTTCATATTCTATGAAGAACAGAAATGTAGAAATTTGCAATTAGATTATGCTAACACCCTAAAAATTGTGTTGTATTTAAGAGAGAAAGAAGTGCCACAACAAGCCAACAGGTACTTCAAATTTCAGTTTTATTATCTCTGTAGCCTTTTATATTCAACAGCATCTAGGACATTACAGTAACTGAGACAGAGGCCTAAAAATTTGGTGACCACTGTACATGTGCACATGGAGAGGTGGAGGGAGGAACACTCACTGATGGTGGCGGTCTGAACAGGGACAGGAGAACTAGCAACGAGCTTCAGACTCAACATTTCTGATTAAAATAAATGTAATGCCAGATCTGGCTTATAATGTTGTTCATGTCTCTTATGTCACTTCACACTGGGACTATGCCTGCCAGTGTAGAACAAACTGGAAAGACTGTGATGTTCCTTTCATCCTAACATAAAAAAAGGTACAGCTTTATTTCTTTCTGTTCATTTGTATGTTTGGCTTATACTAAGTTAAATCCAGAATAATGTCAAAGTTCCTAAATAATTTTCTTGTGGAAGTTTCTAAAACTTGGAAAGTGGCTGTCTGTGTTGACTGAACAGGTACTAAGGGTAACTACATATAGACAACTTGTGATTGAGATGAACCCAACACACTGTGGTTCTTTCTTTCACTCTAAGCTCATAAGTTTTGATCCTGTTGATCCACTGCAACAAAGTGTGTCAGAAGGACAGGCATCTCCCAGTTGAGAGCCTACTACATAAAAGAAATTAGGAATCTCTCTTCCTGGAGAAGAGAGACCTTTAAACTTCACCACTGATTTAGTTTTAATTACTGGACACTGAAGGACCAATCAAAGACCTTTGCTGTAGGAAATTCCCCATTCACAGATGGAATTAAACCCAAGATATATGTCTACTGAGTGGTAGACAAATAGTGTTTCTTGGTTCCAATGTTAGAACACTTTTTGTTGTCTTTGCCAATGAAGGGATGGGCCTTTTGTGTTTTGAGTTCTTTCTGATTCCTTGGCCTGCATCTGAAAAAAAAAAGAAAAGAAAATTAATTTTAAGTAACATTGATTATATTTTACAAAATTTTATAGCTACTTTTATGAAGCCATGAGAGGGAAATTATTCTGGAATCAATTATTTAACAATAATTATCAGAGAAAATAAAAGACTGAAGGGCAACTAATAAACAACTAAAAGATCATAGTTGTTTAAATGCTGCATTCTGCTTCAGAGATTGAAATCTGTGAATCAATAAAGCTCAGGAACAAAGCAAGGAAGTGTTGGCTTACCTATTAAAGTTTGATGTATTAAAGTAAGGTGACTTTTCTATAGCTAACTGATATGCAACATAAGAGAATACACATGCTGGATGTCTAATACAAGCAACAGGAAGGTATTTCCCAGAAAAAAAAGTCGAGAAGTGAAAGTGATTAGAAATGGTAACATTTAAAATCTTAATATTCATCATGATAATTAAAATATTAATTATATACGTTTTTCTACAACTTTAATACTGTATGCTTTCTGTTTTGCATTTTTTCATTGCAGCTCCTGCTATATCTACACATGAAGTTTTGTCCACTCTCAAACTGCTCAAAATGCCTCAAACAACCTGATTCAGAGTTCAATCGCTTTCTGAAAATTTGGCCTTAAATCTGGTTTGGGGCTTTTCAGAAATATTGGACTAATACTCCAAAACAAAATCTGGAACTCTGTAAGATGCTGATGGACTACCTGAACCAAAGTTTGAACCTTGAGAGGATATGTCTCATACTTGAGAAATATGAACAGGAAAGAGAGCAAATAGTAACTTCATCATAACTGCTCTCAGGCATTAAACAAAACATGTACAATTAGCAGTTTTCGTACTTAATCTATATCTTGCATATACTGAATCTTTGTAATCTTCTAAGCATTTCTGAGCTATTATTAAAAAAAAGTGTATCTGATATTTTCTGCTTTTCAAAAACATTTGTGAGCATAGTCAGCTGAGTTAGGTGGGAAAATGAATCAATAAAATTAGACCGTAGCTTGGCATCGGGATAGGTTTAGTCTGTAAGAAGATACAGGTAAGGTTAGAATGACACTGTTTTGGCTATTGTTTTTTATTTGGTTTGATTTGGTTTTGGTTGAGCCTAAATTTAGACACAGCTCAGACACTTAAGGATTTGTCCATCTAAATAGAGTTATTGTCTTCCTTTGAAACATTTTCCCTCTGATGGATAAATAATTTTCCTGATAGGTTATGACTAATTCAGGACTCCTGAAGGTATAGGCAGGAATTTAAATGTTTCTGGAAGTGCTTTCAAACCCTATTGTCTGCATTTTCTTGTTTTGTTTCTTGCTTTGGTTCTTTCTACAGACTGAATGAATGCTTATACCTGAGACTAACCAGAGCTCCTAAGGTGTAGGTGTAACCTGTAAATTACTTCAGTGTAACCTGAAGTAATCTGAGTTCTTTTGTTCTTCCTGGAACAGTGGTGTGCTGACACAGGCAAGGCCGAAGATTGATGCTGAATGAACCATTGTTCCTGTCTCAGTAAAACTACAGTTTATGAAACAGCCTGTTGATATACCAAATGAATTCAAGGAGTCAAAGTCCAACTAACCTTTTTTAAAAGTAATACATGAGAAAAAAAATGGGCATACTGAGTTTAATTGTATTCCGTGAGATTTGTCACCATTGCTTATCATTCATTCAAGAGAGTTGTTTGAAAGTTACCTTCTTTTATGACACCAGCTCATATCAGCTGTTAATAAAATCAGGTTTCCCCCATATGCATGGTTATTTATCACTTTGTAATTTTTTTTTATTAGAAAGAAAAGCATGTGAAAGGCTGATGTGATTAGAATAATTTTCAATTACTAATACATTAAGAAATTTCATGTCTAAAAAAGAGAAACAGAAAAGTAAGACAGGATAGAAAGAAAAGTAGAGAAGAAAAAGAAATTAAGAGAAAAGGAATAGTACCAACAACAATCTGGACTAGACACTGATCAGAAAAGTGGCTTAGAATTTTCTCCATGTTTAAAGGGGCTTTATAGAATGTGCTGATTTTGGCTGAGAAGGGGTTAATTCTCCTCACCATGGGGGGTCGGCTACCTTTCCAGCTTCCCGCGCTCTGCCGCGTGGCGGGGGGGGGGGCTGGGAGGGGCGGGGCCATGGTGGGGGCGGCTGACCCTGACTGGCCAATGGCAGGTTCATTCCGTACCACGTGACACCATGACCAGTACATTAAGGGGGGGCAGCTGCAGTTCGGGGGAGACGTGGGGTCGGGTCGGCGGGCGGTGAGCGGCTGTGGTGCGTGCAGTTTGTTTCGGCAGTTCGTTCCCCCTCTCCCCTCCCTTCCCCCCTCCTCCGGGGCTTTGCGCCTCTCGTTGTTCTCCTTTACATTGCATTTCTATTGTTGTTTCTTTTAATTTTAATTATTAAACTGTTCTTATCCCAACCCACAAGCGTTACCCTTCTGATTCTCTCCCCCATCTACCGGTGGGGAGTGAGCGAGCGACTGTGTGGGGCTGAGCTGCTGGCTAAACCACGACAACAATGAAGCTCACATCACCTCTTTAAAAGCAAAGAGATCTTTACTGTCAGTATTGGGATAACAGGTTTGAGTAAAATAAATAAATAAAAAATCCTCAGTTCTGACACCTCTGATGATTAAAGCCATAAAATTTCAGAGTGTTAAGTATTGATTTCTTTATTGAATTAAGAGCTTAGAAAGTGTATATGCAGGCTTAAAAATGAATGGTGTTTTATTTAGAGATCTGAATCTATTTAAGCAAAAAAATGAAAAATTCAAAATAACAACAGCTCTCCTTTATTTACTAACTAAATAGTGTTAATAAATAAACATTTTATTTTTTTCAGAAAGGTTCTGAAGAAAGCTTAATATATATTATTGGCCACAGGAAAAAAAAAGATTTTTTTACAACATTTAGCTTATTTGTAAACTCTTAAAACAAAGTATTAAAAATATATATAGAGAAAAATTTGATTCCAAATTTCAAGAGCACTGGTACACAGGGCTTTATTAAAAATGGTTCTGAGTGCCTGTAGGAAATTCAGGTCTATGACTTTCTTTTTGATCTCCAGTGTGAGAAGCTTATATCTGTGGAGAGCCTGAGACCTCTCAGATTAACTAAACCTGATGAAGTTCTAGTTATGCAGGAGTCAATGGTAAGCTGCATCAGTAATGTCCTGATTATAACCAGAGACTTCAGCTGAAGAGGGATAAAGCAAAAAATTGAGTTAGTAGAGTTACATGGTTACTCTTTGCCGACTTCAGGCAATTTTCAGCCTTCAAAACATCTATTCAGCTCTTAGAATCTTCTTTGAATTTTACAATTCAAAATGTCAGAGACCCTAAGAATGGAGTAACTCCAGTAAAATCCTACAGCAACATGCAAAAACCTCACCTTGAGAAAGGAGTAGGATTAAAATTTTAATAGAAAATATAACAAATACAATACCAAAAAGATGTTATTACAGGAAGATATCTTCCTCTCTCCAAGGTTAGAAAATGGTAAAACAGTATGAGAATGTCATCTTCTTCACAGAATCATAGAATGGATTGAGTTGGAAGGGATCTTCAGAGACCATCTAGTCCAAACCCCCTACTGTGGGCAGGAACAACTTTCACTAGATCAGGTTACTCAAAGCCCAATCCAAACTGACCTTGAACACTTCCAGTGATACAAAACCTGTTCCAGTGTCTCACTACCCTCATTATAAAAATGTCTTCCTTATGTCCTATCTAAATCTACCTTTTCCAGTTTAAAATAGTTGGCCCTTTTCCTGTCTCTACAGGACTTGGCAAAGTCTCTCTCCAGCTTTCTTATATAACCTTTTTATTTATTGAAAGGCCACAAGAAGTTCTCCCCAGAGCCTTCTATTCTCCAGGCTGCACAACCCCAATTCTGCCAGAATTTCTTCATAGGACACATGCTCTAGACCTCTGAGCATTGTTTTCATGGCCCTCCTCTGGACTTGCTTTAGCAGGTCTCTGTCTTTTTTGTGCTGGGGTCCACAGAGCTCGACACAGTACTCTAGGTGGACCCTCATGAGAGTGGACTAGAAAGGGATAGAATGACCTCCCTCAACATGCTGGCCACCTGTCTTTTGATGCAGCCAGGATATGGTTGGCTTTCTGGGCTGTAAGCCCACATTGCCAACATTTTCACCCACCAATATCCCTAAGTCCTTCTCCACAGGGCTGCTCTCAATCTATCCATCTCCCTGTCTGTATTGATATTGGGTATTGACTCACGCCAGGTACAGGACCTTGCACTTGGCCTTGTTGATCTTCATAAGGTTTGCACAGGCCCACTCCTCAAGCCTGTCAAGGTCCCTCTGGATGGTGTCCTTTCCTTCTAGTGAATAAACTGTACCACTCAGCTTGGTGTCATCAAAGTTTTCCTCACATAAAACCAAAACAAAACAAACATGCCAAATAAAACTCCATTTGTTGCTATTTAGTCTGAACAAATGATCAGCAGTTTGGAGCACAGTAGCTTAGTTCAGCTCTAATACTCCCCATTCTTTCCACTTAAGGGCATGCAAAGCTGCTGCTTCTGCCTTCAGCATACCAGGGCAATGCTTAGACCTGAAATCACTGCTGTGTAACTTAAGTAGGCTAGAAGCTTCTGTATGGACTTTCCAGAGCACAAATACTTTTGGCTTCTCAACCTTCTCAAAGTTCACATATGTGTGTATGTGACTCTAAGCAAATCAGATATTCTGCCAATGAGACATTTCTGCTGTTCTTTCTCCATGCCTTTTTGGTCTTGAGTCTCTATTTTGACTGCTTATCTTCTGAATTTTTGCCAGGCCACATGTTTTTTGGTTTGGTTTGGGTTTGGTTTGGTTTGGTGTTTTTCACTAGAACTGGAATGAAACCTTTACTGTTTTTTCTGTGCAGAGCCCAAATGATGGCAGTATTTTTCAGGCTTCTTAATTATACTCCTGTTGCCACTTCCTTGTTTAAGGATAAAATCAAAACTAAACCCTTTCAAACGTCTACCCCAGGGAAGTGCAAAATTTTTCTGAGTGACAGTTTCTTATACTGCTTCTTATAATGCAGGTGTCGTACCCAGAGAAGTAACCCCATCAAATTGTTTTTACTTCCTCTGTGAGCAACAAGTCTAGAAATGTCATGGTTTCCCCAGTGAAAAAATGGCAACCATTTCGTGTGAGTCCCAGGAAAGGTAGGTACAACAAACACAGAAAGGAAAGACTGTAAACTGAGTCGCGGAAACAAGGAATAAGATTCACCTCCCCTACAATAAGGCTGCAGAAGAAAACAAATTTAAGCAGGTTTCTACCTGAATCAAGGTATTAGTGTAACCAAAAGCAGCTGAATCAGACTTCAGATAAATAGGGCAATGCATCTGTAAACATATATCCAGGGCCTCAACCTTAAATGAATAGTCATTACTGTATAATATTTTTTACTCCAAACTCATTGATAAGCATTTGTCATTTAATCCTGTCTTACATTATGAATGCAAGTTTATCATTATTTTTAGTATTATTTGGCCTTTTATTTTACTTTATCACCATAGTCCCCTTCATTTGTCCTCCATTTCTCACTTAATGAACTTCATTAGTCAGTTCTGATTTTTCTACTTTGCCACGGCTTTTCTCTTGCCTGTGATGTAATCAGAAAATGTTCTAATGTTCACATGAATCTTTCACAGTTATTCTGAAAACAGACTGTTCATCTCGAAGGCACAGGCAGAGACATTGTCAGAATTACGGCCTTTTTTTATACAAGAAGAATCCTTCATTCTGTGTCTAATCCCGGTTTCAGAAAGGGGTCTGGCAGAAGGTTGTATATATGAGAAGTTTATAAGTGTTGCTACAATTATTGTTCAGTTAGGAGAGTTTTGGCTTTCTCCTCATCCTGGAGCAATCCACTATCTCCTTTCTTTATCCCCAGGATACTTTTGTCAGGTTCATTTTAAAGTCTGCAGGATGCATGTTCAGTGAGAGCAGCTCCACTTCAGAGCTTGTTGGTGAAATCCTTGTCTTTCACTTGCAGCTAACAGCCTGACTTGCTGCTCATTGAAGAGCCACTTCCCCAGTCTCACAGCAGAGGGATGGCTTTCACCAGCTGCATCAAAAGTTGTTGTCTTCTCTATTTGTTGACCTTGGTCTTAGGGCCCCTGTATCTGTACCCTGGGCTAACAAAGTCTCAGATGGATATAGCACCATCCTGCAACTCCTACATGTCCCCTGGGACCTCACCCTGCTTTCTTCAGTATTTCTTTAGATTTTTATCTCCTCCCCTAATTGCAAGTATGACGTCAAGTAGGATGTATGTACAATGCAGATGAGCTGTCCAAAAACTCATTCCTTCATACCATCATTAATATTCCTCCTCAGTCCCACCTGCCCCCTTCCTGTCACCTGTTCTCAGGGTGAGTTACACTGATCAAGTCCGGTAATTAACAGCAGGTGTGAGCTCTAGAGAATTCTGCAGGACTCTGTGAAGTTATACAAAATTCATCCTATGGCATGGCATGGAACATGTGCAGTGAAGGAGACACTGGTGGGAGAGATGGGCCTGAATCACCCTCTGATTTGCAGATGTTGACTAGGAATAATAAACCTCAGTTCTCTGTCTTACCTATCCGTTCCCAATCACTGGTGCACTGAAAAAATGGAGCACATAATAACCATGACAGTTTTTCATTAAGTCCTCAGCTGGCTTCTGTTCTTCAAGCAGAGGTTCCACTTCCTGAAAACATGTGCAGAAAAAAAAAAAAAAAAAGATGCCACCTCCATGTCTTACCTTGTAATAATGACTGCCCTAGGGAATAAAGTCCACACACTGGTACTTCAGTACTCTTGAACTTCAGCAGGTTGTGAAGTCTCATTCAATTGCTGCATCTGCCTTCTAACTTTACAAATGCCAAACCTTCTTGATGGAAAAGACCAGATCTTGGTCCTACAGCTACAGTCCCTTTTTAGATACATTCTTAACCTTTCCCAGGTTAAGTCTTTCCACTCAAGCTTTCAGATTTTTTTTCTCTGAACTAGATCTTAATGCCACTTTTGAGTTCGTCTTTTAAGCATGTCTTGATTTTTATCCATTGAATTCTCAGCACATTAACTATTCTTTCAGTTTTCTTTTTACAGACCAAGGCAGTGAATAAATCAAGGATTTACCTAGAATATTAAAGTGTGTTCTAAATCTTCGAGTTAAATGAATTCCAATGTGAGTGTTTATACTAAATGTATACTTATTCTACTATATAGTACTATATAATAGTACTACACAAAAGTACTTATCTCCTTAAAGAGGTGCAAGATCAACAACCAAATTATTTCAGTTCCAGTTCTGCAAGGTTCCTTAATTCATAGCAAAAAAAAGCCTTTTATCTTTAAAAAGTTTCAAAATAATTCTTTTTATTTATTTAATATTGTCTTTCATGCCAGAAAATTCCAACTGCCTTTTCTTCATGTTTATAGCCAAGCTTCCCCACCTCCTATGTTAAAGCAATCTGCTTGAGAATTGGCCATCACATATTGCAATTTCTTCTGAACAGGTCCAAACTTTCCATAGAAACTAGAGTATAACACCTAGAAAAGAGTAAATTGCTGACAAAATACAGACAACAAATAGCTGTGGGAATACATAAAGAACATATTGGAAGCAGAGTACAAAGTGTTTTCGAGAAATAGAAAAAGTCTATCCATAATGTTAGATATTATACACAAGTCTATTATTTAAAAAGCTTACATTTTAGTATCACTTCTTGTGTGTTTTTATACTCAAATTCAAAAGTATGTGCTATACAAAAAAAAAAAATAAACCCCAAACTTTACGGGAGAAGAGGAAAAGACTGAGAAATAATTCTTAAGCATTGCTTTCTCACTGCAGATGAGCTTTGTACTGAAGCTGGCAGTTTCAGTGAAAGAAGTCAAGACTCTAATATGCTTCTGCTCCCAGCAGGCTTTGACATTAACTTAAAAAGAATTTAAACAAATGTAAAACTAAAGAGGAAAAATTAAAATAGAACACTTGATTTACTTTTACTTTATTCCAGGTGGACACCAGTTTAATTCCATTAATGCCAGTATAGCTAGAATGGGACAAAATTGGACTAATGAAGTGTTGAATATGGTCTTTTAAAACATATTACAGAAGAATTACACAACAACAACATATTTTCTCTTCTAAAATGATGACTTTAATTGACTTTTCATTACATGGTGTAATGAAAACTGTTCATGGGTGTTTTAAAGTGCTGTTGCTACAAGATAGTGTCTTTTCACTGTCAGCTGTATTTGACCTTCAGTTTTGTACACTGGTGAAGATACTGAACTGTTTTTTACTTTGATACCAAAAAAGTTTGATGTAGTTCCTAGTCTTCACTGAGACCAGAGGTCTTCTTATATAGGTGCTTGGCATTACGGAATAATTTGCTTTCACAAACACACAAAAATAATTCACAATAGACTTCCAGCATTTATTGAAAAAATGTTTCCAGAACAATCTGGTGTGTTTGGAGTAGGACAAGCACCATTATATTAAAAAGAAGAGATTCTTCAAACAGCCTAACAATGAAGAAATCTGAGTCAGCTTATCAGTAGTTGTAGTGCCAGGGACTGAAAAGAACTGCAGCATCAGGAATTCTGATTTTCAGGTGTGGTGACCATTGCCCCGTCTTTAGGAAAACAATATTCTCAGTGGTATAGAGGAATGTAACTTCTTATATCTCAAAAGTCACTGTTTACACTTATCTGTGCCAAATAATTTGTTAAGACAAATACAATGGCTGTTTCAGCTAGTCAGGCAGCAGCTTTGGCATGATGAGCTTGGTACTGCTGGCATTCTGACAGAGGACCCTACCCCCAGAACATGGATGGGGATTACACCTGAATCCCAACCAAACTCCTAGCTTATGTGGAAGAAACAGCAGCTGTAAAAAGGAGTTGAAATCACCATAGATAACCAGCTGAGGAGAACTCCTACTGTAATGTTACTACATGAAAAAATGTTCTACACATACTTTAACTGTTTAAAATGGGGTATTGACAAATGTAATCTTCCTACCCCTCCTTCATATATATGGGATCTCTGTCAGTTAGGGTCCCTCTCTAGTGTCTCCATGTCACAAAAATTCACTGATAAACCTAAAATGGTTCAAATAAACTCCAGAAGCTTTTGATAGCTTGAAAACTTTCAATTTCAGGTTCCTTTTTTCCTGGAAATTAGCAACATGTTTTGTATATAACTGATTTGAATGTTGAGGGTGCAGCTGTTGTTTAAGTAGTCTAGAAATAACCAACAAAGAATTTCCTGCAGGCACAGGATATTTTCTGATAACAGAAATAGTATAAATTTCTACCAGTACTAATTTTGGCAATTTCCTTTTCCCATTTTGGTATAAAAGGGAGGTTGGAGAAACTTGTTAATACTAAGTGGAATGGTGACACAAGTGAGTGCTGCTCCTTACTAGTAGGACTGGGACCTCAAGTCTAACCGCATGGGTGACTACAGATGTGCCACCATCCCTAGATCTTCTTAATGGAGAACTGGAAGTATCACCTAGTGGTAGGCACAGTTATACAAACACTGTAACAAAAGCAGCTACAGTGGATCATCAATAATATTATTATGCAGGTAGTAAACTAACTTTTATTTTTTAACCCTAATTTGGAAGTAAATTATTAGGTTAAGTGCTATCCACCAAACTGAGATTTGCTCTAATGTGAAGACAAAATTATAAAGCAATTTAAAAGATCAGTTAAGGATCTGGAAGGCATATCCCATGAAGATTAAAAACAGAATTCACCACTGAAGTCAATGTATTTGCACGCAGCTGTACCAGCAATTTTCACTTACTGGAGAGAAACAAACAAAACAATCTTATTTGCAGGTTGGGCAGTCAACATCAACAAGCAGCCAATATTATCTTCTCTTATCCTCACTTAAATCCTGTAAAAGCATAACATGTATTTCAGCTTTCTGCCCATAGTGTATAACAGAAATTATGTTTCAAACACCCTATATTCCTCTCCACACAATATTTTCCCTGTGCTAATCATTCACCCGACTATCAGTGAACAATACTGGTTTTCCCTCTCACAAATCCTTTAGGATTTGTAATACAGCTTCACAACATAGGACCAGGATGGTTTCCAGATTAAGGAGCCTTGGTGCACGCTGTTTTCTAATCAGTGTGTTGTGCAACACTGTTAAACAGCACTATCACAAGTCTAGAGCTCTGTTTGGGTACTGATTATGTGGTTATTAAATGGCAAAGATGTAATTTCATCCAGTGACAGAGTAAAATATTATTTCTGTGTTATCAACAAGAACATATCACTTGTAAAACCAGATCAAATATGAAATTACATTTGCAAAACCTATTACATTTTTTAAGCAAAGCTGTATGAATCTATTAATCAAGTGGCTTGCTAAGCAGTAAAGTAACGGTGATTCAGAGTTTTAAGAAAGAAATAGTTTTTCCTTCCTCTTGGTGCTGTTTTAGTAATGTTCCTGTAAATCTCTATTGGATGACTATAAACAGCAGCATTACCTTAAGTTTTAATTATGAGACAG
Organism: Phalacrocorax aristotelis; assembly: GCF_949628215.1. NCBI lineage: Eukaryota > Metazoa > Chordata > Aves > Suliformes > Phalacrocoracidae > Phalacrocorax > Phalacrocorax aristotelis. The sequence goes on along the minus strand of NC_134311.1, from coordinate 12,007,354 downwards.
ATGCACACTCAGTTAATAGACGTGGCGCCTTGTTACTGAAATAATAGAAATACACATAACACCTCACATTAATGTGCTTATTCTTTACATATTGTACCTCATTTGTAAAGTAAAATAATTTTGGGTGAAATCTTTGAATTAAACGGATGGGGATTTGTCTTTTCACAGAATCAGCTGTGGATTTTCAATAGCACTGAATACTCTTTAGTGTCAGTTGCCTGTTGTAACATGAAGAATTTTAGTGAACATAAACAAATTCCTACTTAACTACAGCAGCTCTCTTCAAAAAAACTTTTAGCAAAATCAAGCCTTGTACTTTCAAGTAAGAATAACTATGATAAGATTTAAATAAATGTCAGTGCGTCATCTTTAGGTCAATTCAATTACAGTTACACCATCTTATCCTAACCCGCATATCTATGGCCAAAATGTACTCCCAGTCTTGTGGCAGTCCAGAATCTTTGCCCACAGGTATAATTTTTATTTTCAAATTTATTACACCTGAAAATCGAGTTTATTTTCAGCATGTAGAGCATTTTACAATAGATGACAATCTGTGAAGTTCCTCAGTGAGACGTTCAGTCATGCCAAATATAAGCTTTCTTAAAATTGAAAGACTTGGCCTAAACAATATTAAAAAAAAAAAGGATAAGACAATAAATAATTTTAGTCTACTCATACAAAAACACTATTCTTGCCCTCTTCAAATTAGGCAAACCTCTTTTCATGTGTTTACTCAAAACATATTCAGCACAAAATAATTGTAAATTCTCCGAATATTACTGGTTTTTTTCCAGAAAGGTGGACACAAAGATATTGAAAGCAAATCTCTATGCAGCCAGACAGACTCTTCTGATCATTCTCATCTAATTGTTTTCTGTAACAGTTCTATTTGTACAGTTTTATTTTAATTCTGCATCTTCCCCCAATAACTTAAAAATTTTAAAAATATCAGTCAACTTTTTACGTTCTTCAAATTTTCTCCATCAGGAAAAAATCTTATCACAGCAAGGGAGATCTTGTTAGTGACAGGGCTAAATATCCAAAAGGAAATACATTCATTTTAGTGATAATACTAAATCATATTTTGTAACTTAATATTCAAAGCACGTTACAAGTATTAATTAGCCCTACTATCCCTCCTGTGATGTTATTATACCGCTTTTACAGAGGAAAAAACAGGCAATTAATTAACTGAAAGTCATATAAAACTCAGTTGTGGAGCCAGCATTGTAATTCCAGAGCACCCTCACTGCTTACCCTGTGCTCTTCTTCCACAATAGCCTCTATTTCACAAATTACTGCATAACTGGAGGGGTACTAAATTTCCAGTCATTTACTTTTAAATGAGCTCATAAAAATTTGAACTTATATTTTTGCTTTATAGATCTCAAATTCACATTTACTTTTTGCTTTATGAATACAGCAAGTTTCTAAATTCCCTAGAGTTCCCTGTAATATTCCTAACAGAGGAAGTGACAGAGAAAACTGCAGCTGTTAGGCAATTAATTAGGTATAACAAAGTTTATTATCCTTTTAATTCTATTCCCTTAACTTTGGTTACTTCTGTCTCTACCTATACTCATCAGCACTTAAGACAAAGGCCTGCACAATACTAACCAGGATAGTACACATAGTTGTGCACAGCTTAGGCATAAAATGTCTAAAAAAGAAGAGCATCCCCCTGGCTTGGTAACTGACCTTAAAGTTAGGTGAATTAATAACAACATATTGTAAAAAAATTATTCCCAGGGGAAGTAGCACTGCAGTAAAAGCCAGTAAGGTCCACTAAAGATCAAAAAAAGAGTAATTTTACAGACCTCAGGAAAAAGAGCTATCCAAATTCAACAGCGTGAAATCACATGTATATAGACAGGAAGTTATTTTAATTAGCAGGATAGCCACTAGAAATTCATGCTGAAAGCAATACTAATAATGTTTTAAACCTGAGATTGTTTTGCTTTTTTACACAACAGATACTCTAAAGACATAGTTTACATATAAAATTTTTGTGCTAAATATGCCTAAAAGCCTCTCCTGAGCAACATATGCTGGCTAATAACCAATTTGAAAAAAAAAAAAAAGCTGATATTCAAATCCAGTTCCAATTTTTGCTATATGATTTTTTTAATGAGCACAGAAATACATAACACCTAGCACATGAAGTGAAATCAGTCTCCTCTATACTCTCCCAAAACCTGCATTTTCTATGTAGTTGTGAAGGTTGACAAGTTCTTGGCATTTCTGGGTCAAAGTCACTTTATATGGTCCTGATTTTTGCCTACTGCTGTCTTTATTGGGAGTCTCCTTGTCTTGATGCATACTCTACTACGAAATAGTAATGTCAGCCTGAATTTTGTCCCTGCCTTGCTATGGACCTGACCTAGTGAGAACTTGTTGTCCAGCAGCCTGATAAGCAGCCCTGCGCTGCCTTTGTCTCCTCAGCATGCATGGTGCTACACCAGTGCCTCCATGGTGGGTGTCTGGTGGGGGAACAGCTCTTGTATCCTGGTTTAGCCCATCATGGGTGCATCGGGATCTGCCAACAGCTGGATCTGTAATGTACATGAGTAGATTTGAAGCCAACTGACACATTACTTCCACATGTGTGATTTAAAGCTTGGAATGCCATTCTAATATCTATGCTGCGGTTATCTATCATAACCATTTCTAAGCTATGATAAGATCCTCCAAGACCACCTGCAGCAAGCAGCTACTTCTCCCGAGGTGTTTTGGGGCTTTTTCTACTTTTCACTTTTGTTTCAATACAAGCCATAATCCTTGCCTGAAGTGTATGAGGCACTTAAAACCAGACAAATTTCCAATATACATTCTATTGGGCATTGTTTATGTGTGTGTGTATATATATATATATACACATATATGTATTTATGTATATCTTTTATGAATGTTTTCAGAATCTTTTCTGCAGCATTTCCTATATATAACTTCCTTGTGAAGAGAAAGTTTATGGCAGCATACTTAAAACACCTCTACTTAGGTAAAACATTTAACTGCTCTACAGTCATCAATGTCAACAACAACTTAAGTAGAGTCATAGAATCATAGAATCATTAAGGTTGGAAAAGACCCTTAAGATCATCAAGTCCAACCGCTAACCTATCACTGCCAAGTCCACCACTAAACCATATCCTCAAGCACCACATCTACCCTTCTGTCAAATACCTCCAGGGTTGGAAACTCCACCACTTCCCTGAGAAGCCTCTTCCAATGTATGACAACCCTTTTGGTGAAAAAGTTTTTTCTAATATCCAACCTAAACTTCCCCTGGCACAGCCTGAGGCCATTTCCTCTTGTCCTATCGCTTGATAGTAGGGAGAAGAGACTGACCCCCACCTTGCTACAACCTCCTTTTGGGCAGTTGTAGAGAGCGATAAGGTCTCCCCTCAGCCTCCTCTTCTCCAGACTAAAGAACCCCACTCCCTCAGCTACTCCTCATAAGACCGGCTCTCTAGACCCTTCACCAACTTTGTTGCCCTTCTCTGGACACAATCCAGCACCTCAATGTCCTTCTTGCAGTGAGGGACTCAAAACTGAACACAGTACTCGAGGTGCGGCCTCCCCAGTGCCAATTACAGGGGCACGATCACCTGCCTGCTCCTGCTGGCCACACTATTCCTGATACAAGCCCAGATTCCATTGGCCTTCTTGGCCACCTGAGCACACTGCTGGCTCATGTTCAGCCAGCTGTCAACCAACAGCCCCAGGTCCTTCTCTGCTGGGCAGCTCTCCAGCCACTCCTCCCCAAGCCTGTAGCGTTGCCTGGGGTTGTTGTGACCCAAGTGCAGGACCCGGCACTTGGCCTTGTTTAATCTCATACCGTTGGCTCCGGTCCAACGATCCAGCCTGTCCAGGTCCCCCTGTAGGGCCTTCCTGCCCTCCAGCAGTTCGACACTTCCACCCAGCTTATTGTCTCTCAAAAGTATAACAAATTTCTGCAAAAAATGTCGACCAATTCTTTTTGTTCAATTTTCACTGATATTTTTGTCATCAATATGAAAAAATGCTTTGAGATTGCACTGCTATTTGCTTTCTTCTTCTCACCCATTAACTAAATAGATACTGAAGTATATAGGGATATCTTTTTCTTAAAGAATCACGCTGGAATAAATGATTATTCTCTGAAGAGATGTGTTCCTGTAGTCATTGTCCTTTCAAAAAAATAACAAGAAAACTACTTCAGCGATAACATTTTTCTTCACTTGAGATTTTTCTCTGCTAAAAAGTGCTTGTGATACTTAACGAGAAATTTTAGAACAAATGCAACTATTTTAAAAATAAGTTTTTGATAATTAAAATGATGTGTTGCTGATTGTTAGAATCATTAACTTAACATATCAAAGGAAAAACAGAAAAAAGAAAACCTGGTCCCAGATCTCAGAGATGCCAACAATCAGAGTCAAGGGAAGGCAAATGGGGAGAGGGGAAGGAGGAAAGGGGAAAGGGGATCAGGGAATAGGAAGAGAATATATAGTATACATATAATTACAAGCATACAATAAAACACAATGGAATATATACGTGTCCATGAGATGGGAAAAGTTTGAAACTTACAAGTTTATCAGGTAGAACAAGATATTCACTGTTCTTCAGAAGAAGCTAGAGGGTCTGTGCAAAAAAGATGGTAAATAATGAAGTCTTAAGTTAGCCTTTAACTGTCTATCTCCTTCTCTCTTTTTTCCTCAGTAGGGAAAGGAGAACTGGCTGAAAATTTATTCTCTAATTTAATCTCCCAAATTTTCTCTTACCTTTCCATTAAGAATTAAAAGAAGGAAAGAAAAAAAAAAAGAAGAAAGAAATCCTTCCAGACAACCAAAGACACATAAATATCAAAAGTGATCACAGAAGGAAAAAGATGAAAACAAAACGTCATGCAAAATCAACAAAATCATAATAAACAGTAAAGACAAAGCACCATGAGGATTTATTTTATGGTGCCATATATGAATGCTTCAGACATGTGAATGCAATGGCCTTTAACTTTTTGCTTCTCTGACGAATGAAATATATGACTTGGTAGTGTCAGGTTAATGGATGGATTCAATGATCATGACCATCTTTTCCAACTTAAATGATTCTATGATTCTATATACTAATTATTCCATAATTCATAATCTGTAGTATCTCACTGCTCAGGTAATTCAGATTATTACGTCTTCAAGCCTTAATAGAAAAAATAAGGAGATATCATCAACAGCACATGTGATAAGAGCTGTCTGCTTCTCCTGGGCTGAAAATAAAATGCTTATAAACTTAGTTTGTTGTCTGTTCACCTCGTTGTAATCCAGGAGAACTGAAATTCATTGGTGATCTTAATTCGTCCTTGTTGGTTTGCATACTTCTTTCACAGAATCACAGAATGGTTGAGGTTAGACAGGAGCACTGGAGTTCACCTTGTCCAAACTCCCTACTTAAGGAGGTCCACATAAAGCTGGTTGCAGGCTCCTTTTTAATACCTTCAAGGACAGAAACTCCAAAACCTCTCTGGGCAACCTGTGCCAGTGGTCTGTCACTTTCAGAGCAAAGAAGTGTTTCCTGATGTTCAGGAGTAACCACTTCCTGTGTTTCAGTTTGTGACCATAGCCACTTGTCCTGTTGCTGGGCACCACTGAAAAGACCCTGGATCTGTCTTCTTCTTACCCTCCCTCCAGATACCTCTATACATTGATAAGATTCCCACACGCCTACTCTTCTCCAGGCTGAACAGTCTGGACTCTCATAGCCTTTTCTCATAGGAGAGATTTCTCTAGTCAATTCATCATGTTCTTGGCCCTTTGTTAGACTCTCTCCAGTATGCTCATGTCTCTCTTGTACTAAGGAGCCCAGAGCTGGGCACAGTTCTCCAGGGGCGGCCTCAGCAGTGCTGAATAGAAGGGAAGAATCACCTCCTTCCACCTGTTGGCAACACCCCTCCTAATGCAGCCCATTTTCTTTGCAGCAAGGGCACATTGCTGGATCATGTTCAATTTGGTGTCCATCAGGACCCTCACATCCTTTTCCACCAAGCTGCTTTCCAGCTGGACAATGCCCAGCATATACTGGTGCCTGGGGTTGTTTCTCCCCAGGTGCAGGACTTTGCACCTGCCCTTGGTGAACCTCATGAGATTCCTGCCAGCCTATTTCCAGCCTGTCTAGGTCTCTCTGGTTGGCAGCTCAAGCCTCTTGTGTATCAGCCACTCCTCCCACTTTTGTGTCATGTGCAAACTTGTTGCACCATCATCCAAATCATTAGTGAAGATATTAAACAGCGTGGGATCCAGTACTGACCCTTAGGGTACACAGCTAGTTGCTGGCCCCCAACTAGACTTTGCTCCTCTCATCACCACCCTATGGGCCTGGCTGTTCAATTAGTTTTCAGTCCACTTCACTGTCTGCTGATCCAGCCCACACTTCAACAGCTTAAATCCTCTAAGATGACAGACTTCTTAACACCTCAAAGTTATCAGCAGCTCTTTTCCAAGTCTGCCTACTCTTGCCACACAGAAATATAAAAAGAAAATAAATTATTCTGCAGCCAACCTGTTAACATTAAAACATCAAAAGATTGAAGTGGTTGAGTCAAAACAGAAAATCACAAAGTACATTGTATATCAGGTTGCTTCTCAGCCTGATTTGAGAAGAAATCCCATACACGAGGTTCCAGGTAGAGAAACTGAGAGATAAATTTCCAGCCAGAACAATGAATGTAAATAGTACCTTCCAGGCACAGCTTCACATATCACCACTCCACTCCTTAGCTTGGCATGAGCAGAAAATCTGTTAAGCTGTCAAATATCTGTGCTATTCTGGAATGCTGCCTTCCTGACTATAAATAAAGTACAGGTGTGCATCTGGCACAAAACAGAATCTGCCTCTGATGTATTCTCACACTAAGTCCAAGGAGCATTATTGCACCTGTAGTAGATATAATATTTAGAAAGATGGAATATCATTAGGTTAAAATTACATTAAAATGCACACCCTGGCTTGACTCCTGCATTGCAACACAATGTATCTTCAAATAGTCCATTCTGCAGTATATCTCACCAGACATTTATACACCTCCTTGGAGTTATGGAGTGGCACAAAAAGGTGCAACAGAGAAAAGGTTCAACAAGGGAGATTCTGATAAAATACATTAGGAAAAAAAGCTTTACTGGACAAGGCCCTGGGCAGCCAGTTCTCAGATGACAGAGCTTTGAGTGAGGAATTGGACCATGAACATCCAGAAGTCTCTTCCAAGCTAAATTATTTGATTCTGCCTGATTCCATCTCTATTCAGAGTTTATGGCCCATTCAGTTTTTTGACATCATCTTGTTCATGCTCCACACTACAAAAGACTGTTAAACATCTTATCCTGTAATTTACTGGCTAATGTTTACAATGACAGGTTCTCTCAAACAGTCTCAGTGGTTGCCATAGACAGTCACAACTTAGACTGTCTTCCTCCTATAAATGTTGCTGAGCAGTAAACATATTCACAAATCATAAGGCTGTGTGTGTTACACAAGCAAAACTGAAAAAAAGAATAATTGTTCAGGGACCATAGCCATTACTAATGCCACTGTACGTCTAAACAATTTATATCAAATAACCTATGGTGTTGTGGTTTAGCCCAGCAGGCAGCTAAACACCACACAGCTGTTTGCTCACTCCCCTGCAGTGGGATTGGGGAGAGAATTAAAAAATAAAGTAAAACTTGTGGGTTGAGATAAAGACAGTTTAATAGGACAGAAAAGAAAGGAAAAAAATATTAATGATAAAAGAACGTACAAAACAATGCACAGTGAAAACAATGTACAGTGTAATTGCTTACTGCCTGGTGACAAATGCCCAGCCAGTTCCCAAGCAGTGGACCTCAGCTAGCTTTTTCCCTGGCTTATACACTGAGCATGATGTCATGTGGTACGGAGTATCCCTTTGGTCAGCTGGAGTCAGCTGTCCCAGCCGTGTCCCCTCCCAGCTTCTTGTGCACCCCCAGCCTACTTGTTGGTAGGTCAGTGCAAGAAGCAGGAAAAGGCCTTGACTCTGTGTAAGCACTGCTCAGTGGCAACACATCAGTGTGTTATCAACATTATTCTCATCCTAAATAGAAAACACAGCACTATACCAGTTACTAGAAAGAAAATTAACCCTATCCCAGCTGAAACATGACCTATAGTCTTAGTTTTTATTCATCAGCTCTTTTTAGCCCTAAGTTTAATTATTATTCCTCTCAAAAGTAACATCTTTGGTTTACATATAGTTAATCCACGCAGAGTATCCTCAGATAAGCAAGGCCATCTTGTGTTCTAAAGTTTAAATAATACTTGCAAACAAAACCGAACTTATGAAACAGATTTCTAATATTAGCTACAGAATTAGGAACATGTTAAATGGGTCACTAAATCACACACAAGGAGAAAGAGGGAGAGAGATAAATGTTAAAGCAATAACTTATGACACAGAATTGTCAAACAAGTATCCTCTCTGAGAAGATTTCTATCAATAATGCAGCAGAGGTGCTGTATCTCCTACAATAAGCCACCTGTCATTTACTTGCCTACCTGTGTCTTTCTGTGGGGGTGATTATTCTCTTGACCGTAGGGAAAGGAAATTATAGGCAAAAACTATTGTAAATTAAAGCTAACATTATGTAACAAATTAACTAAGATGAGGATTTAAAAAAACAAGGTGTTATATTTAATTCCATGTGGCAGGCCAAGGATTTTGATCCCTGGCACTTCCAATATTAAGAGTAGTTAAATGAGCTATGCAACACCTTTACCAGTCCTATAAAAGAATCCAAGGAGGAGACACTTCTGCCTGGTGATTCTTCTTGTTCCATTTTGGGCCGTCACTTGGGAGAGGAGACGTAGAGAGGAGACCGACATGATTCATGACTGTCATTTGGAAAGAAGGTACAACAGCTCCTCCTTCATCTCAGGTACATGATCTGACAATAACTGAGATGGAACAGGTGATGGATAACATCTCTAAGAAGAGCACATGATACCTTATCACAATATGAAATCTTACTTCTTATCACACCCATGCTTGAATATAAAATTAAAACTGAAATCTATTTCTGAGAAAGTCTGGGAATTATAGGAGAAATCCTGAAATCAATGCAGAACTGTTTCAATATGGTTTCTGCTAAGACACTCCTTTCTTTATTATTTCTATATTTCTTCCATCTTTCAAAAAATATTCAAATTAATATCTTTCATGTCATCCCTCTGAACACGTGGAGTTGCATCTGAATTGCTTTCTAGGTTAATCACATCTTGGGTGTTCAGTTTGGAAGAACACACAGCATTAGTGAAAGATAACAGAAAAAAACTACTTGGTGTAATCCTAAAATACAAAGGAAAGGGAAAAAAATCACATAGGGCAGTCAACCCAACATATTACAAAAAATTATGCTAGATGTAATGATATCTGTTTGGAAAGGTTTGATTAATCCTCTGTGTTAAATACAAGCTTTTAGTTGAGATACGCAGTTTGGCAACAGTACGTGTCATGGTTCCAGCTGGGATAGAGTTAATTTTCTTCACTGTACCTGGCATAATGTTGTGTTTTGGATTTAGTATGAAACTAATGTTGATAACATAGTGATTTTTTAGTTGTTGTTAAGTAGTGCTTATACTAATCAAGGACTGAAATTTTGCAAATGAACAACGTGGAGGTATGCTATAGAAACTGTGGTTTTTATCTGCAAAGTTTCCACCTTCCTCTGTAGGCTAGTGTCCCTTGTCACATCGTAACACCCATTCAGAAGCTTGGTTTCCAGTTTAATTAAGGAATAGCAACTATTTAATGAAAGGCACATCATTCTGAAGTATCCATTTCACAGAAGACAATGGCAACACAAACGTGCCTAAGAATTTTAGTCATACTGTATGAGTGCAGAAGACAGAGATAGTGCGTATTTTTTTTGAAAGTGTTTATTTTTTACGTATTTTAAAAGCTGTGGGAAAATCAGAAGCTTTTCAGAGCAATTAATTTAGTGAATGCAAAATTTCTACAATAAATGTTTACACCTTATGTTGTGTTCATTTTAAATACACAAGTGAAATATAACATGCCAAAAGTCTGACTGCTGAATTACATCTTGGGGTAGAACCCATAATTACAGCCTTTCTTTTTATTAATAACTACATGTGTAACTGAAAGCAAACAAAAAAAAAAAAATGGTGAGAGCTATATATAATGTAGATGAATTTACCTCTAGGTCTCTCTTATTTCTCAGCACATAACAATGACAGTGCTTCTACACAGTTGTGACTATAACCTTTCAAGGAATTTGTTTAATTACCTACTTTCTACATTAAGTAGAAGTTGTCATTATTTGCAGACTATGACTTCCTTTCAAGGTTATTTTTGGGACATAGAATTAAAGAAGTGTCCAGACACACAAACCGCCTTGGTATTTCACACTGATGTGGATTAATGAACCTTAAACAACGGGAAATTTAATATCTTTGGAGTTGAATGCAAATGTTAAATGGTTGCTTAGTAGAATGCTAACACATTTCTTCTCACCATCTACCTCCTTTCTCCCCTTCTTTTTCACTAGACAATATGGTAATTGCTAGTCACTTGAAGAGTTGGGGGAAAATTAACTGCTGGTTAATGGAGCTTTAAGCACCTTAACATGCTCAAATTAGTGATAATATAGTTGTGTTTAGCAATGAGAGTACCCATATGTCCATATACTACAAGCAATATGTCCATAACAAGATAGATGTTATTTTATCCCCAAGCAATCTGAAGAAGTAATAAGAGGATAAGACACTAAAATAATTTTTTTAATTAGGCATTAATGGAGATTCCTCATCATACTCTGATTTTAAATTATTCAGCATAGTTAGATGGTCCATTCTTCATATTCCTGAGATTTTAGTCATCAAAGTAGTCCTGTTTCAGCAGTATTTCTAGAGGCTAAAAAACGCCCTAAAAATAATTTTAAAAAAGACCCAAATTTGGTAGCTCAAATATTATTGTCTCTATCAAATAGTCCAGTTAAAGTATGAATTTTAATCCCAGACAGGAAATCTATCTGTACCATGTAAATTGATAAGCAAATATTTTAGACTAAACATTTTGAACACCAGATCACTATGAAATATATAAGCATTACTGTTCAGAACCTGTGTTTCTAAATCAACAATAGTTAATCTTATTATGGGAAAATAAGCAACAAAACACGGTGAAGCCGGAAGCAACATTCAATGTGCTAAGAGCACAGTGATGGCAATGCTCTGTTCCATGGTGGAGCATGTTTTGAGGAAGAAAGGGGCATTCCCAGAGCCAAGGGACCCAGTGGGAATGCAGAGAGACCCCCATGGAAGCTGACAGATCTTGCCAGCAGGGCTGATGTGGTGGTGGCATTGCTAGGACCAACCACAGGAAATATAAATTGCTCCCAGGGAGCACAAATGACCAGGGCGTAGCATGGCAGTTGGTGCGCCAGTTTGCACAGGCAGGTGGTGCAGGGAGGGCCCTGCCACTTCAAATGGAGAACAGCAGGAGCTATGGTATCCACCAGCAAAAATCTGTGCCTTCAGCATCCTTCATGGCCCCTACAGCTGCAAGAACTGATGCAGCCACCCAAAGAGAGCCTTTGAGGGAACATGCAGCCATCCAGGTCCAGAGTTGCAGGGCATGCCTGAGTTTCAGGTCAGTATCTGATAGCAGCAGTGAGCTCACCTGTGGGACATGGGTCCAAGTAAAGATGCTGCTCAGCCTGGTGACAGAGCTCTGGGAGGAGGTATCCAGACTGCAGAGTATCAGGGAGTCTGAGATTGACTGGTGGAATAGAACGCTACCATCCCTGAGATGGATGCACCAGCCAACGATGGCACAAGAGACAAAGGACCCCCTACCCCCTCACCGTCAGGCAGAGGAGGAGACCCAGGAGATGGGGGAGAATGGAGTAGGTTACTCCTTGGGGCAGCAGGTGAATCCACTCTCAGCCTGCCTCACCTTCTCAGATGCCTGTACACAACAGGTATGAGGCCCTGGATTTGGATGGGCAGACAACTGATGATGTGGATGAAGGTCCTTCTGGGGTGGAGGGGTTGTCTAGGCAGCAGCCTAACCCCTCCATCACAACCACTCATGTTAAGAGACAAAACAGAGTAGTTGTCATAGGTGACTCCTTTATGAAGGGAACGGAGGGTCCTATATGCTGGCTGGTCCCAGCCCACAGGGAAGTCTACTGCCTCAATGGGGCCAAGGTAAGACATGTCACTAGAAAACTCCCTGCTCTGGTAAGGTCCTCAGACTATTACCCACTATTAGTTCTTCATGTCAGCAGAGAAGATGTAGCAAAGAGAAGTCCAAAGGCCATCAAAGGGGATTTCAGAATCTTGGGGCAGTTGGCTGAAGGATCAGGTGCTCAGGTAGTATTTACTTTGATCCTTTCATTAGCAGGAAAGGTCACTGAATGGAACAGGCAGACCCAGCTGATCAACACATGACTCCAAGGCTGGTGTCACTGGTGGAGCTTTGGGTTTTTTGAACATAAGATGGTCTATTCATCACCAGGTCTACTGACGTGATGGGATGAACCTTTCTCAGAAGTAAAAGGGGTTTTGCCCAGGAGCTAGAAGGGCTGATTGATAGAGCTTTAAACTAAATTGGAAGGGAGAAAGGGACCATACCAGGCTAAGCAGTGATGAGCAACAGGATGGCACACCAAAGTTCAAGGACCTGCATGCTAGTGAGGTTCTTCAGACTGCTCCACATGGTGATGGGCACAATGGACCACACTTGAAGTGTTTTTACAGAAATGCACTGAGTATGAGGAACAAACAAGAGGAGATGGAAGCCTTAGCCCAGTCCCAGAGATATGACATCATTGTCAAAAGTGAAACCCGGTGGGATGAGTCCTGTGGTTGGTGTGCCATGATGAATGGTTACAGGCTTTTCAGGAGGGATAGGCATGGCAGGCAAGGCAGTGGGGTGTCATTGTATGTAGTGGAGGAGCTGGAATGAATGGAGATTGTGGTTGGCGATAGCAGTGTTGAGGGCCTCTGGGTAAGGATTAAGGAACAGACAAATAAAGCGGATGTTGTTGTGGGAGTCTGCTATAGGCCACCTAGGCAGGGTTGATGACACTGATGAGTTATTCTTTAAGGAACTAAGGGATGCCTCTAAGTCATCTGCTCTTATCCTTATGGAGGATTTCAACTTGCAAGATGTCAACTTGGAATACTACATGACTGGTACAAACAGGTCCAGAAGGTTCCTAAACCATCTGGACCATAACTTCTTGTTACAGGTACTAAGCGAACCAACCAGGAAAGGTGCGTTCCTCGATTTGTTGCTTATTAACAGAGAGGGTCTCGTGGGTGAAGTGGCAATTGGTGGCTGTCTTGACCACAGTGACCATGAAGCAGTCAAATTTAAAATCTATGGTAACAGGATGAAAACCGTCAGCAAGACCTCAACTCTTGTTATGAGGAAAGCAGACTTCAGATTGGTCAGGGAACTGCTTAGTAAGGACCCCTGGGGAAAAGCTTTTGAAGGTGTTAGGGTCCATCAGTGCTGGTCACTTTTTAAGTACCACCTCCTAAGAACACAGGAGCAGGCAATTCCAAAATGTAGTAATTCAAGCCGGTGAGGCCAAAGGCCAGATTGACTCAGCAGGGATCTAGAAATAAGGAGAAAAAAAGAAAGTGTCTGGCCAGGGGAAGCAAGGTCAGGTGACACAGGAGGACTACAAAGATGCTGTTTGCCACTGTAGGGAGGAAATTCTTGTGACCAAAGCTAAACTGGAGTTGAAGCTAGCCAGTACTGTGAGGGACAATAAAAAGGGCTTTTTGAAAATATGTTAATGGCAAAACCTGAAATGGCCTGAAATGACATTGACCTGTTACTTGATGAGCATGATCACCTCACAAATAGGGACATAGACAGAGCAGAGATATTGAATGTTTTCTTTGCCTCAGTCTTCAATACAGATGATGAGCTCTGGGACTCCCAGAGCCCTGGGGTAGTGAATCATGACTGTGGGAATGATAAACTCCCAATCAGCTTTGAACTTGTGCAGAACTGGCTGCTCCAACTAGATCCCTATAGGTTGATAGGGCCTGGTGGGATCCATCCAAGGGTACTTAAAGAGGTGGCTGATGTCATAGCAAGACCTCTCTCAATGATTTTTTAATGCTGTTAGGAATCTGGAGAGGCCCCATTTGACTGGAAGCTGGCAAACATTGTCCCAGTCTTCAGGAAGGGCAACAGGGATGATCCCAGTAACTACAGGTCCGTTAGTCTCACTTCTGTGCCTGGTAAAATTATGGAGAAGATCATTATGGGAGTTAGTGAAAAACATCTGAAAGACAACACAGGTATTGGTCCCAGCCATCACGGGTTCATGAGGGGAAAGTCTTGCTTAACAAACTTACTTTCCTTCTATGACAAGGTCACTTACCTAGTTCACCAAGGGAAGAGTGTTAATATAATCTTTTTGGATTTCAGTAAATCTTTCAATACTGTCTCTCACAGAATCCTCCTGGACAAAATGTCCAGCACACAGCTGGATAAACATGTAATGCAGGGGGTGAACAACTGGCTGATGAGTCAGGCTCAAAGGGTCATAGTAAATAGGGTTACATCGGGCTGGCAGCCAGTCACTAGTGGGGTTCTGCAGGGATCCATCTTGGGGGCAGTAGTCTTTAATCGCTTTGTTAATGACTTGGATGCAGGACTGGAAAGAATACTAATGAAGTTTGCTGATGACAGAAATTGGGAGGAGCTGTTGGCACTCTTGAGGGCAGAGGGGCCCTAAAGAGAGATCTAGACAAATTAGAGTGTTGAGCAATCACCAACCATATGAAGTTTAACAAGGGCAAGTGTCAGATTTTGCACCTGGGGCACAGCAACCCTGGATGTACATACAGACTGGGGAACAAGAGGCTGGAGAACAGCTCTGCAGAGAAGAACCTGGTGGTTCTGGTTGACGGCAAGTTGAACATGAGTCAACAGCGTGCCCTGGCAGCCAAGAGGGCAACAGTTCCCTGGGGCGCATCAAGCCCTGCATTGCAGCCAGTCAAGGGAGGGGATTGTCCCACTCTGCTCTGCGTTGGTGCAGCCTCACCTTGAGTGCTGTGGGCAGTGTTGGGTGCCACAGTACATTAAGGATATAAAACTACTAGAGAGTGTCCAGAGGAGGGCCACGAAGTTGGTGAAATGTTTAGAGGGGAAGCCATATAAGAAGCAGCTAAAGCCACTTGGTTTGTTCAGCCTGGAGAAGAGGATATTGAGGGCAGACGTCATTGTGGTCTACAGCTTCCTCACAAGGGGAGGAGGAGGGACAGGCACTGATCTTTCTGGTGACCGATGACAGGACCTGAGGGAATGGCAGGAAAGTGTGCCAGGGGAGGGTTAGGTTGGATATTAGGAAAAGGTTCTTTACCCAGAGGGTGGTAGAGCACTGGAACAGGCTCCCCAGGGAGGGAGTCATGGCTCCAAGCCTGGGGATATTCAAGGAGCACTTAGACAACGTGTTGTCCTGTGCAGGGACAGGAATTGGATTTGATGATCCTTTTGGGTCCCTTCCAACTCAGGACATTCTGTGATTCTATTCTATGAATTCTGATTCAGTGTCCTGTCAAAGGACCCATTGATAATGAACTCAAGTGTTTCACTGTGGTCCAGTATACAACTTGGAATTGTTCAACTATGACTTAGTTAAGGATTCTTTAAGCTTGCTGCTACTGTGTTAGAACTCAATGATATGGTACCAGTTCTTTTTAATTACTTTATCAATTGTCTGGACGACAGGGTTGAGTATACCCTTGATACGTTTGCAGTTGACACCAAGTTGGGCAGGAGTATTGCTCTGCTTGAAAGTAGTAAGGCTCTACAGAGGGACCTGGACAGGCTGAATCGATGGGCCAATGCTAATTGTGTGAGGTTCAACAAGGCTGTCAGGTCCTGCACTTGGGTCACAACAACCCCATGCAACACTACAGGCTTGGGGAAGACTGGCTGGAAAGCTGCCTGGAGGAGAAAGACCTGGGGGTGTTGGTCGAGTGCTGGATGAACACAAGACAGCAGTGTGCCCAGGTGGCCAAAAAGACAGTTCTGGCTTGTATCAGAAATAGTCTGACCAGCAGGACTAGGGGAGCGATCATACTCCTGTATGCGGCACTGGTGAGGCCGCACCTCAAGTATTGTGTTCAGTTTTGAGCCCCTTAAAACAAGAAAGATATTGAGGTATTGGAGCGCATCCAAAAAGAGCAATGAAGCTGGTGAAGGGTCTAGAGAGCCGGTCTTATGAGGAGTAGCTGAGGGAGTGGGGTTCTTTAGTCTGGAGAAGAGGAGGCTGAGGGGAGACCTTATCGCTCTCTACAACTGCCCGAAAGGAGGTTGTAGCGAGGTGGGTGTTGGTCTCTTGTCCCAAGTAACAAGTGATAGGATGAGAGGCAATGACCTCAAGTTGCTCCAGGAAAGGTTTAGATTGGAAAATAGGAAAAACTTCTTCACCGAAAACTTTGTCAAACATTGGAACAGGCTGCTCAGGGAAGTGGTTGAGTCACCATCCCTGAAGATATTTAAAAGATGTGTAGACATGGCATGTAGGGACATAATTTAGTGGTGGACTTGGCAGTGTTAATTTGCAGTTGGACTTGACGATCTTAAGGGTCTTTTCCAATTTAAATTATTCTATTCTATGATTCTATGATATCTAGAGAGAAAAGAAAAAAATTTTTATTTTTATTTATTTATTTATTTTTATTTTTATTGTATTTTTATTTAACTAAGTACCAACATGTTAAAGGTCATAATTAACCAGCTAAAAGCTCCACAGATTTAATCTGAATTTGCTATTCGATCACAGGAATCAAAACTGTGTCTGGAGGGAGAAATGCAGGACGCTCTATTTATTTCTGGGTTTTTTTTGGAGAGCACAGCTCTCCTGCTGTGCTCTAACTTCAGTCTCAAAAATGGAATCTTTAAGTAAGTGATGTTACCCTGCCATGCATGTATTATACAATAAAATTATTCCTATCAGTAGAGAATTTTCTCAGGCTTTATTAAATATCATGATCACTCATGCTAACTTTAGTTTACTTTGCATCTTGCACTTGTACTGTGTTTAGTCATTTGACTTGATGAAGTTCAGAGATTTTTTTATTAACTCCTAAAGCAACATTGTGTACATAAAGAGGCAGAAGCTACTATCTTTATGGTCTTTCAAAATCGTATCTATTAATACAAAGTGACCTTAAATGCAGATATTTAAACATCATTAAAAAAAAGTAATGTAGCCAGCCAAATTAATTAAAACCATAAATATCAGACTCCTTTTAAAAAAGAACTTCGCAAAAGTAGGCAGATAAAATTATTAGGCACAAAATAAAGCACAGTGCTGGAAATGAGGCAGTCAGAACAGACTTCTGAAGGAGATTAAGGCGGATAAAATCTAACACAGAAGCACAGATGGAAAAAGCCTATGAAAATCCATGGAAATTTTTTCAATGAGAACATATATAATCACTTTTTCAGTCTGGAGTAAGTAGGAGAACTCAAGTGAAAAGTAATTCCAGTCAAGGTTTTAAGTTACTCCCACTATCTAGTCATATTATTTTTTCCTTTACTTACATAAAAAGAAACTAAGACAAGCCAAATTGTTCTTTCCTCTAAACCCCTTTTCATCCTAACCACCTTATCAGCATCTGTCACATACCCTCTTTAGTGTGTTTCCAAACCAGTTCACAAGAGAAAGGCTAAACACAGGTCACAGAAGACACTGATCTCTGTCAGGTTAATCCTTGTTAGAAAAACAGTGAAAGCACAGGAGGAAGAACAAATGCTTAATTCAAATTTCAAGCTCTGCAGCACTGGGGATTTAATGAGTGAGAGTTCAGTTCCCTTCTCCTGTGTACTTGCTAACCTTCCCAAATGCAAATGCAACCTACTCACAAAGCTGAATCTAGACTAGTTTGTAATGAACTGCAGAAATAAGTGGTAGCTACTGATTGCAAAGTGAATCTATTTAAATCCTTTCTGCTCAAAATTATTCTTGGGCACTGAGTGTTGGCTTCTGGCATTTAAACACATTTCTGAGTAGCCAATTGTTGACATGTAGTATGTACATTCCTGAAGGTAACACACACAGACTTAATTTTGCTTTTGCAGTTTGTTTGCATTTCATAGCTCAAAACAAATCCTTAAAATGTTGATTAAACCTTCTTTTAAAAGCTCCTAACTTATGCTCCTCTTTAGGCTACAACTCCTTGAACTCATGAGCTCAGATCAGACCAGACCAGTGGAATACTCTCTCAAAGAAATTTATGAAATAGTAATTCTACAGTGCAAGACCTCAGGAATAACAAAACTGATTTAAATTTAACAGTGCAGTTTTTAAGACCTTCAAATTTGTATGGATCTGGCTATAGCAGACTTTACCCATTACAGTATTCACTCAATTTACCTCAGCAGAGCATCATAAATCTGAGCCTTTCAACAATGCAAATAGCTGACCTTGCTTTGATCTACAGTTTTACTGCCTGTAGTTATCCATTAAACTTCTAAACTTTTTCTTCAATCCATTTCTTTCACCTTTCCCGCCAAATCTTACTCATTTAAGAAAATGGCTACAAGATTTCTGTTAATATCTGCAGAGACACAATTCATTAATATTCCTACCAATGATTTGATTTGACTTTATAAGAAGGTTTATATCAGCATTTACAATTGTTTTGGGGGCTGTTGCCAAAGCTTATATAATTGAAAAAAATATTATTTACCCGTTAAACCTTGATCCAGTAAAAGGAAAAAAAGGAGTGGTTGAAAGTTGTCTGTGTGGTGGATCATGTAAGAAGAGAGGATGAAAGGGATACCCAATCCCTGTTAGAGATTACTAAACCATTAAGAAAAACACAAACATCTCTCTGGCACATTAACAAGGAATTTAAAGAACCATATTGTCTCACTGTTGTTTAATGAGAATTTCTTAAGAGTTTTAAGGGATAGTTCTGCTTAAGCTTTTACTTTGCATTATGTTTTCAGGATATCTATAGCAATAAATACTGTTTGTACCAGTGTTCTTAACACAATAGTTTCACAAGTATAGCACAGTAAAGATACCACAGTAAAGATACTGACAGCAGAATTTTAGGAATGAGAAATTCCTGTGGAATTTAGAAACAGGTCTGTACTCAGCCTTTCCACTTGGCATCATTGCAAATTTATCTGGATCCTAGGTAATTTTCTCTTCCACTCTCCCAGGTATACGATGAATAAGTTTTGTCAACAAACAAATCAAATATTCATTTTCATTGCTTTCCTTCATGTAGTCCAATGGCAATTTACTATTTATGCATTCAATTGCCTAAAACAGCGATGCTGTTTCGGGCAATTGAAATTTCTTGCATTTTTTCCAAATGGTCTGTCAACTGCTAATGTATTTCTGCTTTGTCCATCAGTGTGATGCTTCTGTGTGCTGCAGTTGATTCCCCAAATCTCTTCTCTGCAATGGTGTAGAAAACCATCTTTTGTGAGTCTGATGAATGTTAGGAATGGTCAGATGGCGTATTACAAGAAAACCCACTAAGTTTTGTTCTGAGCTAGAAGTGGACATTAAACATTTTGCAGTTGGTTTATCTACCATGCAGATTGCAATGTTGAACAAAGCGCATGAATTAGCTTTCAGGTAGTCAGCTGCAGTCCTGGAGGCTGCCTGGAGCTCTTAAGGGGTATATGCGGCTGTGTGATAATGCCATCCCTTGGGTGCAGCAGAAGACATTATTCACTTGTTTGTCTTGTAAATTTGCAACCTAGTTCTTGCTTTCTTCCTAACTTTTCCTTCTATTTTCTTTTCCATAGCTCTCTTTTTATGTTTCTTTAAACTTCAAAGAGTATAATTCTTTACCCTTTATAAAAAAGACGAGCAGTGACACCCCCACTATATTTGTGACAGATATCCTACTTAAAACCTCTTACGAGGCTGTGCAACAAGGAAAGCAGCCAATAATGATGCCTATTAAAACCTATTGTGCTGATCTTACTGTCAGGTTTTCTGTGAGAAACGGAGGTCAGCACGTTCTTTAAAAAAAATTAATAGATAATGTTGTAAAACACTTCATGGGGCAACTACAAAGCCTGATATCAAGGTATCTGATGTTTAGATGGCAACTGCAATGCTAACTCAACATTGATCACAACCTAAGTCACAAGTTTCTGGTGAATCTGCACCTGCAGGGATTTGAGCCATGGATTACTGGATCAAATAAAACCTCTAGATGGATGGGAAACTGCTGGGATCCCATTTAATATTTGTCTGCCTCCTCAAGAACTTTCAGTAATTTGAAAAGCTTTCAGCATATTGAGAGGTTAAATCTTTCTTCTAAACTCCAAAACAGTGTTAATTTGCAGATCTCCAGTATCACCTGGTGTGAAGCATAGATGCTGCATAATATTACACAGTTTTGTAAGGTAAGGCTGGACTTAAGTTGTCTCCCCTTAGACTGTGGACAAGGGTGCAAGTGAGCTACCACTCACCTTCAGCAAGACGTTTTTGTGGTCACTAGGACAGTTTTTCTTACAGCACTTAGACTGAATGTTATCTGTGAATGGTGTGGAAAAGGAATTCAATTTCTACTGTCAGTTCTCTTTTAAGCTCTTTAAGCACAAATAACCATAAATTAAACCTCTTTATTCGTGATGTGAAAATATCAGCTGACATCTAAAGGCCATTCTAAGGCAGTTTAATTTGTGGGACATCTAACAGAGTGTGATGTCCTGAAAACAGACTTGAAAAAAACAGAAACCCTATCCCAAAGCTGGGCTAGCCTTTTAAAAGAAAACAAACCAAACTGAACAACAACAACAAGATATTTTTTGCTCTTTTCCATACTTATTGTAATAGTGTGTTCTATTTGACATTTTTCCCAAGCAGAAAAAGTTCACCTTTTTTTTTAGATTAATTTAAGATTATAGCTAGATAACAATTTTACTAGGTTTTTATTAAAGTTGTTGAACATAAACATAAATTCATATGTATTCCAGTAGAGAAACAAAAGAACACATGGAACTTTGTATTTTCGTTTTGCTTGTCCTGTGATCATGTATTCTTTGTCAACCTTTATCAAAAAAACCTGCCCATCAGTCAGTGGCATGTACACCTGTGTTAGTCAATTCAATCTGAAAAAAGAAGAGCTAGTGTTCTATACATCCTTGTAGGTCCCTTTTTTGTTGTGTTTTTGAATGCTAACATTCATCTGTCCTATGAAGAAAGGATGAGAGATTTGGGGTTGTTCAGCTTGGAGAAGAGAAGTCTCTGGAGAAATGTTATTGCAGGTCTTACAAGAAAGGTGATGGAAGACTTTTTACAAGGTCCTTTAGTGACAGGAAAACGGGCAATCATTTTAAACTGAAAGAGGGTAGTTTTAGATTGGACATAAGGAAGAAATTTTTTATGATGAGGGTGGTATGACAATGAAACAGGTTGCCAGAGAAGTTGTGGAACTCCCATCATTGGAAGTGTTCAAGCTCAGGGTGGATGGGGCTTTGAGAAACCTGATCTAGTGAAAGATGTCCCTTTCCACGGTGGGGGAGTTGGACTAGGTGATTTTTGAAGGTCCCTTCCAACCCAAACCATTCTATGATTCTATTCTATGATTCTATGTTTATATACTCAACATTTTGTTGTGAGGGAAAGCATCCTTTGTTGCGATCTTATTTTGAGCAAAAGAACTTAGGAAAGGGTAGGTTTTACCCCAAGTGGGTTATGGGAAATTCCTTTTGTAACTTTTATGATGTGATACTAAAAGAATGGGCTTTGTGTTACTTAAATGGTTCAGTTGTTTGACCAAAAAATTTTTAACTGCTTCAACATATAAATTGGGAAAACAGGAAGACAGTTATCAATGGTGAACCTTTAAACTGTAATCTGCAGTCACACTGTAACAGAAGTAAGGCTAACCTTCTAATTTGAGAAGAAAGGCTTGTGACAAGCTTGCAACATCCTCAAACAGACATGCAAAAATGATTTAACATACAGAAAATCACCTTAGTTGAAAGCTAAGTGCCTGGAAACATAAAGGAAATCTTTACCAGAAGTGCAAAAAACAGTTCTGTTTTTCTCCAGAAGTAAGGGATCATCTGTTTTCAGAAGGAAAATGCACAAGAAACAAGGAAAAAGTCAGCTTGCTCTATACGTGCATGTGCATATAAAAGCACACACAGAGGTCATTGCATGCACCTCAAAACTGAAGTTCTGGTATTCCTTAAATCTGTACTTCTCAGAAAAATATTAAATTATGAGGCTAACTATAAAATCTCACTGTTACATCCCTTGTTAGTCCTAGCATATTAAAAGAGAGGCAATTATCCATCAGTACTTCTTCCCTTCTTTTCCTGTTCATCCTTTATAGCAAATTGTCAAAGTTACAGATAACAAAGAGTGTGCCTAACAATGGTGTGTTGTTGGTTTTATCCTTAAAATGAAGAGTGGAATTACCAGCTAATACACAGACTGACAGATCTGTGTGTAGAATATGCCTAAAACTCCGTAATTTAAAGACTCAACACTTAAAACTATCATAAAACGTAGCAACAAAATAGTTTGTCAAGCATGATGCAAAGACCACTAACATAACTGATACTGAAATCCAAGCTCTAATACACTCAGCATGTGGGTACCCACTTCTCATTACTTCTCCGCCTTCATCCTTTGGATACCAAGATGAGATGGCAGTGTCCTTGAACTGTTCCCAGTGTGACTGGCTACAGTGATAGATGTTTGTTCATTTCATCCAAACTATAAGAACCGAGTACAGATGGAGTGGGACGAAAAACAAAAAAAGAGAATGTAAGACTATCTCCCCTACATCCCTTTACCTCTTCAAATTCCATCTGGGGTATATTTCCACTAGACCAAAGCTGACAAAATAACACCATATACTTAAACTATACCTCTCAGGAAAGGAAATCAGTAAAGCAATAAGAAATCTAAAGAACTAAGCCATATAATGCATTAGTTTGATCTGTTTGGGTCCTGCATGCACCCACAGCCCTGTGTAGTCCTGAGCAGCCCCGTGGGGGCACATGCTCTCTTCTTGTGTACAGTGAGCCCCTAGCCCTGTGCCCTGATGTTCCTGAACAGTCATCTGGGTGAATGCTGGCCTGACTCATCACCTGGATTTGTCTGATGACCATGGGGCTCTTGATGGGAATGGTCACCATCCCCATACCTGTTATCTTTGGGGTCTGTGGTGCTGTGCACCTGCCTGTGATGTGGGCCACCACAGCTTCTGGCTTGTCCTCCTTCCTGGGGAAGCCCTCCTGGAGTAGCACAGGAGCAGATTCTTGATAATCCATGACAACATGCCGCAGCAAACCCTCCAAATTTTTTCACTAATCCATGATAAAAACTGGATGGAACAGCTTCTCCAATATTTAAATTATTATCTTTTGAAATGCAGCTGTATTTGTCAAACCATGTTTCTGACCAATAATGCATTTAAGACAGTGAAACATTTTATTATGATTGTCCTTTGGGATAAAGAAACTCTCTGACATAGTGTTAAGGAAACACAATAACTGTAAGTAGGTTGTTACTTAACCAATGGGTATGACTGTATTTGTAATAGGGCTAGATTGTCATATTCAAGTATGTGAAAGAAAATACAACATCTAATTCAGTTTATGTATTGGGTTTGGGTGTCCAGCTGCTGGCAGTGGCAAGCTGCAGGGTAGCTTCTCTGCAGAGAAACCAGGGGCTGCCCACGCCAGTCAGTTCCATGCAGTTTCTGCTGGCTCCAAAACAAACCCACTGCTCAGACAAAGCTGAGCCCATCAGCCATGCTGGTGGTGCTTCTACAAAAACCTATTTTTACAAAAAACAGCTTAAAAGGTGCTGCACAGCACCTGTGGGAGAGAGGAGTGAGAAAATGTGAGAGAAACAGCCCTGTTGACACCAAGGTCAGAGAATAAGGAAGGGCATGAGGTGCTCCAGGTGCTGGAGCAGAGATTCCCTTGCAGTCCTTGAAGAAGACCATGGAGACCTAGGTTTTACCCATGTATGTCTTTGTTTCTCACTATCCTACAGTAGAATTGGCAATAAATTAAACCAAATTTCCCCAAGCTGAGATGTTTTACCCATTACAGTAGTTGGTCTTCCTTGTCCTTATCTCAACCCACAAGACTTTTTATCTTATTTTCTCTCCGTCTTGCTGAGGAAGGGGAGTGATAGAACAGTTTAGTGGGCACCTGACAGCAGCCAAGGTAAATCCACCACATTTTGTGTATAAATATATTAAAGTAAGAACATCTTCCTAAGGAGAAAGGAAAGGTTTTCTTCTGGTAAACCTGTTCTGCTGTTATTGCACATGAGTGTTTGTTTTCCCCACGTAAATGTAACAAATGAAAGATTAAATATTATGTGTGATAACCAAAGGAGTTGGTGAATTTTGGTGACCTAAGATCACTTCAGACTTGTGTAATTTTAATGTTGCACTATCAGCCAAACATGAGTATTTCTTCTTGGTTAACACGGTTGGTGAATACAATCTTTTACTTCATCAAGCTTTGATTTCATTAATTAACTGTTATCAGAAATAGTGATGGACTTTCTTTAAGCATCCCCCCTCAAGGTTTCCAGATTCTTGATTCCAGATTATTTTGACTGGATGTCTATAAATACATGTTCTCAAGTATACATGTTGGAAGACATTAAAAATAAAAAAGAAAAAAATCCAAGTAAACAAACAGAAAACCAGGTAGTGATTCCTTTAATTCTGTCAGTACTTATATAATCAATAATTCTCACTTTATAAATGAAACAAACAAAGCCTAGAACTCCTATAGTCTTGGAAATGTACTTTTTCCAAAATGCAAGACAACTTTTTTTTTTTTTTTTTTTTTTCCTAAAAACAAGTGAAGCCAAGAAGTGGTTAGCATCTCTGAAAAGTGCAAAAGTGTTAACATACTGGATCAAAGAAAATACAATTTGGTCTGCACCTCATCCCTACTGATGGCAATTAATGAATGAGGAGGGAAGTATATCACACTTTTCCTAGCAAAAATGAGTTTTGAGACTTTCTGACCCGGAGGCTGTATCTGGACTGTTATCTATAATAGCAGTCAGGGGATCTATTCTGCAAGAATTTGTCTAATTACTTTCTGAATTTGTTTACATTTCTTGCCCCCACAGCACCTGCAGCAAAGTATTCCATTGCTTCGATAGATGCTTGGGCTAGAAGGAGAGGAAAATTTCTGTGAGTTTGGTCAAAGTTTGCTGTCTCGTAATGGTTTGGGGTTCTTCCTTTTTCCACTCTGAGAAACAGTAAATAAACATACCATCCTTGTCCTTTCCACAGAGTTTTATTTTTTGTCAACCTTTGTTTTTATCTTTTAACTGAATTTCTAAACTGAAGAATCCCAATTCTCTGAAATATTTTTATACAGAAACAGTTCCATCTTTCTGATCATCTTTTTTCTCGTAACATGAATTGTGAACGTACAATGGGGTGTCAGGAACTGAGTTACCTAGTTACAAGTTACTCTCAAAATTTTTAGCCAAATACATTTACTTGTGTAAAGGTATATATCTGCTTCACCAGTTTAACTGCAGATTAAGAGAGACTAAAAATCTGTATTTGTGTTGGGTTTTTGTTTTGGGTTTTTATTTATTTATTGTGGACATTTGAATTACTTTTGTCCTTTTAAGTGAAATACAACCTATTTTAATGTTTTGGTACAGTTTTGTCCAAATTGTTATTCAGAGGAATTAAAAAAAAAAAAAGGGTGAAAAGAGGGGGGTTTTTTTTGTGTTATGAGTCTGACTGAAATACCTCAAATGAGTTTGGAGCTGTCATTTACCAAATGAACCTGTAAGTGCACAAATGTACGTGTAATTATCAAGTTAAGGTTAAAATTGTAGACCAGGACACTCTTTGCTCTGTCACCCTAAGTGCAGATGTCCTGTTGTCTGCAGTCACTCTTCCAAGTAACATCCTGCTCTGTTGATTTTTTTCCTCTCCTGTTATAAAAGAATTCAGAGTACTAGTTATCTCCTGTTTCCCAACCTCTTTCTCATTGTGACAAGGTGAAATGTAGACCAGAGTAATCGAGAAGGTACTACGTGGTTAAGAAGATGTGACAATTTCGTTGTGTTTGCATCGTTCCATCTGCTTGTGTACGCAACATTTCTGACTCTACTAATAATACACTTCACCAACCCCTGCAAAAGAGGGATAAAACTGATGTGCAACTGTTTCATAGTAGGACAGTTTAATCTAGAGCAGGATCTTCCTGCCCCATGGGTGTGTGTCTGCTTGTTCCTGTACCACACCTGTCCTCCTGCTGGAGCACTGCTGCGGGTCCCACCATGACTTTCCTGAAGTGGCAACCCCCAGGAGCCTGCTCCTTTGCCAAATTTGGCAGCTGTCAAAGCTAGTCATGAGGCACGACTGTGCAATCCTGTTTCTTTAGAAAAGTGTATTACAAATGATGGCAGAAGCTTCTTTCACCTTCCCTAGAAGAAATGGCAAACAGAAGGGGAGTTTCTGAGAGCTCCTTGCTGCACAGTCTTTTTTTCCAACTGACAGAAAAAATACACTCTACGCATAGGACCCCCAATCTTTTTAATACTGTTTTGTTTCCTTGAAGCCAATGGCACCACCCACAGGCTAATAGTTTTAGACTCCCAGCTCTAAACCCCATGGCAGGCTGAGTCGGTGGTGTTGAAGAGGTTAAATTTTCTGCAAAAAAAAGTGAAGGTGGTCTGGACTTATTTCAAAAAGATATTGCTAAATCCAACACTGTCATGTTCCCATGGACAAAATGCTGAAATAAAAGAGAGAAGGCATTAACAGACAGAAACTAAATGGACAAGTACAAATGTCAAGGTTAATTTAAAAGCAGACACTGTCATAGTGTGAGACAGAAGTTTAAGGAAAGGAAGATGAAGTAAAAATTGTGCAGAAAAGTCAGGAGAGAAAGCAAAAGGTGTCCAGGAGGTGTTGCAGGTTTCCATAGGAGGGATTGATGGATGGGATGGCTACCTTGCCTACTAGACCATTAGGAGGTGGCATGCAAACAGACAAAGAGCAAAGGATAGGGAGGTTTTGCACTTAATGTAAGGTGCCTTTTTAAATCTGTGTTGCTAATTTCTTCCACTACTCCACAGCCATCTATCCTTTGTGAACTGAAACTGCAATTTTTACTCTTTTTGTTTGTTACAGCTTACCTGTCCCTGCAGATATTTTCATGCCCACAGAACTAAGCAAACCTTAAATCACTGAAAAGCCACCCATGGTAGCTCAGGCTGCTGCCTACAGCAATAAGGAATTATATAGCCCTGTCCTAATCCTAGTTCGATTACTAGCAGCTTTTTCAGTTTATAGAGTAATATACGTGCATATTGAGTAATATAGAGTACATGCTTGCTCATGAATGATCCCCGAGTTTACTGTAAATGACAAAATAGTTCTCAGTCACAATGCTAAAGTGAATTCTTATTTAGGTCTTAGCCCTAATCCCCCATAGCATTCGGTGGACGCAACATCTGAGCATCAGAAATAAATGCTTTCTTAATACGTATACCAATTAGAAGTGAAATTTTTAGAGAACAAATATGAATTTTATGTCTTATGGGTTAATTTTCAAAGCATGCTATTGGTTTTGTGAACATATTTTGTATTTTTTCAACTCACTATGTATTTACAAACTATTTTCCTAGTGAAAATTTCAAGTAAAATAAATAAAATTTGATAAGAATGAAAAGTTCAACGAGGATTGGAAGAAACAGGGTCAAAGCAGTAATTTCCAACTAACAGAAAATTGTAATGAAACATAAAAATACAGATTCATTAAATAGATGTTTTTATGGTGCAAGGGAGTATAGCTTGAGAAGAAATGACATCAAGACAGCTGATGGTGCCTTTAATTTTTGTGGTTTCTGCTGGAACACTGATGTCCTAATTTGTTCTTATAGTATATGTCAAAGTATGTTCAATTAGATTCACAGAGGCTTCAGTAGAATCTCATTTAATTGGTGAATAAAAAATGCAGAACAATCTAAATCCCTTTGTGAAATGTAAAATTTATGTTACAGTTACAGCAGGAAGGTGTATCCCAGAATCTGCTTGTGAGATAGATCTTTAGTTCTCCAAACAGCTCTGGAATTCTTTTCACTCACTTAAATGTCCTGCCCACTGAAGCATACCTCTCTGAAGATCAGTGCAATGAGAATGCTTGTGTTTTACTCACAAAATATAAATGTTAAAATGCATGCAAGCTTATGTTTTCACAGGGGGATGGCCAGATTTAGATATTTTGACAACTGGCATTTCTAAGCTTTTGATTTATTTTAACTGGTCATTTTTGTCATCACCATATGATCTGAATGTTTTAGTAATATGAATATTAAAAAAAAAGAAAACCTTTATGTGGAGGGAGAATTTCCTGGGAAAGGTCACTGAGTTAAAATTTGCTGAAAAAAATAAAAAAGATTAACTTTGAAACCGTTGAAGAAAAGGGAAGTAAGGGGAAAATACAAGTAACCAGAATTAGGATAATAAATCCTTATCATAAGTACTTGACTATACTATCCCATGGACCAGATAACTATTCTAAAACCAGTTGTTACAATACGAGAAGAATATTCTTTATTCAGTATAAAGAAGAACATCATCTCTTTTAGCACTTCATACCATAAAATTTAAACCAAGATGCATGTTGGATCGGATATAGAAAGCACGGGAGGGGAACACTATGGATTCTAGATTCTGTACATTCTCTTGCAAAATATGTTGTCATTGCAAAAGGTGTTTTAAAATTTATTTTATATTCTCATTTATCTTTTAAGGAACAGATAAGTGTTTTGCCTAGGAATGGGTGTATTGGATGGTAGTGTGTAGAGTAATACATAGTCTATGTTAACTACCTGTGTTCTGCAACATGGAGTAACCCTTTGCTGCTTATGGGATTTGTTTAACAGAATGAAGAAAGACAGAAAACTGCATGGCCATAGATAAGCATCCTTTCCTCTCCACCAGCAAAAGGTCACTATTCTTCATGTTCGACACCTGAATGATTTTTCTTGAGATTCTGTCTGATTTATTGTTGTTTTCCTCATGACTTCCCATGGATGACAACCAACTATAGTCATGATGCATTATTTTGTGATCTGTAATATATGGGACAGTATATGCAAAGCCTGGACCCATTCAATTATACTTTGAGACCTCACTGGGAGGCAAGCTGCATGTGGGAGAATGATCATTTGTCCTCTGCTTTGGTGTGCTGATGGAAGTAAATACAACTGTTCCACTTAGCAAGGAAAATAAGCACACTCCAAGACTTTGCAAATAAATTATTTGAATGAGACTCTATGTTGACAGAAAGCAGGGTGAAAGAACAACTGAACCATTCAGTTCTGTCAGGTCCTTGGATACTTCCCCACTCAACCCCAGAAATCTTGCTCTGCTATTATTAATGAGGATTCAGAAATACCGCTGATAACAGTTGTTGAATTTCTTCTTATGTAGGAAAGAGGAGTAGGAGTAGTCTCATTTAAATAAAACCTTGGCTGTTCTTGAAATTTTAAGGTATTTTCAGTTGCAAACTTCCTCTTCATTTCCTTACTATAAAGCTTTATTGAGCCTTTATAAATCTATTATTATTTAAATTGTTTAAATTTCTGAATCACTGTTTTATATTAATCCAATTCTAGTTCTTGTTCTAATGGTAACAATAAGCTATGAACCTCAGAAACAGAATTTACTTCCTCAGCCAAGCTTGTAAAATAATAAAAGAAAAAGTAAGGAAATTTAAGTTAGGGCTATCACACACGTACCAAATACATGTCAGAACTGAGACTTCATCTGAACTTCAAAGTCTTTTTAACATTGTGCTAGTAACATTCAGACAAATAGTTAAATATGACAAGAAGTTACTGTAATCTGATTCAGAATGCATGAAAAGCATGGATAACTTCTAGGAAAATTTCAAAAGCAACAGAGAGCTATAAACAGAATTCAGAGTTCTGGTAAAAATGGAGCTTCTTCATTTTAAGCCTTATGATTTGTACGGTTCTATGATATCCTTGCTTCCAGCCTAACTCCTTCCTAAACTGGAAGAGTTAATACTGTCTGACTGTAGCACATTAGGATAGATATCTGACAGAAGAAAAACAGGCAGGGTGTAGTAATCTTTCAACCATTTCTTGCAATAACCCTGGTAATGATCAAGAATACTCTCAAGCTTCTGATCTTTCCGATAAAAAACGTAGTAGTTAGGGACATAATTGATTTTTTTAAAAAAATTTGTTCCTGTCTCCCAGAATTACCAACACAGAACAGCACGATTGGAGTTGTTACTGACTTACTATGAACCACAGAATCCTTACATCTACCAACAAAGTATCACCTGCAATCCCAAGGAGTGCAAATAAATATAAGACCTGTTCAGATAAATTTTCCTATATTTCAGAATCATGTATATTTTTGCAAATTAATATACCCGACCCGACTTGTATTAAAAGAATGTGTTTCCTAAGTAAACAAGGTTAGAATTTTATCCCTAGTTCAGTGAGAAGCCACTTTTTTAACTAATTAAAAGCCTCAATAGAAGCTGAAATTTTTATTCTGCAGTTTACTTTCAATATCAGTTTGATGTTAAGGACTCTGTGAAAAAAAAAAACAAAAACAAAACCAAAAGAATTCTGCTTAGTTTCCCGTTGATTTATTTTTCCTTGTGCAGCTTTTTATTTTCCTATTGATTATTAAGACTTTCATCAAAATATATATTTGTCTCAGGCCATCTACTTCAAACAGAATTTTAAAAATGAGTATCAAAAGATCTGATTGATCTGTGTTCAAATGACTGTATTTTTTGTGTCCTTCTGTAGGCTATATAGCTTTATGCTTTTCCTGGGCAAAGTGAAAGATGAAGACAGAACTCCAGTAAAGATAGATATTTTCCACTGTATATTAATTTCACTCTCTGTAAGGTTGTTGTGGAATAAGATTTTTACATGGTTTTGGTCTAGCAGCGCTTTAGGATTTATTAATGGTTTTGAGACAGATAGAAAATTAAATTGTATAATTCTTAAACATCAGCCGATTTAACAGAGTGATTCGATGGAATTTGTTACAATCAAAACAGCCACTTAGTTAAAGATTTGAGAATGGCAAGGGTCATCTGAAACTTATAGCAGGGTTGTACAAACACATTTAAATCAAATCACACACATACGCAGAAAGACTGAGAAACAGCTCTAAATCAAGTTGCACACATACACACAGGCAGACAAACAGTTTAAATCTAATTTAACACAGACATACTGTGCTGGTTTTGGCTGGGATAGAGTAAGCTTTCTTCACTGTAGCTGGTATAGTCTGTTTTGCATTTGGTATGAGAATAGTGTTGATGGCACATTGTGGTTTTAGTTGTTGTTAAGTAGCGGCTAAATATCCCTCAGCTTCCCATGCTCTTCTGGGGGCACAAGAAGCTGGGAGGGGAGAGGGCACAGCCAAGGCAGACGACACAAGACTGATGAAGAGGGATATTCCATACCATATGACGTCATGACCAGCATATAAGGCTAGGGAAAGAAGGAGGAAGGGGGGACATTTGAAGTGATGGCATTTCTCTTCCAAAGTAAACCTTATGCCCAATGGAGCCCTGCTTTCCTGGAGATGGCTGAACACCTGCCTGCCGATGCGAAGGAGTGAATGAATTCCTTGTTTTGTTTTTCTTGCGCGTGCAACTTCTGCTCCTCCTTTTCACAGAATCACAGATTCATAGAATGGTAGGGGTTGGAAGGGACCTCTGGAGATCACCTTGTCCAACCCCCTGCTTCAACAGGAACACCTAGAGCAGGGGGCACAGGAACACATCCAGGTGGGATTTGAATGTCTCCAGGGAAGGAGACTCCACAACCTCCCTGGCCAGCCTGTGCCACTGCTCTGGCACCCTCACAGGAAAGAAGTTTTTTCTCATGTTTAGCTGGAACTTCCTGTGTTCCAACTTGTGCCCGCTGCCCCTTGGCCTGTCACTGGGCACGTCTGAAAAATGTCCAGTCCCATCATCCTGACATCCACCCTTTAGATATTTATAAGCGTTGATGAGGTCCCCCTCAGTCTTCTCTTCTCCAGGCCGAACAAACACAGGTCTCTCAGCCTTTCCTCATATGGGGGATGCTCCAGTCCCCTGATCATTTTCATAGCTCTCCGCTGGACTTGCTTGAAGCAGTTCCCTGTCCTTAAAGTTGGGGGCCCAAAACTGGACACAGTACCCCAAATGTGGTCTCACTAGGGCACAGTAGAGAGGGAGGATAACCTCCCTCGACCTGCTGGACACACTCCTTTTAATGCACCCCAGGATACCGTTAGCCTTCTTGGCCACAAGGGCACAGTGCTGCCTCAGGGTCACCTTGCTGTCCACCAGCACTCCCAGGGCCATCTCAACAGAGCCACTTTCCAGTAGTTTAGCCCCCAACCTGTACTGGTGATGGGGTTGTTCCTCCCCAGGTGCAGGACCTTGCACTTGCTCTTGTTGAGTTTCATGAGGTTCCCCTCGGCCCAGCTCTCCAGCCTGTCTGGGTCTTGTTGGATGGCAGCACAGTCTTCTGGAGTATCAGCCACTCCTCCCAGCTTGGTATCATCAGCAAACTTGCTGAGGTTACACTGTATCCCATCATCCAGGTCATTGATGAATATGTTGAACAGGACTGGACCCAGCTCAGACCCCTGGGGAACACCACTAGTGGCAGGTCTCCATCCAGACTCTGCTCCATTGATCACGACACTTTGAGTTCTGTTGTTGAGCCAGCTCTCTCTCCACCTCACTGTCCACTCATCCAACCCACAATTCTTTAGCTTGCCTGTGAGGAAGCTAAGGGAGACAGTGTTGAATGGCTTACTGAAGTCAAGATACACAACATGCACTGCTCTTCCTTCATCGACCCAACCAGTCACACCATCATAGAAGGCTGTCAGGTTGGTTAAGCATGATCTCCCCTTGGTGAATCCATGTTGACTACTTCTGATAACCTTTTTTTCCTCTACATGCCTGGACATGACCTCCAGAATTCACTGCTCCATCACCTTTCTGGGGATGGAGGTGAGGATGACTGGCCTATAGTTCCCCAGGTCCTCCTTCTTGCCCTTTTTGAAGACTGGAGTGACATTTGCTTTCCTCCAGTCCTTGGGCACCTCTCCTGTCCTCCACGACCTTTCAAAGATGATGGAGAGTGGCTCAGCAAGAACATCCTCCAGCTCCCTCAGCACTCACTGGTGGGTGCATCCCATTGGGGCCCATGGATCTGCAAAGGTGTAGTTTGCCTAGGTGATCTCTCATCCAATCCATCTCAACCAACGGTAAGTCTTCCTTTCTCCCAATTTGTCCTCTCTTCACTGGAGGCTGAGATTCCTGAGGGCCAGCTTTAGCAGTAAAGACCAAGGCAAAGAAGACATTCAGTAACTCCTCCTTCTCTGCATCCTGCATCAGCAGGGCCCCTTCCTTGTTCAGCTGCTGCCCCACTGCATCCCCAGTCTTTCTTTTACTGATGATGTATTTAAAGAAGCCCTTCTTGTTATCTTTGGCATCCCTTGCCGGGTTTAGTTCCAAGTTGGCCTTGGCCTTCTTCATCACATCTCTGCATACCTTGACAACATTCCTATATTCCTCCCACATGGCCAGTTCCTTTCTCCCTCTTCCATTTGGGTTTCTTTAGAAGGTCTTTGGTCGTCCAACAGGTCTCCTGGCTCCTCTGCCTGACTGCTTCTCCTGAGGATGCACCAATCTTGAGCTCAGAGGAAATTGTCCTTGAATATTGACCAGCTCTCTTGGACCCCCCTGCCTTCTGAGCCCTAGTCCATGGGATTCCACCAAGCAGGTCTTTGAAGAGGACAAAGTTGGCCCTCTTGAAGTCCAAGGCTGCAATCCAACTTGTTGCCCTGTTTCTACCACACATGATCATGAACTTGATCATCTCATGGTCACTGCAGCCAAGGCTACCCCCAAATATCACCTCCTCAACCAGCCCTTCCTTGTTTGTTAGTATAAGGTCGAGCAGCACATCTCACCTTGTTTCTTAATATTATTTTTATTATTACTATTACTGTTTTGCTTGACCTATTAAGCTGTCTTTATCTCAACCCATCTGTTTCCTCACTTTTACTCTTCTGATTCTCTCCCCCATCCAACCAGTGGGGAGTGAACGAGTGGCTGTGTGGGTCTGAGTTGCTGGCTGGGGCTAAACCACAACACATACACACAGAGAGGTTAACCTATGGTTAAAATTTCCCTTTTCGTGCATTTTATGAGTTACTGACTTTTATGTGCCAGCGTTCATCAATGGATGGTCAGTGAAGCTTGTGAAGTCAGGCTTTTGAGTCCTCATGAAATCATCAGCAGATGATCCTTCAGTACTCACAAAATCTGCCCTGAGAGGTGTCCCAGTCCAGGGGGAGATACTGGGTTGCACAGCCTGCTGCAGTTCCAGCAAACTTCAAAGGTCTCACTTTTGGATCAATATTTATAGGATCTTGAGATGATTGACTTTGGTCAGTGTTTCCTATTCCTGCCACAATTCGTGCTAAGTCATTCTGGTACACAATTCAGGCAGCAGATGGCCCTGGTGTGGCCAGGGGATACCTGATGCCCAAGTCACTGCAGTTGTGACCAAGGGAACAGCACAACAGGGCTTATCCTGAGACCTCAGAGTGGTCCCAGGGGCCTGCACCACCACAGAGGTGGTGTATTTTTCAGTTTGAATGACCTTGCCCAACAGCTTATTCTATCAAAGACTCTGCACTGCCAAATCTGGGATTTGTCTTAGACAAACTGAGACATAATTAGATTTTAATTCTTTACCAAACTGAACAGGATCAACTGTCATTAAGGTGTCATAAAACTCATTACAGGATCTTTCATACTGTTGTGGTTTAGCTGGCAACTCAGCCCCACACAGCCGCTCGCTCACTCCCCCACCGGTGGGATGGGGAAGAGAATCAGAAGGGTAAAAGTGAGAAACCTCGAGGGTTGAGATAAGAACAGTTTATTAATTAAAATAAAACAATAACAACAACAACAGCAACAGCAACAATAATGCAATGGAAAGGAAAACAATAAGGGAAGCCTGAAACCCAGGGTGGGGGCAGGGAAGGGGGAATGAACACCCAAAACAAACAGCCCATGACGCGGCCACTCACCATCTGCCAACCGGATGCCACCAGTCCCGGAGCAACAACCGCCCCCCATGCACCAACTGCCCCTGTTAATGGTGTCATATGGCATGGAAGGAACATCCCATTGGCCAGCCGGGGTCAGCTGTCCTGGCTGTGGCCCCGCCCCTCCCGGCTTCCTGCCCCCGTGGCAGAGCGTGGGAAGCTGGGAAAGGTCCCTGACTACTGCAGCACTACAGTGACAAGAATTAACACTTTCTCAGCCAAAACCAGCACATTTTCCACCCTTTATTCCACACCATTTACGCCATGCCCAGGTCCCATACCATCCAATACAACCTTACCAACCACCACCCCTCCCCTTCCCATCCTGTAACATAATACACAGACATCTTTCCCTTAATCTATGGACCTTCCCTGTAAAATGTCCATAAAAATGTCCATTGAGTTCACCCAGTCCATGACTCTGGGCTCCATCTGTCGTATCAGTCTTTCAGGGCAGGAGAGATAGTGTGTGCAGTGTCGGATTTCTGCATACCAAGTCAGTCATTGTTCCATCACTGCTGCACTTTGCATGTTTCATCAAAGTTTATCTTCCCTGAATTGGGAGGTTTGTACTATGGTATCATTGATACAACACAGAGATGACATACAACATTATATAGCAGTTCGCATTATGCCATTCAGTTCATTGACTGTTTTCACCCAAGATCAAATCCCCTTGAGGCACACACCAGACTACTCCATCCTCCCGTATCACCCACCAAGTGCACCCAGGTCCTCAAGCAAAAGCAATCCCACGAACAGGTTTGCCTTTGCCTGAGGCAGGAAGAACCCAGACTGTTTTGCCCAGCATATTTTTTACGTGCACTACAGGGACTCTATCCCCTTCCACAGTATGTAGGATTTCTGACTGGGCAGGGCCAGCTCAGTTGGCAGATCCCCTCGTGTTGACTAACCACGTGGCTTTTGCTAAATGTGTATCCCAGTGCTTGAATGTTCCACCCCACCATCGCTCTCAGTGTAGTTTTTAACAGTCCATTGTACCGTTCAATTTTCCCAGAGGCTGGTGCATGACAGGGAATGTGATACACCCACTCAGTGCCGTGTTCTTTGGTCCACGTGTCTACGAGGTTATTTCGGAAATGAGTCCTGTTGTCTGACTCAGTTCTCTCTGGGGTGCCATGTCGCCACAGGACTTGTTTTTCCAGGCCCAGGATAGTGTTCTGGGCGGTGGCGTGGGGGACAGGATATGTTTCCAGCCAGTCAGTTGGATATGGGGCACGGGTTATGTTTCTACCGTTGTAAGCACATGGCGCTTACCTTGGCAGGTCTGTGGGAGTGTGATATAGTCAATTTGCCAGGCCTCCCCATATTTATATTTCAGCCATCGGCCCCCATACCACAAAGGCTTTACCCGCTTCGCTTGCTTGATTGCAGCGCACGTTTCACATTCGTGGATAACCTGTGCAACAGCACCCATGGTCAAGTCCACCCCTTGATTACAAGCCCACCTGTATGTTGCATCTCTCCCTTGATGGCCTAGAGGTGTCATGGGCCCACCGAGCTAGAAATAGTTCACCCTTATGTTGCTAGTCCAGATCCACCTCTGTCACTTCAATCTTGGCAGCCTGATCTACCTGCTGGTTGTTTTGATATTCTTCAGTGGCCCGACTTTTGGGGACGTGAGCGTCCACATGATGTACTTTCACAACCAGGTTCTCTACCCGGGCAGAAATATCTTGCCACAATGCAGCAGCCCAGATGGGTTTGGCTCTGCACTGCCAGTTGCTTTGCTTCCACTGCTGTAACCAGCCCCACAGGACATTTGCCACCATCCAGGAGTCAGTATAGAGATAGAGGAGAAGACAACAGGACCCATCAGTGAACAGGGTTTATTGCTTCTCATCTTCTGGCAGTTTGTTATACAGTGGGGCTTCTTCAGCATGTGTTACCTCCTCCTCTGGTGATAGTCCAAAACCTTTGCCTTCTGGCCAGCCCATGATCACTTCCAAGATTCCTGGGCGACTGGGGTTTCCTACTCGAGCCCACTGGGTGATCAGTGCAACCCATTTACTCCATGTAGCATCAGTTGCATGGTGTGTAGAGGGGATGTTTCCTTTGAACATCCAGCCCAGCACCAGCAGTCGGGGTGTCAGGAGCAACTGTGCTTTAGTACCAACCACTTCTGAAGCAGCTCAAACCCCTTCATATGCTGCCAGTATCTCTTTTTCAGTTGGTGTATAGTGGGCTTTGGACCCTCTGTATATTCAACTCCAGAACCCTAGGGGTCGACCTTGGGTCTCCCTGGGTGCTTTCTGCCAGAGGCTCCACGTAGGGCCATTCTCCCTGTCTGCAGTGTAGAGCACATTCTTTACATATTATCCTGCCCGGACTGACCCAAGAGCTACTGAATGAACTATTTCCTGTTTAATTTGTTCAAAGGCCTGTTGTTGCTCAGGGCCCCATTTGAAATCATTCTTCTTCCAGGTGACTTGATAGAGAGGGCTTATGATCAGACTGTAATGTGGAATATGCATTCTCCAAAAACCCACAACGCCCAAGAAAGCTTGTGTTTCCTTTTTGCTAGTTGGTGGAGACATGGCTGCTGTTGTGTTGATCACATCCATTGGGATCTGACGACGTCCATCTTGCCATTTGATTCCTAAGAACTGGATTTCTCGTGCAGGTCCCTTCACCTTACTTTGTTTTATGGCAAAACCAGCTTTCAGAAGGATTTGGACTATTTTCTTCCCTGTCTCAAAAACTTCTTCTGCTGTATTGCCCCACATGATGTCATCAACCTATTGTAGGTGTTCTGGAGCTCCACCTTGTTCCAATGCATTATGGATCAGTCCATGGCAAATGGTAGGACTGTGTCTCCACCCCTGGGGCAGTGGATTCCAGGTGTACTGGGCACCCCTCCAAGTGAAAGCGAACTGCGGCCTGCACTCTGCTGCCAGAGGGATTGAGAAGAATGCATTAGCGATATCAGTTGAGGCATACCACTTGGCTGCCTTTGACTCCAGTTCGTATTGAAGTTCTAGCATGGCCAGCCTGGCAGCACTCAACGGTGGGGTGACTTCATTCAGGCCATGATAGTCTACCGTTAGCCTCCATTCTCCATTACATTTCTGCACTGGCCATATGGGACTGTTAAAGGGTGAGCAGGTCTTACTGATGACTCCTTCACTCTCCAGTTGGTGAATGAGCTCATGGATGTGAATCAAAGAGTCTCTGTTGGTGCAATATTACCACTGGTGCACAGTTGTGGTGGCGATTGGCACCAGTTGTTCTTCGACCTTCAGCAACCCCACAACAGAAGGGTCCTTTGAGAGACCAGGCAAGGTAGACAGATGTTTAGTGTCCTCCGTCTCCAAGGCAGCTACACCAAAAGCCCACCTGTACCCTTTTGGGTCCTTGAAATACCCTCTCCTGAGGTAGTCTGTGCCAAGGATGGAAGGAGCCTCGGGGCCAGGCACAATGGGGTTCTTTTGCCTCTCATTCCCACTTAGGCTCACTTCGGCCTCCAACACAGTTAGCTCTTGGGATCCCCCTGTCACTCCAGCAATGCTGATGGGTTCTGCCCCTATATAGTTTGATGGCATTAAGGGGCACTATGCACTGGTGTCCACTAAAGCTTTATACTCCTGTGGGTCGGACGTGCCAGGCCATCGGATCCACACCGTCCAGTAAGTCTGGTTATCCCTTTCCTCCACCAGGCTGGAGGCAGGGCCCCTCTAGTCCTGATCAGGGCAGTCACAACTCACTTCCTGTAAATGTGAATCAGGAGTCTCTCTATTAAGCTCAGAAATAAAATCAGCGCTTCTACTCCTCTGTCTGGGGACCTGCTCACTGGAAATTGCAGCAGCTTTCCTGGAAGAACCTCCCTGAGTGACTGTTCTTCCTTGCAGTTCATGTACTCGTGCCTGTAGGGTCGAGGTAGGCTTGCCATCCCACCTCATTATGTCCTCTCCGTGGTCACGCA
Source organism: Phalacrocorax aristotelis (assembly GCF_949628215.1). Lineage (NCBI taxonomy): Eukaryota > Metazoa > Chordata > Aves > Suliformes > Phalacrocoracidae > Phalacrocorax > Phalacrocorax aristotelis. The sequence goes on along the minus strand of NC_134311.1, from coordinate 11,968,233 downwards.
GGTAGAACCATAGGGTGGCCCGTGGTGTGTATCCTCTCCTTTGAGCCAAAGGATTCTTATTCCTAACAGTTGAGACGCTACTCTGTAGAGGTGGGAAGCAGGACATACCTTCTTTGAGTTGCTGGACCTCTTGGGATAGTTTCTCCACAGCAGAGACAAGCGAGGAAGAGATATTTGTGTTGTAATCCTGGAGTCTATCAATCAACTCTGCCACTGTTGGTGTCTTGTCATCTTTCCAGGACATCACTGCCAATGAGTTTGCATGCGAAGATGGTGCGCTCCGTACAAACATCCGCCACATGGGTCGTGTGCACTCGGCTTCATCTGGATCTTTGGATGACCGTTGATTGTCCAGGTCACCATAAATCACTTCAAGCACAGCTAGTTCCCTCAGGTACTGGATGCCTTCTCCATAATTGTCCATTTTCCTGGGCGATATGTAACATCCTCTTTGAAGGGATACCTTTCAAATTGCTTTGTCAACACCCCTTTTCCCAGAAATGGATCCCAGTTGTTTGGCTCCTTTTCCCTCTAGTTCCAGGCTACTGGCCCCATTATCCCAGCATCGGAGCAGCCAGGTGACAATGTCCTCACCTGAATGACGGCTATAATCTTTTCACATATCTCGCAACTTGCTCAAGGACAGGGATCGGGTGGTCTCCATTTCATTTATGACTTCTTCCTCCTCTTCTCCTCATGATGGCCCGGCTTCTTCATCATCCCTTTCTAAATGAGTTGACTTCTACTTCCAAGATTTCTTCTTGTGTATAGGGACAATGGATACTGGCATGGGTTGATTCTCTGAGTCAGCTCTAGTGCTTGTTGTGGGGGTTTGAGTAGCCACAGTGCTTGTCCTGGGGTTTTGAGTGGCCACAGTGCCTGTCACTTTGCCTTTCAATCCAGAGACATTCTCTTCTCCCTGGGGGCACTGAATACTGTTGAGTAGGGCTTGGTATGCATGGGCCAGGCCCCAGCACATCCCAGTGATCTGTGTCTCTCTGGAACTTCCAGGGTAACAACATACTTTCTCCAAATATTCTACTAGTTTTTCAGGATTCTGCATTTGTTTAGGGATGAAACTCCAAAACACAGGGGGTGCCCACTGCCCTAGGCATTTGCCCATGCTATCCCACATACCCTGCCACTCGTAACTATCAAGCCTTGGGGCAGATTTCTGGATGATATTCTTAAGTTACTTTCTAACCTTAGCCAAAACCAAAACAACATGCCCAAAACCTAAAAATAAGTACATCTTAACGACCCAAAGATGTTCAAGATACAAAAAGGTTGTTGCAATAAAGGTGGAGACCTCATAGAAGAAAGTTGCAAAGATACCATGCTGTATTTCCTCCATATAAAATCTCTCTGATGAGGAGGTATAATTGCTAATTGCCTCAACAAGGTGGTATCTAAAGTACAGTAATGGTTCCAGCAAAAACCCCAAATACCAGATAAAGCTGAAAACCAGTATTTGCTTAACAAATCTCTTAGGCAAATCACCACTAACCACAGCAGAACATCAGACCAAACAAACCAACACCAGTCTTTAACAGGAACTGCAAAAACAAGAACATGGTGTTGTGACCAGGAGCTGTTATTATCTCAAAACCTCTGAGTCCCATGTTGGGGGCTAAAGGAGGCTGTTGTGGTTTAGCCCCAGGCAGCGACTCAGCCCCACACAGCCGCTCGCTCACTCCCCCACCAGCGGGATGGGGAAGAGAATCAGAAGGGTAAAAGTGAGAAACCTCGAGGGTTGAGATAAGAACAGTTTATTAATTAAAATAAAACAATAACAACAACAATAATGCAATGGAAAGGAAAACAATAAGGGAAGCCTGAAACCCAGGGTGGGGGCAGGGAAGGGGGAATGAACACCCAAAACAAACAGCCCATGACGCAGCCACTCACCATCTGCCAACCGGATGCCACCAGTCCCGGAGCAACAACCGCCCCCCATGCACCAACTGCCCCTGTTAATGGTGTCATATGGCATGGAAGGAACATCCCATTGGCCAGTCGGGGTCAGCTGTCCTGGCTGTGGCCCCGCCCCTCCCGGCTTCCTGCCCCCGTGGCAGAGCGTGGGAAGCTGGAAAAGGTCCCCGACTACTGCAGCCACTACAGTGACAAGAATTAACACTTTCTCAGCCAAAACCAGCAAAATACACAGGAACTTGAGAAGTGTAATAGTGAGGGAGTCTGGTTTGCTTCCTTGCAGGTGCAGGTATAACTTAATTTTCTGTGTCCACTAAAATCACAATGCCAGCTACAATTTTTCTTTACAAAATGTTTCTGATTTTCTGACAATAATATAGTAGTAGCATAATAAAATTTCCTCATATTTTTGACTGCATGTCATCTACAGCCAGGTGTGTCTACAAATGATTGGGGAAGATAAATTTTCCATGATAGATTATGTTAGGATTTCATCTACTACAGCATCCTGTCTTAAACTGAAGATGAAGGTGAAAGAACTCCACAGGACAGGAAAGAGAGTCAGAGAGTCTGTCCTGTGTATCAGTTCTCCTTTTAATAGGAATAAAAGTATTTTGCGATGTTTTTACCATCTATGTAAATATTCATATTTCACACAACATTATTTCACACAATATTTAAGCAGAGACTGTAGATGTTTCAAACTATGTTAATTCCATTTGAACTTTTATGTTCTTGGGCAATGACTACTTCATTTCCAAAGTGATTTCTATTATTATGTACAATGGGGTTTTAAGTCATGTCAGCTTCACAGTGAAAAAGTTTCTTCTTTTTTTCCCATTATCCTATTTGCACTTCTAAATACTTTACAAAGATTTGATGGCACTAGTCATTTCTTCTAGTTCTTATCCCTATCTAAATAAGTAACATCTTAAGATGAAACTTTTGATGAGAGATGAAAACCTAACACTCAAAATAACAAATATTTCACTTCTCACATGTAAATGTGATTTCATGATTTCATGATGTAAATGTGATTACATGATTTCACAAGACTTGTTATCAAACTATCAAACTATGTATGCACTATGTGTATGTTTCATGACATGTGTCATCATTTGTTTATATGCTTATAGTCTTTGCTTTGTTCAAATATAGTCACACTGGAGTTTTGCATAGATTTTAGGCAACGCTACCAGTCTTTCAAGTTTTAGAGTCAGAACTATGTAATATGTCAGTAATTCATTAGCTAAGGAAATTAAGGGGACTGAACCACACAATGATATAGTTAGGGAGCTGCTGAATCCTGCAGCCCAAAAGAAGCAAGGTTGCCACAGCTCCAACCCCCAGGTCCAGTCAGCAATGTTCCCAACAGGCACACCTATATATTACACATATGCATGTATGCATACACATACATACACAAACTTATACACACCGCATCTCACAGCGTGCATCCTCCCCCAGGAGGGGTGGGGCAGGAGTTTTTTCCGTTGACTGAGGACCGCCCACCTGTTGTGGTGCCTCTGAGCTCCTCCGGGACTGTTGAGATGGGTCTGTATCACATAATCCAACAGACGTTAGTCCATTGAGTAAATAAATTCTTACAAATAAAAACTGCTAGGATAAAGAATCTTTTTCATTGAAGTACTGGTCTACTCTGACAAATTTTAAAGTTCTGATTTTTAAAGATGTTCATAGTAAAACATGTAATTAAAAGCTTTGTCAGAGAACAGGTTTCTGGATGTATTCTTGGTCCCTTGTTACCGTATATGTTAAGCCAGATCAGCTATTGTTTGAGCCCTTCCAAACACCTAAAATAAGAAATCTCAGCTAAAAGGATACATGCTATAAAAGTTTATTTGGGCTTATGAATATCTTTACTCTCTGTCCTTCCATCAAGCTTGGATGAAAGTCTAAAATATTTCATTCTGAAAAGCAGGAATGATTGTGTTTTGTCTTAATCTTTTTATTCCACAAATGAGATCCAGTTTCTCCAAATTGTTTGCTTCCCAACCAGTGAGTTGTTTCACCATAATTCCTTTAAAACAGAAGGAGGCAGCTCTCATAGGAAGTCATACTTCAGATGAGAGTAAATACCTTGTGGATATTCCAGAGAGTCTTTCAGTATGATTTCCTAAATCAATAGGAAAGGTACGCAGTGAGATGAACTGAGGGGAGACAAGTCTCCTTACGAAGCACTCAAGCAGGTGATGCATTTATATCCAGTTTTCACTGATTTTTTTTGTTTTATTCTTAATTCTAACAGATGAGGTTCATCAAAAATTTTGAACTGGTACAGCTACTAAACAGAGCAGCTAAGAACAAGTATAAATGCTCATATGCTACTTGTGCTCCATGTACTCTATACTCTGTACTAAGTGCAAGTATAAATGCTCTAAGTATAAAAAATCTTCTGTTCTTTTTAAGGAAATTTCCACTGAAGCCAGTCCTACAGGCTGAACATTTTTAGTCACTAGGAAAGGACTTAAAAGACTGTTTACATTTTTAAGGGGCATTAATAATTTGTACACTAAAGAAACTGAAAACAATATTTTTTCCACCAGAAGTACTTTGCGTCAGTGAACATGTAAAGTTATTAGTCTTATTTCTCAAATTGACAAATATTCTATTCTTTTCAAAGTTATACAAGACGTGCATTGTACTCACTATAAATGTGGTCCTTATTAATGAGTACTCAGGGCATGTACTCATACAAATCCTGGATTTCAGGCAGGCTCTTCACTCCTGATGACATGCCAGAAAGCTCTGCTGGTTGTTGTTTGCCACCAGAATGCCTTGTTGCATACACAGTCTTGTCACCAGCTCTCTACCCATGCCATGCTGTGCCTACAATGGAATGCCTTATAGCCCTTTTATCATCTTAGATGTCATCTTAGTTGCTAATTCTTCCTTCTCTTCCCCATAATTTCATCTTCCCATCTGGAAGAGGGATAAAAACCACACAAAAATCCAAACAGCCTTTGAGTTAACCACAGAGCCCTATTCCCTACTCTTGTCCAGCCATTGGTCAACATGTGGTTCTGCAGCAAAATTAGATAATTTTCTTTCCTTCTCTTCCTTCCACATTTTTTTTAGGTTATTTGCACATAACAGGCTTTACATGCTTTTTTTTTATTCTTTTGAAGATATTTTGACAAAATCTTCTGCAACTTATTAACCTTGTTAGATTCTTAACTACATTCTTTCAAAACATTGTCTAATGGGGAATAGGGAGATTAGATTGTGTAATAATGTTCTTTCTCCCTTATCCTCTTGTAGTAGCTATTCCAAGAAAGAGCTTCCTGCTGAAAAAAATAGTTTTCTTGTTTGCTAGCTCACATTCTTGTCTTAAATGAATCCTAAATCAGTACTCCTGCACTGAGCTGTGAAGTCCCATGCTCTGGATTGTGCTGTCATTCAAGCTAAATTAAAAATCTGAATATTCATATTATAGTAAAAATCTTTTCCATTCTTTGCAAAGAGCTTAAGCTCCTAATTCTAGGAAAATTCCAAAGTATTTCTTGGTTGTATTTTATCTCACTGATTTCTCTGGGTGGTAATTTTGATTACATCTACCAGCTCATTGCACTGTTGAGCAATTGCTATGTTTGTCCTGTGTCTTGTGTTGTAGGTGGGTTCTGTTTCACTAAACAAATAGTTTACGGGAAAAAAGTATCAGTGCTAAGTAATTTAAATTTTATTTAACAAAGTAATTTTTTTTTCTGAACTCAGCAAAGCTTGCGGAAATGAAGTGGAAGAACCTAATTTTGTCTTGAGTGCCATTACTGAGGAGCAGGATGGCGCTCTGCTAGAATGGTACTGGTACAGTAAGAATAGCTGTACAAATGTTGCTGTCTTTAAACATGTTTAAAATTACTAAAAATTCCCAAGTCAGACAGAATTGAAAAAAGAACCTTCCCTTCTTTTTTTGCAGTGTTCTCAGAACAGATAAGCCTTTTAATAATTTATTCTGGAGATGATAGTTTGGAAGGGAATACAAAGACTTCTGCTGCCAATGTGGTCACACTGTCTGTGTTCAGATCAGCTTGCTGAGATAGGACACGTGCTTCCCCCCTCTAGAGATGCTGAAATAGAACATATTCTTTCTCTAAACTGTCACAGCTAAATAGCCATGTGTGATTTCATTTACAGTGATGACTTCTTAATGCATTGTCCTGTACACAGTAGATTAAATTCTTCTCTTTGTCAGTGTCAATAGGAGTTTCATGCATGCACCAAGGGAAAAAGATCTAGACCTATATTTTCTACCTGTACACAACTTTTTCCCAAGTCATCTATGTTAAACATGTGATATTGCACACTAAATTACATTCTTGTCTCTTTACATGTTTTTCCATTTGATCCCCTGATAAGTAGTGTTGGGTAGACACTGGGTCCTGGGTTAATAAATCTATACAACCATGTCTATGGGATTAGATTTTGTTATAGATAATATAAATATGAATTAAAATTCTGTTGAAATCACAAAATGTGTTCCACTAAATTGCTATTCAGGCACTTACTATAAATATAAATACATACACAGACACACACACAAGTACATTCACATATGTGATACTTAGAGAGATAAACACATTACATGATATTGTACAAAAATATATATTCACTAATTGCACACAAATTTTGCAAGACTTGGCCAATTCTTAGCATATCTTTCAGACTAAGCCAGGACAGATTAAATATCACTTAAAAATACTGAGACATATGTTTTTATCCAAGCCAGATGATTCTCCAACTGTGTGTCCACAGAAGTATTTTTGTGGAATTCAATCAGATGAAACATCTCTAAACATTTTATGGAGCATTAACAAGTGCTACAAGTGGAAAACTGAGTTACTGAGAATGAATTTTAGTTCACTGTTCACTACAGACTTGGCTGGTGTGTTTTTAGCTAAATCCAGAGCCATAGCATGACATTTTGGTATTTGTGATGCTTCCAGGATCTGTTTCTTTCTTAAACAGGCTCCCTTTGCTCACACGGCAGCTGCAGCTAGCATGACTATGGCACATTTTACTTTGGCTCCTTATGAAAAGGCAGTTTGTCTTTCCTTTTTGTTCCACTCTCACCTTGTGCTAGCTGCAACCCCATAAAAGTGTATTTATGAAATAAAGATGAAGACAGATGGCACACGTTAATAATGAAATCACGTTTGCATTTTATCTTCATGCTTTTCTTTTGTCCATTGTTTTTAATTTTCTCTGCTAAAGGTAAATCTAGTTATGCACAATAATCTATATATTTAATAGACTGCAGTCATTGCTGCCTCTCTAGCTTCCTATTTGTGGGGTTTTTTTTTCATATAGCTGCCATATTGTGCTTTTCAGTCCTTTAATGGGGATCTGATACATGCTTGTATGTTTAAAAAGCTTCCCAGAATATATGCAAAACACTGACTGAGATTTCTGTTCTGCTCTGATCTTCTCCCAAAAGTACCTACTCACTGAAACTTCTCTTCTGCTTGAGGTCTTTGATCTTTTTATCTCCGAATATATAGAAGATCCAGAAAATTCAGCATGCTCCATGCATCTTTTGAGTAGCACTTGTGTACTGCATTTATTTGTAGAAACAGCAAAGATTAGCATTTGGGAGACAGCACTAACCGACTGAGATAAACACAAAAGGTGAATTCTGTTTTTAAATAGGTCCATTCAAAGACCTTATTACAGATGTGTCACAGCAAGCTACTGGTGGGGCAGAAGGATGTCCCATGGAAAAATATTTTCATCAGTACTTAAATATAAAATAATATACACCTTAAAAATATTTATTAATCAAGAAAAAAAAAAGAAAATCTGAGCACAAACCATCTTTTTTGATGTGCTGTAGATATAAACTCATTCTTGTTTGAGTCATCACAGCTCTATTTCTTAAGTCCGAGTGTATGGTGTATTTGTGTCAACACAGCATTTTTGAGTTATTTTTGAATGTAATTAAAACAGGCACTTCTCTAGAACTTCAAATATGTCTGATCAAACAGAATTTTTAATAAAATAAAATATTAACAATAATTAATTAATAAGCAATACATTAATTATTTTTTAAAAACCTTTCTACCCACTTCTATAGTTATTCAAAATTCGGCTTTGTGTGGCCTCTATCTTAATAGCACAATAAAATGAAAACCACTGCCCTTGCTTTTATTATGTTCCAAGTCCATCTTTCCAATTTTTGTACTTTGGGTCTATTTTGTAATTAAATTATATCCTTACACCATTTTTAATTGTAACCTTAGACAATGATTAAAGAGGAAAAACCATCTATGTAATACTTGCACTTCCTGTAATTAGAGGCTTGTGTTGGTTATGGAGCAAGAGAAGAAATACAGATTGTGCCATCCAAAATTCAGAGAGAATATATACTTAACGTTTCTGGTAGTTCAAAGTACAGACAGAGAGGAAACAGTAAAATAGACAAAAATTCATCTTGTTCCTCACTACTCTTGACTGACAGATTCAATCCCCCGTAGGCATTCTCAGGGATCATTTAGGCTACTAGCAAGTTTGGGAGTGGTGGTAGAAAACAGGTTTTGAAGCTTGAATCCTGAGCTGCACATCAGGATGTGTTTAACCAAGCCATTATCAATGTAGCCAGAGAGATGTGTGCATATGGCTGGCATCGGTGTTTCATCAGCCACTGTGTTTGTTCTGGAAGGCAAGTGCTCTCCCCACTGTGTGCCATAGCCGACTTATCAGATATAGAGGTTTGTCCAAGTGTGCTGGGGCTCCCTGTGTCAGGAGCACTTCAAGGCTCCCCCCAGAGATAACCAGGGCGCCTGAGGGTGCGTAAGCATCCTGGCTGTACTCTGGTTTGGGGGAAGGTTTACTTCTGCCACTTATGAGGACCACTACTGTGCTTCCCAGGTTAAAATGTTCCCTGCACTTCATTAAGTTTATAAAGAGTAAATTAAGAAAGAAAGAAACAAAACCAAAGGTTGCTCTCCCCTACTGCCCATCAAGATACATGAATTATTCTTCCCTCATTCTGCCATTCTGATTGTATCCAAGGATTTTAAATGTAAAAAATATAAAAATAAAAATAATTTAAAAAAAGAGAGTAGTTTAAATATCAAGCAGCCAGGAACTACTCTCAGCTTCCACACATCTTGACATCCTGCAAAATGGCAAATAGGAAAGTGGGTAGGGAATTAGATCAGTGAAGAATTAAAGGAAAGAGAAGTATTGCCAACCAGTACTTTTTGGAAGGCAGTTCTTGTCAAAGGATATTAATTCCTTTAAAATTTCCTGTTACTGCAAATATAAATGTGGATGTGGTTTATAACTGCATATATGCAACATATTTGGCTTTTCTACAAAGCTTTAAATTTAATGCTGGATGAAGTCCTGTTTTTGAAGAGGGACACCTACTAAATCAGATGTGAATTGGCTTAACAGTTGGCTGACTAATCTCGAAATAGTTAATATGGAACTGTTGTGGAAACAGTAAAAACTAAAATGGCTGGTACTCTTCAGTTTGAAGAGAATAGGATTGGCAGGGATGAAATTTGACCAAAATTTACAGGATCATAAAGGTTAAAGTGGACAAAGAATTTTTTTTTCCACAAAAGCTAACAGTACTAGAACTATGGGGTAGTTAGTAGGATATCTGTATAAATCAGGTAAAAGAAAATGCTTTCTTATACAATGAAAAAGAACTTCTTGAAACTGTTACCAGAATAGGTTGTTGAGGTAGAAAGTATTAGCATGTTCACAAAAGATTTAGGCAAATTCTTGCCCTGTGAATTCACAAACTGGGGGAATGGACAGGGATATGCTGCTTTACCTTTCCTATCCTTGTGAGTGTTAGTGGAACTGACACAACAGTGTGCTCTCCCTAGATAGCATTTACCACTTCTAGGAGACCAATGCTGTGTTACAGGTCCCACTAACCTAACACAGTAGAAGATTTGGAATTTTCTGTCAGTAAATGTTTGTTTCTAGAGGGATTTCATAAGTATCAGTTTTGGTTCTTCTGGTTAATGGATTTAATCTAATTTAGCTGATTTTTTTAATTGAATGACTTACTTTTAAAATTTTATTTTAATTATTAGTCTTTCTTTCCTGCTGGCACAAAATATAATAACTGGGTAAGTTTAAACTTCTCCTTCGTCTTTTATTAAAATTATAAGAATACTGATTTTAAAATAGCTGTGTTTTTTTTAACAATATAATAAAGCTGTGATAGTGAATGAGTTTTTTAACAATATAATAATACTGAGATAGAGAATGTGGTAAAGGAAAGAAGTGGTGCTTGACCCCTATCATTTGCTGCTCTTCTCTGATCAGTTCAGGTGTTAGGTAAGTGCAGAGGTCGTTGAATTTTGTAAAAAAAGAAGTTGAAGATTGATTTAGCAATGAGCCAGATGCATCACAATATTGTAGAGCATTGTGAAAGACCAAAGTTGAAGATATGTAATTCACAGAAAAGAATCAGAGTTGCAGATAAATGCAAGAAAGGAATACAGGATCTTTGTTCCCTAATTGTGTAGCAATTCAGCTATATTTTGGAGGCATAGCACGAGTGTAGGTGTGAAAGTCATATCTTCAACGGCTGTCATTTTTTTTATGGTGATGATGCAAAACACTCCCCAGAAAACATTTTTATTTTGCCAGAGCTGTGCCTGGCATGTATTTATATCTGTATTCGTATCTGTATTCTGCACCCATGGTAAGCCTGAGCATTCTGTTTGGACTTGTGGAGAATTCTGGAAAACCAGTTTGGAATTATGCTGAAACTACTTGTATTAACTATAGGAATTTTTAATGAGATGATTCAAGTGAAAGTAAAAGTTCTTCACTCTTTTAGCTTTTTAAATGAGATGAATGTGATATGGAAGATATTCTTCTCCTTTAAAAAAAAGGAATCTTTTTTTCCCTACCACATTTATTTATTTATTTTTAAAGAATTAAAGTGCTCTGCCTGCTCTTTCCCTTGTGCTTATATGTCCAAATGTCAGCCCATCCCATGCAGAAATCAGTATTTGTTTTCACAAAACCCTGATTTCAATAATGGAACTGTAGGATAAAGATATGTGGGTCAGCAGATAGAAAAATGCCAGGGATCAAAGTCTCCTTTCATGAAATTCACTGATTTTCTTGAAGATAGAGCAGTGAAGAACTGAAACATACATCTTCATGGACATAGTGTTTTAATAGTATTCTTCTGACTAAAAATTTTATTGATCAAGCAGCACAGATAACTGGTTTGCATTTTACTCTCTTTCTTTTCAAGAGTTTAACAGTCATATTTTGAATGAGGAAACATAAATGAACTCTGAAATGACTAATAAAATATTAAATTGTTTAGGTGTCCATTATAGCTAATAGCTAATATTTTACTCTCTCATTGGTTCTGCTTTGCACACATTTAATACTGTCTCATGCCATGCATCCTGCAAGGGGCAAATACTTTTACATTATACTACATTCTACTCCAGAATTATTAATGTGATGGTAATGTTAAATTTATGGTTCGTGCAGAAATACGGTATTTAAGTCATTGAGGAGATTTGTGCACGTGTATATATGTACAGACTTTATTTAGAATCAGAGTAAAATTAAGAGAGTAGTCTAACTAGATGGGCCCTAAACCAGCAGTAGTCCTATTTAAGAATGCTCATGTGTGAAATTGTGAAGTTTCCTCAGAGCCAGGTAGGAAGGGACATTAGGTGCATCTCAGGTATTTGCTATTTGTTGGGAAAACTCTGACTTGTCTCTGTCAAAGGGACTTTCTTCCCACAACTCAGCATTTTGCAATACTAAACCCATGACTAATTTCCTGTATCTTGGTGAATAATACGTTCCAGCCTGAGTGGCATAAACTTAACTGAGTCAGATCCTCTACAGGGACTTTTGCATATCTATTCAAATTTGGCACCTTAATGAAGAGAGATCACCCAAAACTCATTAATGTCATCCAGACTTACCTTGCTCCTAACACTACCGAAGCTTAACAGTAACACAAAGCAGCCTGGTCAAGCTTATAGGTACAGACTGTAATGAAAAGTTTACAAGTAAACAATTTAAAAATATGAGCCCTAAATTAAAATTATCAACAGTCTATCCTTTTTACTTTGTTTGCACTTCTTTCTCTAGAATTCCAAGACATATCCAAGTTTACAGATAGAATAATAGAATTTGCAACAAGCCTTCTCCTTCCTGTGTTATCCTCAGTTCTTCCATTTTCTTAAAACAGATTAGGGGGAACTCCCCTGAAATTCGGACACTAATATGACTGAATGGGATTTTCTTGGTCATTAGGTATTGTTCAAAAGAGGAGTAAAAAATACATGGCTCTAGCCTCAAATTATGTTATGCCGGTACTGAAGTTCCACCCTTAAACACTAAAGTGTCTACCTATTATTTGGTTACTGGCTAAATGTCTCAGATCAACCTGGGTTATTCAGAATCTGTAAACTCAGCAGGACTTACTATTTTTCCAATATCAGTTACTACACAAGATAATGAGTTGCTTATATTTTCTAAAGCTCATTAATTCTGCAATAGCACCTTTCTGTAGAGACCACATGCAACAAGTTTGGCCATAAACACATCAGTGAACTCAGCATACCAAAAAAATGTCACCAACAGCATGAATTGTCTGTTTTTTTGAGGTTTAGTGTATCAGTTCCTTATTCCATATGTCAAAATACTTTGTCTTCTCTCCTGAGGACAAAAGCTCTTTCGACGACATTACCCCGCAAAACTCAAAAGAATTCCATAGAACTACTAGCAATGTAACACGTCACAGGAGAGAAAACAGGTTGAAATAGCAAAATTCCTTTTGTTCCACCTGTGAATATCAAATAGGTAAAGCAACTCATGCTCCATTCAAAATCACCATAGTTCCTACACAGAGGGTAGTTGGTGACTATGATTTTGATATAACCCTTGTGTATATGTATTTCATTTTCTTTATGGGGCATGTTAAGAGTACTCATATTCATCTGTGTGCAGTCCTCTGTGGGGGACCATTTGGCTGAGGAAGGGTTAATGCCTGCTGTCACCAGATCTACAGTAGGCCCATATCTTCCTATTTGTTGACTGAGCAAGTAACAGAATGGATCATCTGAAAAAGGAAGGCTTGTTGCAGAAGGCATGGAAAAGGGAAAAATACTGGGAAAGAGCTGCATCATATTTGTTGCAAAAGGGACATTTTTTTACTAGCAAGGAAGAAGTATTTTCTTTACCCTGCTGAGTTGCTTCCAGAAGAGACAGTTTTACAAATAATCATATCAGTGCCACGTCCTCCTTTTAATTCTGCATAAGACAGTTCCCATGACTATAAAATTGATAAAAATTAATTTATTAAGGAGAATAGCACTGTGTGAAAAGGGAAACAAGAACTCAGAAAGACAGGCAGATTATGGATTTTCTTCACTTTGTGTCTCTCAGAAGAGTTAAAGTTTAGGAAACTGTGGAGATAAAAGGGAATGAAGCCTAGAAATGGCCTCTGGCTTACACCTACCCTCTAGTTGCAGAAGTCTTTGAATCCTCCAGGCTCTTTTTTTCCCATAGTTCCCTATATCAAAACCTATATATCTTTAATATTGCAATATTCAGTGCTAGTGGGGAACATTCTCAACTCCTTTCAATTGTAAAACATCAAAGGAGAAAGAGAAGTAACACATGGAAAGGTAGATTAATGTCAAAAGGAGCACTTCTACTGAATTCCATACATTTAGCATGAGTCTTCTTGTTAGAACAGAAATACTGGGGGGAAAAAATAGGGTTATCTTGCGTAAAATATTACTTAATATATTTTAAAACAAAGAATGAAATTAGTGAAAATAATCTGAAATATACATTTATGCAGCATAAATTAAGCATCAAGTGACACAAAACAAAGGTGAATAGCAGCTTAGTTGTCAGTTTGCAGTGAGATGAAGTTTCCCTAAATATGCAAATATTGGCCACACACAGCACAAAAAGCAGTATATAAAGCTGGAAAGAGGTGAAATATTGTATTACTTGACTTTTGGATTTACAGTTAATTTCTGGGTTCCTTATTGTCAGAAAACTATTGACTGGATGGACTTAGGAGAAGATGAACAAAGGCGGGGTGGGGGTGGGCTTGAGAGAGTTAGGATTTCAAGGTGCATAATTTTGCAAGAAGACTAAAAAGTATCAATATCTGTATATAGCTGAAGAAAGTAATTAGGCAAGGAAAGGAATTTTTGTCTTCTTGAGTCACTTGTTAAATAGTGTGTGAAAGCTAAATAGTGAAGTGAAAGGAAATATTCAGCAAAAAAGGAAGACTTGACTAAAGGATAAGGTAGAAACCTCAAACATTTGAGTTATTTTATGCTGTACAACTGTTCAGCTGCTATTAAATATACACAAAAGACAACAAATGTGTGAAAGTGAAGACTAGTAAGGATTGGAGCTCTATCTTTTTTATGCAATTCTACTCTTTGCAAATGTCATTTTTATATGAAAAAATAGCATCTGCATAAATACCTTTGTTAAGATGACATCACGACCTACAATCAAAGAATGTGAAAATCTTTTATTTTACTCATCAGTAGTTTTATTTTGTCTCTGCATCTCTAATTTTCCATTTGTTTTTTTTTTTTTTTTTTTAAATGAAAATATTCATTAGTGTTGGTGGTATAGAATACTGTGTCAGAGACTTTAATACAGGATGCTTGCCTATGCGAGCCATTACATTTTATACAGTGTGAGTGTCTTACATGCTTTCTTGCTTCTACAATAATTATGTGATCTTTATATTTTTTTAAAACTTTAGAAAAATAGTGGTTTGGGGTTTTTTTCAAATTAAGTTACAAAGATAAGATTTCTTCACAAAACCAAGTCAAATGCCATGTAAGGCAACATTTTTTAAAGCATGAAAATTCATGATTTGGTGACATCTGATATATAAGTGAATACAAATACGTTTGTTTTCCACAGGCAATTTGAAGGACAGAAGTTAATTTCTCATGAGCAAACAGTGTACCCAGTATACAGTGAACATTATTGTTCAGAATCTTCTGAAAAGCACCTGAAAATTCTTCATTACTTGAAAAACAAAGTAAATATCCACTCAAAAAGATAAACCTACTCAAAGATGAAAACTGATCAAAGCCAAATAATCTTCTGCTTTGCTTAACAAAGCTCTGTAAAAGCAGGCATCCACAGTAATGCTGCATCACCTGACGTAAGCAGTACTTCAGGAATGATGTAAAAAACCCCAAAGTGTCCTAAAAGAAGCTTCTAGATCTTGCAAGGGTATGTCTGTATACCTACAATTGATTTACTATTTTGATAGTCTTTTTTTCATTAACTATAATACAGGGTATACTGGTACTCATTCTGGTTTAGACACCCCAAAAAAGCCTAAATTGCTTATCACATTCTGGTTGTAGAAGACAGCTGGAATCTTGAATGTATCTAAACTGTTTGCTGTAAATCCTTTTACTTCTTTGCTTAATATTATTCCTAAACCATTATGTAGCTACTTCATGTTTGAACATGTGTAGCAGCATATTGAAATGTGGAAGCATAGAATTTATTTCAGAATATGAGTAATTGTTTTCCCTCACTATGTCCCTTTCTGTGGTTGTACACTTTAATGACTCCACTGACTTCTGCAAAATTACTTTTAGTACATAACAGTGAATGGAGAAGGTAAGATTATTGGTGGCTGTAGAACACTTATGGTTCTTTGAGCAGTGTTCATTTCTTCTATTGGAGATAAAAGTCTCTGTGAAGGTCTTGTGGTTTTTTTCAGTCTCCACTCATAATTTCTGGTTACTGAAGTATCCAGATGTGCTCCAATGTGATCCAGATATATTTTTTTACATTCTTCGCCTAGTGAGGAGAACTTATTTTTCTTCTTGCATTTGGCCTTTGTAATTGCGACTTTTGCCAACTTTGTGCCGGGCTTTGGCTGTTGGTTACAGCCTTGTAGAGCAGAAAAACTTTGTTTGGAACAACAGACGAATATAGCTTGAACTGGCAAAGAGAGAAGGGTAGACAGGAGTACTGTGATAACTATTCCAACTTTGTCCTGCCTTGTGTCACCTCAGAGTCACAGGTCTAGAGCTTCAGATTTTCAGGAACCTGATCTCAGAGCCTACCACATTTTCTAAGACAAAACAAAATGTGACATTTCACTGCCCTTTTAATTAGAACCAGAACATTTATGATAGCAGATACTAAGCAGTGATATCTTTATTTCAAATGAATCCAAATCCAAATCAACACAGATTTTTGGAGTTAGTGGAAGCCACAGTATTTTATGAAAGATTTATCTTAGCTATGAAAAATGCAATGTTATCAGGCAGCATTCCTTGTGGGGAAAAAACCACCCTTAAAATTAATCATGCTTTAATAGCAGAATGGAAGGTTAAAGAGGGGAAAAAAAAAAAAGTGATTCTTTTGGCTGGAAGCTGACATATTGAAAATAAATCCAGCATGCTCTTGTAGGAATTTTATGAATGCACAAACACATGGGTCTAAAAAGTATTCATCTTCTTGTCTTCAGATAGTGTTACCTGGTCAGAATATTCCTCTCTCCTCTCTTCTTCAAAGAATTTTGGGCAAGAATATTTCTCTTGTTAATGTTCTCATGTAGAATACTTTAATCTTTTCACTACAGTATTTTACTTCTTGGCTGCCTTTACCCCAGTGCTGATATTGTGTTACTATGTAATTGTCCATCTCTCCACACCCTGAAGTATGCATTAGGCTGGTACATTCTTGTAAAGACTATGGAAAGACCCAGTAATTTTATAGAGCTTTCTGGAATTACGAAGTTTTCACTTAGTGGTGAAGAAACTGGTCTTTTTGTTATAAATGCAGCTTTTTCACATCTCTGCACTGACCTACCACGTGCTTTTTGCAGTCCTTTATTGCATTCAGCCTGTGTTCTAGGAGTGGGTGGCAGGAACAGGTTGTCAGTAAAACAATAATGATAATAATACATTTAAATACAAAATTAATTAAACAACTATCTATGGATTTAATAGATTTAATGCAATTAACATTTTAATTAATCAAGAAATTAAATTCTTTCTGTGTGATATACACCTGCCTTGAGTTTTTCTAACATGTGACAAGACAAACAAATGCAAAGGAACAGAGTACTATTCTAGAAAACAATATAAAGATATAAGATCAGGTAGAATTTACATTGCAATCTTCAGAGGCTATCAGAGTGAGTGTGTGTTTTTTCTTCCAGAGACCCACTGTTGACCTTATTCATGTTGATAACAAAACCCAAATCAGGCTAATGAATTTTAATTTATTGTGCTGCTAATACAATAGCTTCATGGGCATTTTAGAGACAAATTATTTTCAAGACTACTGCTGTATGCATAGCAAAGCACAGATTTCTTGCAGCATAATTTAACTTAGGTGGTAAATAAGTGGTTATTTTAGTTTTAGTGCTTCTCTAATTGGTGAACTTTCATTAGGGCAGCCAAACAGCACTAATGAACCTGATGCTTTGTGCATGGAAGTCTGAATTGGAAGCTAACCCATCTTCCATAAAAACAGAATGCACTCTTTGCCATCTCAATTAGATGACATGGTAGCAGTAATTCTGCAACATTTTAGTGCAAAAATAACTATAGACAATTTTCTATCCAGATCTGAAATTCTGTTTTTCATTTCTTAAAGAAATAATTCCCTCCTGATTTGGACTCAGGACCTTTATCTTTTCTCACAGTCTCTAACGAAGAGGTTGAGGAAGGAGGGCAAGGAAACAACCCAACTCTGATACCTCAGTTTATTAGATCCCATGCTAGCAGGGGATGGTCTGAACAAGGTAGATATAAAAGGTGTTTGCTTGGCAGAGCTGTATTTATAGAATATCTTGAGATTTAGAAAATGAAGCAAGACAACAGTGGATGAAATTATCAAAGAAATATTGGTAAAATTGCTAGTAAGTGCTTTGATGTTTTTTAGCTTTACTCTTGAAATACTTTAGCTTTTGCTTTCGTCACACATTCCTCCTTGTACTATTTACCATCTCCATTGGGATAATTAAGTTTCGGTATTTCCAGCTCTATTTCTTGTGTCGTAGGAATGTACTGGCTTTATGTAAGCAACATGTCACCCTGGATGGTCAACCAAACTTAAGTTTGTTGTTGTGTTAGTTCTGTTCAGTATGGTTTTCCGTCTTTTGTGTCCTGGTGGCTGTGTGTGCATGTGGGGTCAGTTAACAACAACTCCTCTACCCCTTTAGGCTGCAATTACTTAACCTCACCTATACTCATTTGTTTCTCTGATACACCAGAAAGTACCACCCTCACTAAGAAAGTTCATATGTCACCAGGAAATAATAGAAATTGAGGGTACAATCTCCTTTTCAAAAATAAGTCATTTTAAGTGATAAAAATGTGCTTTCATGACTATTAAGAAACTAATCAAAATAATCCTTGTTTAAATTTTTCTCCATGATTTTTAATACACACATCACCTACTATTCATAAGTACTTTTTAAATACTTCACTAGCATCATACAAAATTTTGAAAAAGTTTCTTGATGAGCTGAAAGTTTCAAAAGTGGCTTGAAAATATTATGTTCAGTGTTACAGCTGAGAAACTTGGGACAGGTAAATCTCGTGCTAGCCTATGCTTTACAATAAAACCAGAATTTTTTAGTGGCAATGAAGCACTCCCATCTGTAATTTGAACATGGTTTTGTACCTTTGTTATTCATACATCACCAAAATGAATAGCTATTTATTTCTGCCATGATTGTCTTAAAGGTTTATTGTTTGCACTCCACAAATATGAAATCATTCTAACTTTCTCATAAACTTTCCTTGTGGTATTTTGAATATTAAAGTCCAGCCTGTATGTTGGCAGAATCAAGATATCTCAACTCAGTAGGTTGTTCTGAATCAAGGTCACTGTGTTTTCAGCCATATTTTGTTGTATGTGTTCCTTTGGCAGCTTAACGGCAAAGAGTGTGAGACAGGTTCAGCTCTGTGATAAACTGGAAAGGCTCCTGTTTTTGAGAAATGAGAGAAGAAATGTTTACTATTAACAACAGAAGAATAAGGTTTGATCAAACCCACTGTTTAAGAGCAGAGCACTAGGTTTGCCTGCGACATAGTCTGGCTGGTGTTTGAATCAGTCCTGAGATTTCTTTTCATAGATGGAAATAGGATCAGAGAGCTTAAATTTGTTTGATATTTAAAAAATCTATGTTCACAAGCTTCTTTACTATAATGAAATTTCTTATGTCCTTAAAGCAACTTTGAAGGTTCTTATTAATAAAAAAAAACCAACCAAAACCAAAAAAAACCCAACAAAATAAAGTACTGGTTTTTTAGCTTTGTTTATCTAGTATAGAGGACATTATGAAAACCCTATCAAAAATATGGTATGCATATTTACCTTGTAAGTAGAAGTGTGAAATCACTGTGAAGCAGAACAAGGTATTGCAGCAGGTAAAAAACAGAAACTACAGAACCCCTGTTTTCATATGTTTTTTTTAAGTATAAATTTTCATCAGTGATTGGTAGATTACTTAGAAGAAAGAAAATCCTTTCACTTATATTTTTCTTTGAAAATTATTTTAAATGCTGTCACTGTCTAGTGTGTGTTTGTCACGGTAATTCTATGTAAGTTCAATTCTGTAAGGATGCAATATTGCACAATACCTCTTTTGGAAATGTTTTTCTCTTTATCAACCAGTTTCCCTCTAGAAGCCTCAAATGAACACTCTACCTGCAAAATTTAAGAATGTGAAATTGTCTACATTTTTGTGTACACAGATGTACAGATAAAATGCAGTTTGCAAATATATGTCCATACACATACACACGCATAAAAGTGAACACCTCTATCACATATACATATATACACATATTTAATGCCTAATATGATGTATTTCATGCTTTAACATAAGAAACTAACTAAAAACTCAAAATTAATTGTAGAAGATGCATAAATTAGTCTTGATCTTTGATTTACACACAGGGAGTTGGATTGAAATGAATGATGCTCCAGTTATTTACCACAGAAACTGCCAAATAATGTTCATTTGAGAAAAATAAAATTTTCATGATATGACAAGTATCTGTGAAGAGAAGTATTAGAGAAAGAATTCTGACCACTGATAATGTGCAATTGTGCATTGTCATTCTTTCAGCTGCAGTTTTCACTCTATTACCTATAAACCACCATTTGTAATCAGTTAGACATCTGAGAGCTATTTGAGACATATTTTCTTGTCTTTGTGTGTACATACTGTGATTTACTATGGGTTTGAAAAATGAACATAAGTGTGCCCTTCAGTTACCTTCTGTCAAGAGTATTGCTTCTTTCCAAAGCCTCATGGGGTCAACAGTGTAGCTGTCATCACTTTGGTAGCCAAAAGATCCATGTAATTGGATAGCAATGAACACCTCAGTGCATTATAAAGAAGTTGATCTTTGAGATTGTTTTAAAGTTGTGATTTTATTTTCACTTTCTTGTGTCCTGACAATTTAAAATTTTAAGTGTCCATTTAAATTAACTGGCGTGCTGCTGGATTTAACGGTGGCTGACCATTATAGGTAGGTTTAATTATTGTTAGACTTTTAAGACTACCTGTTTTGAAAGAACATCTTTTTCTCCGTGTACTTTTCCATGACAAAACAAGAAAGAAAAAAAAAAAACAACCAAACCCCAACCTCTTTTTTATATGACCTATTACTTTTATTATATCAGAATTATTTCAATCTCAGTTGAATTTAGTATCCAGGTCCCAAAGGAGAAGAAGCAAACATATTTGTCTTTTACCTGTTTCTTCAGGAATACAGCACTTGTCCATATTATTCAGAATGAATTGGTGGTACAAGTTTGATCTAAATCTCTCTGGGTCCTCAGCAGTAAAAATGTTACAATTTTTATGTGCTTTATCATACAGATTTTATCACTTTAATATGAAAATGGGTCATTCTCCACTAACCCACTGCCAAAGCATGACATCTTTGCTATCACTATTACCTCTGAAGTGCACTTAAATTTGATTTATGAGAACATTTTATAGTATGTTTGCCCTCAGGAGGCTCCAAGCAATGAGATAAAGAATACTAATGTGAATCACTTAAAAAAAAAACAAACCCAAACCCAAACCCCAAATACTTACATGTGATTGCCTACAGATGTAACTTCAGCAACAAAAAATCAGAATTTAACAAAAAAAGGTGGAAGGGAAAAGAACTTGTTGTTCGGAGATGTTCTTAAAACTGCTGAAAGAAATAAGGGAAGAAATGAGGAATGAAGTGTCTCCCTTAAGCACCTCAGTGCTTTAAATACAAGATAAAGAAACAAAATGCGTGAAACCCCTCCAGAAAAACATCAAGCAGATTTTTTAATTTCTTGAGTATTGGCATACTCAGATCTGTATTTTTACTGCTGGACTTTTTCCAAACAAGGCTGTCAGAAATGAAGGCTATCCACTGACTATTGTACACACATGCATTTCCTCAATTCATTACTGGTTTTAGATGGCTCGGGTTTTGACTGCTGAACTAGGGATAGCTGTGAAAGAGAATGAACAGTTGAAAAAAATTTCTGGTTTCATCTGAGCATTGATCTTTTAAATATCAAGGTTATTTGTGTAAAAGGAAGCTATAGCGTTTCAAAATTATGTCATCTGGAGAAATTCTAGGTTATTTTGAGGGTGTACTAAATGTTTTATTTCGTATACTTTAGGGTATGTATCTTCAGGGGAATATATCTGGTAATGGGTAGGCAGGTCTTCTTCAGGCTGATCCTTCCATCTTCAGATGCCATTAAACACTTGAGTTCCGATTTCTAAATGATTTTATCTATCTCCTTTGGAAGGGAATACATTTTAGAAATTTAGAGAGTAAAGAAAGACTGGCTTTTTCCGCAGAAATCTGGAAGATAAAGGCTGTGCTCAGCTGAGAGGTTTTCTCTCTTTTGCTTTTTATAGTGTGACTTTGTAATCATAAAGTATGAAATTTAGAGCTCCTGAGTCCATTATAAGTACATAAACATATTTTTGTCTTTAAAAATGAATTAGATGTCTTGCTCAGTTATTATCTAGTGTTTAGGATATATAGAACTAATTGTTCTGAACAAATGAGTACCATATAAAATAAAAAATATGCAAAATATTTGTGTAGATTTCAAGATGCTATGTATCACGCATAAACAACAGCAATCTGTTGCAAAACTGAGGTCTTTGTTTAGTCAGAGATCCTGTCTGGTCTTCCACAAACGTCCTCATGTTTCTTTCCGTGTGCTTTTAACAAGTATATACTCAGTGTCTCCACCAAACTGCCCTTCCTCCCCAAAAAATCTTTGAAAATCATAATCATACAGTGATTACCATATTATGCACAGTCTTACATAAGGAATTTCACATTGATTTAAGAAGGATATATCTTTTGCTTCAAAAGCATGTAATTACAGCATCTGAGGCCCAAAGAGTCTACATTAGCTAGCAGAAATTTGGGGCCTGTGGTAAGGCTCAGGAGGTTTTTTGAATGTTGCCAAATAGGTTGCAGTGATACGGGTATTATGGAGCTTTAGTCTGCAAACATTTACTCCTGTAATGTGTCCTTACTCTTGCTGTTAGCTTAAATCAATGATCTGACACATGGACTACTTTCATGAATATGAATTTATCAGATTTCTAAGGTGACATTTTACTTTTCTTTTTATGGTGACAGTCTTCATGAACACTAGATGCTCCAATATAACTAAAAGGCACTTTGCAAGATACCAAGAACTATTCACTCAATTTGTGATACTAATGCAGAAAGATATTTTCACAAATGAGGATAGTTCTTCTCTCATATTGTTTCTGCAAGGCTTGGGTCCTTCTGGACCTTTTCAGTTGTATTCTTTAACATTTTTTGTTGTGCAAGAGTAAATGATTTAGCAGAAAGAAAAAAAAAGTCCTGAGAAATCATATGTGTCAAGACCTGCGTTCACCTCATTGGTTCTGATGATTTTGACATAGCTTTTATCAGCAAAAGATTCCTGGTATTGTAATGGAATTCTGGTCAACCTACAGGATAATGTAAAATATCACTGAGCAGATTCTGCTAACAGCAGAAAACTTACCTTGGATATAGAAATCCTATATTCAAGTCACTTCATCCAATGTGTCTCACTTAGAAAATGAATACCCAAAATCACAAGATTACAGTTTCTTTGGGGTAAATTTCTCCATCTGTTTGGTTTCCAACAAAGACAGCTCTTTATACATTGGATCAAAGTGCAAAAATAGAGACTGTCTTGGGGGCTAGAAGACAGACATCACCTAATGTCTGGGTGTCCAAGGTTTGGTTCTTGCTCTAATGAATGTTTTAATTATCTCTACAAGGTAGAACAACTCCATCAAGAGAGACTAAGAGAAACTATATCTAATCAAGGTCCCAGCATGTAGCAAATGTTAATTTGTTATGGCATAGATGCATTTAAATGGTTACTAGTAGCAACATCAAGCAGAAGCCTTAATTTGTGGCATTGTTAAGGTCAGGATTCATAATTATTTATGGTATATCAAGCATGTAATTATATCAATGTATATTCAAATCTGATTACAGACTATGTTTCAGGGATGCAAGGTTTTTTTATTAAATACAATTATGCTAATAAATAAACTAATCAGTATAATGCTTATGCTAACATAGAAAGAATGAACTAATTTTGATTTTCTCATATTACATCTTTCTGTTTCTAATGAATATTCACTTACCCCACTTATGAGGGGAAATTTTTGTAACAGTAATCCCTCACTGATATTCTTCATTCTCCATTCCACATATCTGCTTAGATATAAAACTGGTGCAGAAGGATTTCTGGGATTTCTGTTGATACTTAGAAATAGAAGTCATCCTGCACATTTGCTTTTGCAAAATGCATAGTTCATGTCATATCTTTTCCTATTAGCTGTGGGTGAATAACACAAAAAGAAATACTGTGCACATTGATTAAATTATTCCTACAAATTTGTTTCAGCAAAGCTCTTGAATGCCTGAACTGTTAGAGAAGAATTTCATATTGCTTTCTGACCAAAACCATGTTTCAAAAAAAGTCAAGCAGGTATGAATTCATTGTTGGTCAAGTGTTTACTAATGTGTTTAAAAGTCTCTGTGGTTTTGTAGTCTCTGCTGTTTGGTGGTGGATATTGGTTTCACATTCTATGCCCTATGGATGTTATAGTTCTTCTGGGACAAAAATAGGGACCTTTGATCTCCATGGCTTGTGGCAGATCATGCCATTACTGAGAAACAACATAGCCAGCCTTGAAATAAGCTCCTCAGTTCTTCCTCTAAGTTATTTCAGAAAAAGAAAGGAAATGTCTTCAGCTTTTTCACTAGTAATCCATTCATTTTTTGCATTTTGACCTATAGCTTTTGTAGTACTCCTACAGAATTTAATAGGTTTCTAGATGAATAAAATAATAGCAATTTTCAACTTTTTCTTTTTTTTTAATTAAACAGGCTGTGAAATTGTTTCTATCATATGAAGCTAAATATTGGAGTTGCTTTCCTCATGGTCATTGCAACACAGAGCTGATTTTTTCACCATGGTTCTAAGTTTAGTTTCCAATAGCATACATGCATTCAGATGCAAGATCATAGAGATTACTATGATCATAAGTTTATTAGATCACCATTTTAATAGAAGTGAATCATGTGAACACAGAGACCCATGACAGATGTGAAAAGTCAGTAACTAAGTAGCCTGAAATGACCAGTCATGTTCTCAAACTACCTGAAACAGTTGCATAGCATCACAGGATTTTGCTGTGAAGTCAGTAAACCAATACAAATAACAATCTTATGCCTGGTTCCCTGATCAAGCCATAAGAGCCAGAATGGTCATCTTGAATCATGGCATGACCAGAAATACAAGACATATTTACACATTACTGTTACTGGCAAGAAGACTCTGAAATTCCTTCTTCAGTAATCCTAGTATTATAAGGCAGACTTAACAATTTGTGTGCCAGATTGCTTTGTAATGTGTTATAATAATTTGGAAAGAAATCAAACTGTATTTGAGCAGTTTTAATGTGTAAGTGTATGTGTGTGAGAGATCTAGCAGTTGTATTGAAGTTGTAATTTAGGAATTAACTTCAAACAAATAGACATTTGTCTGAATTACAGAGAGTGAACTCAGAAATATTAAAATGTCTTCATTTCATGAAGGTGTTGCAAAGTCAGTCTTTCCAAAGAAAGAAGACTGAAAACACTATGAAGAAGATACATAATTTTCTTTGTGGGTGATGATTGAGATAATATTGAAAAACACAGAGTTCCAAAGCAAATAAGTTATTGGTGATGCAAAGACACCAGTATTTATTCCAGGGTTCACAGGTTTGTCTTTTTTTTTTATTTTTCTGCATTCTTTATAGCCCCTAAACCTCACAGCTGATGTAATCACCTGTCCAGCAGACCTAAGTTAAGTGCTTGTTTCATTTACAAATCACTTCCTTCATTCTTCAGTTCTGTACTTTAACATCTTCACTTTTTAATAGCCCTCTCTGAGGAGTAAGAATCAGTCTGGCTCATAAGCTCTCTCTGCTTCAGTTTTTTCATCTCATAATGAAGGTAATGATGTGGTGCTATTTTTGAATGAAAATATTGTCTATGTGGCAGGCCTTACAGAAAAGTCTGTATGCTCAATCTGTTTTTAAAAGCTGAAGAGCCTCAGGGATTGTATTTTATTCTTACAGTATCTGTTAACCATTTGTTGAGTTTTGTGGTTTGTTGGGGTTTGTTTGTTTGTTTGGGTGTGGGGTGGTTTGTTTTTTTTTTTTTTTTTTTTTTTTTTTGGTAAACTGATGTGATTTAGAGTTATTAAAAGACAATGTAAAGATGAATGTAAGACCAATATATCTTCTAAGTTCTCTTCTTTCTGCTGGTATGTCTTCATATTGTCTAGTCAAGCACAGCTCACCATCAAGAGAAGTCACCAGAAATATGTTCTGAAATCCTACAACTTTCACAACTTTCAAAATGCTTCTCCTAGTCCTACCATGCCCAGTATACTCTTCTGGATGCAAGGTACTCTCCCAGCTCTGCCTCCCTCAGTCAGTAAGTCAGTAGAAGCATGTGAATCTTTGTTAGTATGTATATACAGACACAAAAAACTGCATCTGAATCCAATAGTTAATTTTTACCATTTCTGCATTCATAAACTGTGTGTTCATGAGCATTGGCCTGGTGTAGCATAGAAAATTCCATGCTGATGCAAAAGCTATTATTTAATACTAAGTCAATATGTATTTCCTAAAGCGTTACTAAATTTGAAATATTGTAAATATCTTTTAATACTATTATTGAGGGAATTTGAATTGTAGATATTACAGTTTAATCATTGTTTATTTTCTTTATGAGCTGATGCAGTTAAAGGAAATCTTACACAAATTCTTACAAGAAAGCTTAAGAAGACACTTCTTTGTCCTTTATATGCATTTATCATTACCAGTTCTGTATTTTTTTTGTGTTATTTATCATGGCATAGGGATTATTATAGACCAAATATCAAAGAAATGTAAGATCAAAGAAATGTAATTAAACTGTCATGGTGGGCTGCAGTATTCTATAATAATGGTTATTGTAGCAGTAAAAGCTAGATAACATTTACTTTTTTTTATCAGCATTTTTGTGGGTTTTTTTGTTTTGTGGTGGGTTTTTTTGTTTGTTTGCTTTTGTTTTAATTTTGTCAGGAAGGAAGAGAATCTGTGGAGTGGGCAACGGATACTTCATGTAACTGTTCCTTCTTCATAAGGCTTCTTCACATCCTCTTCCATCCCTGCATGGCATCATTTATCATGTTAGAGGATAATACTATGTGAATTACAGGGAGTGATAATAACTGCTAATGAAAACATTATAGAAACAGAGCTAAGACACAAGACAAAGGATAGAAATCCTTTGGATGAGAAACCCAGTAGAGCAAATAAAGTAATTGGTGCACGGTTGTAAATTAAAATGTGGCTCTCAACAATGCCTAAGGGAATCAGTACCAGTTTTCACTGAAAGTTAGATGTTCAGTTTCTAGTAAATTACACTGTATCTCTTTAACAGTCCCACCCTTAAATCTGCTAAAGTGCAATCATCTAATTAGGAGTTTTCTACAAATACTTCTGTAACAGTGGTGAAAGGGCTGTAAAAATATCACTTCAGACAGTTATAGTACAAAATCAAAGGAGCAGAGGCTGTTCCTTCTTTCCCTCTTGTTCTTTTTAATAATAATAATGGCTTCTTCTGCATTTAATTGACGTGTCCATATATGAAGCCCTGTTTCTCTGAGAAGGTGTATCATGCATACATATGTCTGTTACAGCAGTTTCCTTGTTTTCAGAGAAAATTTTAGAGATATCTAATGTTTCTGTAAACCAGTGAAATCTTTAGGCAAATCTCAGGTACTACATTGACAACAATTTTTTTTATTTAGATAAAAATATCTTGCCATTAAACTGATAGAAAGTTTTATGTGACATATATATGCCAAAAGCAGAAAATCACCTTAAACTTGCTTTGTCTCAGGCAGATGTACCAGGAATTTGACCATGTGGGTTTTTTAGGTGCTACAACTTTACAACTTCAGATAACATAGAACAAGACAGGTCTCTAGTGCTTAATAACTTGGAAAACCAGTCGCCTCTCTGAAAGCTCACTATTCTGGGTAGTATGATAGCATCTAACAAATAAGGTGGGCAAGGCAGAGGGTCTATATGGTCTACCTAGGATAATAAAAAATAGATACCTTGTCTATAAAAAAAAGAAATGGTTATCATTCTGCAGTTAATTTCTGCATTCAGGTACAAATCTGAAGAAAGCCCATTTAAAGTAACTTGCACTATGTCATTGTAAGCATGGGCTACACAAAAGCAAAAATTGTCCTGCAAGACCATAAAAGGAAGTATAAATTAAAAAATGGTATAATAGAATGGAAAACACTGAAATAACAATACACAGACTTAAGAGTGAAATTCAGGTTTGAAGCCTAGGAGCAACGAGAAGATTCCTGCATTCATGAGAAAGTGCTCTGAGAAGTTGATTGGATCTGTGAGAAGTTTTTGCCTTTGTAGACAAGGGCAGAGAAATCAGACAAAATGGCAATCTGTATGACATATCTGCCAATCCATGATAAATAAATAGACTTTAGAAACTTTTCATTCTTAGTTTCTAAATAATGACAGAATAGATTATAAGAACAGTGTGTTTTATCCTATACAGTGGCAAATGTTAAATACTTTATTAAAATGGTCATTGCACTATTAAACCTTTAAATGTTAAGTCAGTGACTGTGAATATGATGATGATGGCAACAGAAATGATTGTAACCAAAAAGAATATCTGCAAAAGGGATCCAACAGTGTGGTGAAACTATGGGGTGATGTTCAAATTGTCTTCTTTGATCTAGTGTATGTGTCTTGCATCTGACGAAGGGTAACTAAGACCTCAAGAGTCACTTCACATTTGTATCATGTCTCAAATACTTCAATGATTATTCTATTGGTGTAAACAGATAAAAATTCATGACAGGTTAAAAAAGGAATAAAAAAATGAAATTTAGGCATGGATGACAAATTTTAATAAATAGAGCCAAGCTTAAGAGTTGGAGAAAGGAATAAGGGACAAGAAAAAAAGCAAAGGTTAAACTATGATAAGATTGAATAATGGAAAAGGAGTGAAAACAGTAAAAGAAGGAAAGAACAGGAAAAGAGAACAGTTTTTAGAAGAGCAAACTTCAGGTCACCCAGAGCTCAGCTGGGAGGGATTCCATGGGATGTTTCCCTGGAGGACAAAGGAGCTAGCGAGTGCTGGGAATTCTTCAAGAACTCTCTATTGGAAGCACAAAACCTGTTCATCCCCTATAAAGGAGAGGCAAGTAAGTGGAGCAAGAGGACCCCTTGGCTTAACCATGACCTCTGGGGTCTACTCAAATCCAAAAAAGAAGCATGCCAGAGATGGAGGAGTGGAGGATTATCTATCGAGAGCTGCAAGGGCATTGCCAGAGTGTGCAGAGATTCAGTTAGAAAAGCAAAAGCCCAGCTCAAATTGAAACTGGCTGTAGATGTCAAAAATAACAAGAAAGGTTTCTTCAGGTATGTCAACCATAAGCAGAAACAGAAGGAAAACATGGGCCCACTGTTAAACAGAAGAGGAGAGTCAGTTACCAACGATGCTGAAAAAGCAGAGGTCCTCAACACTTTTTTCACCTCTGTCTTTACCAGCACTGTCAGGTCCCAGGCTTTGGGAACAAAACTGCTGGTTGATCTAAACATAGACCCACCATCAGTGAAGGAAGAGTTAGTATGTGAATTACTACAGGAGCTTGACCCCTACACATTGATGGGCCCTGACGCCATTCACCCGAGGGTGTTGAGAGCGCCAGTTGACGTCATTGCAAGGCCACTCTCCATGATCTTTGAGAAGCTGTGGAGAACGGGGGATGTCCCAGAGGACCGGAGGAAGGCAAATTTTACCCCTATCTACAAGAAAGCCTTGAGGGGGTATCCGGGTAACTATAAGCCCATGGTTGACATGGGGCAGGTGGTGGACATTGTTTACCTGGACTTCTCCAAGGCCTTTGATAGGGTTCCCCACGGCCTTCTCCTGGAGAAATTAATGAGTTATGGCCTAGACAAGTGGTCTGTGCAGTGGGCGGGGAACTGGCTGACAGGCCGCACCCAAAAGGTGGTGGTAAATAGCTCTTTTTCAAAGTGGCGACCTGCCACAAATGGAGTCCCCCAGGGATCGATACTGGGCCCAATATTATTCGACATCTTCATAAGTGATCTGGATAATGGCATCAAGTGTAGCCTGATGAAGTTTGCTGATGACACCAAATTGAGCAGGGAAGTAGACACTCCATAAGGGAGAGCTGCTCTGCAGGGAGGTCTGGATAGGCTGGAAGAGTAGGCTGGCAAGAACCTCATGAAGTTCAACAAGGACAAGTGTAAGATCATGCACCTGGGAAAACATAATCCAGGAGTGCAGTACAAGCTGGGATCCACCTGGCTGGAGAGCAGCGCTGTGGAAAGGGACCTGGGGGTCCTGGTGGACACAAAGCTCAACATGAGCAAACAGTGTGCTGCTGCAGCCAAGAAGGCCAACAGGGTGCTGGGTCGCATCAAAAAGGGCATCACCAGCAGAGAGAAAGAAGTCATTATCCCGCTCTACTCAGCACTTGTCAGGCCACACCTGGAGTCCTGTATACAGTTCTGGTCCCCGCTATACAAAAAGGATGTGGACAGGCTGGAAGGGGTCCAGAGAAGGGCTATCAAGATGATCAGAGGACTGGGAAGGCTGCCATGTGAGGATAGGCTGGGAGAGCTGGGTTTGTTCAGCCTTGAGAAAAGGAGGCTCAGAGGGGATCTCATCACCACGTACCAGTACTTAAGGGGTAGCTACAAAGAAGATGGAGGCTCCCTTTTTACATGGAGTCCCATGGAGAGGACAAGGGGGAATGGACACAAGTTGCTCTAGGGGAGATTCCGATTGGACATGAGAGGCAAATTTTTCACAGTGAGGACAGTCAACCATTGGAATAATCTCCCCAGGGAAGTGGTTGACTCGGCCACGTTGGACACCTTCAAGAGTTGTCTGGACAGGGTGCTGGGCCATGTCGTCTAGACTGTGCTCTTCCCAGAAAGGTTGGACTAGATGATCCTTGAGGTCCCTTCCATCTTGGTATTCTGTGTGAGCCTAAAGAAGTGTAATTTAATTGTCATGACAGGCTTGAATATTACAGTATTGTGATTCTCCTGGCAGTCAAATTTAGTCAATATTGGTTCTTGATTCTTGCATGCTTTCTATAGTAAGGACTGTAAGAACTGGAAATGAAGAAAAAAAGTAAAGGAGTAGGCATATATTAAGGTGAGAAAGAAAGAAAATTAGAATATTGAAAGAGTACCTTCATCCTCTGAAAAACTGGCCCAGATAAAAAAAATTCCTCCATGTAGATAAGTCTAGCTTTCTTTTGACAATTCCATCCCATTCCATTATTATTAATAATTCCTGTGAATAAACAAATTTATAAAGTGTGTACAAAATTTTGGAACTTCTCAGTACTCTGGCAATTAACATAGGGTCGTAAAAGTTGTTTTTTGTGTTTTTCCTTCAATTACTTTCATTTTTATATTTACATGTATGTTCAATTTTTTTAAGACAATCTGTGAAAATTATTTTGCTATGAAAAATTCTTTGTTAGGTAAAAATGTAATTCAACTTTATTTTTTGAGCAATAAATAAAAGTCATAACTAATATACTGAAAATGCTTTTGGAAGAAAGAAAAAGGAAAACAAACCCCACATCTGTAGCTAAAGCTACTTGTTACACTGAATGGTTACTACAAATGAATCTCATCTGGGAGGTTCAGTGATCACTGGCTACTTTGTTTGCTGCAAAATAAAGGACCAGTAGTGGTGTGCCAATGTGGAAGAGACAGAAATTTGAATTATTTTTTTTTTTTTCCACAGAGTCGTGGGGGATAAGTCTTCTAGAAACATTTATCACTTCTTCATAAAAAGCCTCAGATACTCTACTAGTCTTGTTAACACAGCCGAACCAAACTGATCAAATGTGCTTTTTCCCTCAGCAGCAAAAGGTATTTCATTCTCTCCCACACCCCTCTTATCCTCCATTCACAAAAATCATATTTAGCACTAACCTAGTTTTCTTTTTCAACACTAGACTCTGACAGAATAGAAAATGTCACTTTCGCATGTTATTCATGTTTCTAGTAGAGCAAACTCTTTGGAGATTTGTTACTTTAGCTTTTGTATGTGTGAACAAGTAGCAAAACCAGACTTCCATATTGTTTAGGTTCCATGGTGGCAGTAAAAATAATATAAATTATTATACTATAGTTAATTAAATTTGCCCTTTTACTTTATTGGAAGTCTGAAAGTAGGTCAGTGTCTTCTTGAATTATCCAGTCCTTCCAATCCAAAATTTTTTTGTATAGATTCTATTCCTTTTGAATGGATAACTTCTTTCCAGTAAGAATTTGCAGAAAACAAATTTTGAACACACCTGCTTTTGTATTAATACAACTCAAAGTATTTGATAGCTTGATAAAGGCAGATGTATTTTTTTCACTTGGGGAAGAGACTGGAGAAAGGATTTGCAGCAGTCAGCAGTTGAAGAGTTAACTATGTTGGTAGATAAAATAGCCAAATCCTAAATTCAGTCACAGCTATTGAAATGGATGAGCCAGTTCATAGTTCCCAAAGATGCTGTTTAAAAGTGACTGCAGACAGATACATCACAGTGAACTGATGAATGATAATAATCATGTCCTCAGCATTGTCTTCATAACAGTTGAAACATATGAAGCCAATGAGGCAGAAGAGGGTGGAAGTGTACAGGGAACAGTGACTTAATCAACACACAAAGTTAGGATGCTGTAAAAGTCCTTTGTTGGCCTATGCAATCTTTTGTGTCTTATATGTCATGTTTGCCCTAATAAAATTCAGTCATGTGAGAAATGTACAAGGTATTTTAGATACTGAATCTTTCCCTAAATAATATCATTTGTCTGACTGCCACAGAAATGTTCAGGGGTACAATAAGTGACTTTTCTGGTAGAAGAATGTTTGTGTATGATGTGCTGGTCCCTGTGGAAGATAACACTGGGAGATGGGAAAGGGAGAGTCAAAAGTTAGCTCTTATTTTTGTTGCCATTCCTTGCCTCCCAGCAGAATGCTGAAACTGCATGCTCTCCCTCTGTTACAGATAGAATAACAGTGTGCAGGGCACTTGCTTACATAATTTGTTACCAAACCATGCCTTACACATGACCAGTGGCCTGTGGGCCCCTTGGGATTGACTACAGAATAGGGCAGGCTAGCACTAAACAAGAGCAGGAGAAGAAAATTAGACAGGGACCAGTTAGACCATTCAGCCCATGACAGAGCCCTTAGCTCCACTCAGTTCTTACAAAGGCAATTGACTTACACACCCACTTCAAAATCACAAATAGAGAAATAAAGTATTCAACCTCCATTTGTTTTCCTGCCCCAGTATTGCTATCAGTAGTAACTTGATTATATACTCCCCTACAAGGACAACTGTTCACACCTCAATTTTTCCATATAGGGAACTCTTTGGCAATGTTTATGTTTGTACTTCTGTGGTAAAAATTTTATTAACAAGCGCTCTCCAACTAAATAGTTCTCTAAGAATCAGAAGACGGCATATTCTCATGGAAGTTAAGTATTGACTTGATTTCTTTATCTGTATTTTTCAGTTAGGTATATATTTCAGTTTAGAGGTTTTGGTTTAGAAGCCTTAGGAGTTCATTCATGTTTTTGTCCTTTCTTGATAATTAAAGCATCATGCAGATATTTCTTTCTCCCTGGAAAAAAAAGAAATCAAAAAACAAAAAGCACCCAAAGGAAATAATAATAATAATAACAACAACAACAACAACCATCACGCCCACCACCCTGTGGAATTCTTATTCTGGAGGATCCAACTGTGAAGCAAAGATGAACAAGCAAAACACCTCCAAATGATGTGGAGTCTGCAATTGGATGTAGTCTGTCCCCTTAATGTATAGGAATGAAAAATGTATTGGAAATTGGCAATATTAGTTTGCAGAATTATCTGAGTTGTTTGCTCTAAGTTTTGGTTTACGAAACAAATACCTTGTGCGTTCAGAACAACTTGGTACTCTTGACCAAGTTTACAAGTTCTTTATCTTTTTCAGTAAAATGAAAAATGCAAAATATCTGTTGCTGTATGTTTCAGAGGATAAAGCAGCTATTCTGCAGAACTGGCAAGAAGAAGCAACAGACATATTACTCAGGCATAATGCTCCATGGAAAGACAATTTCCCATCTAATATACAGCTGCTAAAACATATTTTTCTGGTACAAAGTTTCTCAACCCTGTGTGGTCACAGAAATGTTTTTTGCGTTTCATAGAAACACTAAAATTTGAAAATATATTAATTGCAACGAAAACACAGAATTTTGATCCATAGAATAAGAATAAATGTTCTAATAATATGCTTTATCTGTTCTGGTATTTTTTAACACAGAATGTTACTAAAATAGTAAAGATTATACTTAGAAATGATTAAAAATATAAAATACTAAATGTTTATCTAAAGCAAAATGGCTCCACACTGTCTTATCAAAATCTACAGATTTTAGTTTGGGTTTGTTTTTTTTTTTTTTTCAAAAAAGAACCTTAAAAAGGTTTTCCACTGGTTCTATCTTTAACTGTCTGTTATATTGCTATTCCATTGAAAGAATGAGGAATCCTGCCTGTTCTTGTTTAGGAACAGAAGAATAAAAGATTTGTCATGACTTGCAAAACTGCTAGTATCAGATGGAAGTGTGATGCAAGTTAAGAGAGGGGAAACATGAAAAGAAAAACTTAGTAGAAACCTAGTAGGAATACCAGGGAATTATCCAGTTTATAATCATTACTTCACTGCATTGTCACATTAAATCATGGAATCACAGAATCACAGAATCACAGAATGGCAGGGGTTGGAAGGGACCTCTGGAGATCATCTTGTCCAACCCCCCTGCTTGAGCAGGCACACCCAGAGCAGGGGGCACAGGAACGCCTCCAGGCAGGATTTGAATGTCTCCAGGGAAGGAGACTCCACACCCTCCCTGGCCAGCCTGTGCCACTGCTCTGTCACCCTCACAGGAAAGAAGTTTTTTCTCATCTTTAAGTGGAACTTCCTCTGTTCCAACTTGTGCCCGCTGCCCCTTGGCCTGTCACTGGGCACATCTGAAAAATGTCCAGTCCCATCATCCTGACATCCACCCTTTAGATATTTATAAGCATTGATAAGGTCCCCCTCAGTCTTCTCTTCTCCAGGCCGAACAAACACAGGTCTCTCAGCCTTTCTTCATAAGGGGGATGCTCCAGTCCCCTGATCATTTTCGTAGCTCTCCGCTGGACTTGCTTGAGCAGTTCCCTGTCCTTAAAGTTGGGGGCCTAAAACTGGACACAGTACCCCAAATGTGATCTCACTAGGGCAATATTGTTGTTACTGCTGCTGATAGCAACATGAAAGCATAGTGGAGGTAGGTAATAGGACAGATGCAAGGGGTATATTTTCTTAGATAACAAAGTCTGTTTCTCAAAACTTCAGAGCTTTTGGCTCCAACGTATGTACCTCAAAATACTACTGAGACATTCTGCCAGAATTTGAGCCAGGGTGAAATTGTATCCAGGCCACATTAACTACCCTCCGCCATGCTCTGGCAGTGATACCAGTCCTCAACAACTCTTGATACCTGAATTGTTGAGAGCATCAACAACCTTGTACAGAAGATGAAGAACCAAATTTTCACAAGAGCAGCTTTTTTAAGTCCATCGGTCCATAGTATTAACATCTTATTTTCAGTCCCTTAGTTTTTAATTTTTTCTCCCTTTTACTGTATCCTGTTTTACCATAAACCTTCTTTCCCTTTTTCCCTTTAATTTAGGCCAAGCTTTCTTTTACCCTTTACTGAGCCTTTGGCTTCTTGCAACTTTATATGCTTAATTCACTTTTCTTGGTAATTTCTTTTACAGCTTTTAAAATAATTTATATGAGTATGTTTGGAGTGTATTGTTATTGGCCTTGCTGCTATCTACCCCTTCTTGATAACTATGCCCACCCACCACCTTTTTACTTTTTTGTTTCTGGATAAGTCTGAATTTTAAGCTTCTTTTCCTCGCTACCTTTTATTTGAAGCAGCACTGATTAAAACTGTCAGTTATTACCTTTCAGCTCTCAGATATCAATTATCACTCTTTAATAACTGGATTTCTTAATTCCCTGTGTTTTATCACCTTGCTTGAAATTTCCAATACTCACTCATAATTTCTTTTGCTGTCTTGTGAGAACCAGTTTTCTTTTAAACTTTATTACCTTTTTTTCATAAGAATACTACTACCATTTTCTCTCCTCCATGTCCTTTTTCTCTTCCTGAAATTTTGTCTTCCTTAAGACAAATGAACCCTAACTTACTTGCTTGAAACCTTTTGCTTTGGGACTCAATCGATCTCTTGGCTTCATCTTGCATAAAACTTCCTCCAGGTTTTGTTTCCAGGAAATCTTACTTCCCATGGTCTTAATCAAATTTCTCAAGTAATTCCCTCTTCGAATTAGCAGGTATATTGAGTGTAAATTGAAAAAGCAATGTTTCACACATTTCTTGCTTTTGCCTGGCCAGATCCTGTTACCTTGTCTCAGCAGTTAATCAAGTGTCAGGTGGATGCTGACCATGTCCCAGGCAGCATTGGACAGGGTCGGTGTTTGCCTACTGCAAATACATCTTATCCTTTTCACCCAGTGCTATAGATTCCTTTACCCAGAAACTGGATAAACTTTACCACTGCATAAGTGTGTATATTAGGAAACCAAGGCTTAATGAAAAGCTCACAGTCATGGAGTCTTTTTCATTGCTTTTTGATCTTGAGATCTCCTGGATCCACACAGTAGCAAAGAAGGGTTGCGAGTGGTACAGCAGGCTGCAGCAAATCAGATCTTAAAGTGCTTAAGACAAGTGTGTCAATAAATAGTTTTTCTAAAGTTCCTATGTGAAAAAGCAGCCTAAAGTTGTGTAAAGAGTGAAAGTAATATTCAAAGCCAGTGATTGAATTATAAATAAGTCAGTAATGAACTGTTTGCTTAAGGAGATGGAGAATTGTAATTGCAACCTTTCACTGCTGGTACTTTGAATGTGGCAACAATGACAAGAACTTGCTTCTGTTATGATTGCTGGGTGATCAGCTTTAACTCTTGAGGTAGCCTTAGGCCGGTTTCTTACTCCAAATCTCAAAAGCTGAAAGAAGATTTAGCGATGCTTTAGACCGGGAATAGATGGAGAGTGCAACCTCTAGGCATTACACTTCAGCTCTTTTTAAATGAGGGAAGTCACTAACTGGGGAGAGATGACTCAGGATCTACAGAACTTTGAGAAAGAAATTCAGATCATTGACAGTTTTTTCACATAATTTGCAGCTTCCACAAAGTGTTTCAGAAGATTTCTTTGGTATTGATTAGTTGTAAATTATTTATGCTACTATTTTAGTATAGTAACTATTTGATTTATAATGTGCCATTTACTTTCTGTACAATGGATGTGAAATCTCTGCCTGATCAAAAAGTTATTTAAGATCACATTCTGTGGATCAGACCATGCTGCACTATCTAAAATAAACCCAAACCAAACTACAGCTTCCACATCCAAAAAGCTCTACACTGATGGTGTTTGAAAGTTTGGACTGACAGAAATGTACATAGAATGACACATATTATTTAGCTTTTTAACTTAAAATTTAAGGGAAAATTTTCTTTAAACTTCCCACATATTTCATATAAGCTTACCTTTTCTTCCTATATGCAAAATAATTCACTATACCTAACAGACAATCTTATTGTGGCTGTGTTACAATGATGCTAGTAGGCTTGAATCTGCACACAGCAGAGTATCAAAACTCTTAATTGCAGTCCGTATAGTTTGCCCAATATCCCCCTTTTCTACTATAGATAGCAGTTAGGTTTCAAAATGCCTTTTGAGCATTACTTTGCTGAGTTGGTTACAGTACAGAATTTTCTGCACCTGCTCACTGCTTGCCAAAACAAATGCATTTCCTTTGATTCCCATAGGCCTTAACTTGACTATGTTATCTGTGAATTTGGTTCTTGTGTTACAGTGGTTTATTAAACTTAATTTAGTGGAAGTGCTTGAAAGGTAGTTCAATCCATTAAGACTGGATTCCAGATCTCAGTATGGATATGCCTGTGCATCTGTTCTTCAATGCTTTGTCCTGAATACAGCAGCCTGATTACCAGTATTGATTTTGTAATTCAGAAGTTTCCTCCTTTAAGTAAATATAATCTCTTCTCCAGCAGTATAGCCTGTTGGCCATTGTCGTATGTTGTGAATGATGGCAAAGGATGCCTGTCTCATTCATTCTCTGCACTGCCCCAGAGGAAGCATACGGTACACATCCTGGGTGCAGGAAAAAAAAAAAAGGAAATAATGAGGAATTCAACTTGCTGGGTTTCTTTCTTCTTATCCCCAGAGTTTTGCCCAAGTCACTGTATGGGACAAAGAAAAAAGGTCTTAGTACTGCATGCATATTGAAACCTCTCTCTGACTAACTTTTTCTTCAGAGTTACAGTGAAGATGTGCAGTTTTCCTTCATTATTCTTACTTTGAAGGAAAAAGAGTGTGTTTTCTTTGGTGTTGGAAAATATTTACTCTCTCCTTAGACTCTTAAATGGTCCACAGTCAAAGTTAACAAAGTTCACTAGTAGGTCTACAGCAATCTGAGCAGAAATTAAAGTCTCTGTAAGTGGTTAAAATCCTTTTGTGTAGGATTAATTAGCAAAAGAAGTATGCACCAGACTGGAAGTCCCTCTGTGTGCACTGTAAGTAACACCAGGTTCCAAACAGTACTTCACCACATAATTGCAATGTTGCCTTCATCATTTGCTGCACATTGTAAATCTATTTACAAGGCTATTTGATGTGATACTATACTAAATGGAATTATAAAGAATACATAAAGTAATTTTACTGAGGCTGTGCTTACAATAATTTACACAGATTAAAGTTAGATTCCAGAGTTCTACTTAGTGCTTTCTTTTACATTTAAAAACAGAAATCTATAGTTATAATATAATTTTAGCAGTAATGAGTAAACTTGGAAATGTTGTTTTTCATTTTTATGTAAGAGAAATGGCCAATGTTCAACTAGTTTTTTAGCCAGAAGTTAGTACATCTTATTATACTTCAACACTTGTTAAACTGACAGGGATTTTTCCTACTAACTGCAGTTCTTGAGATGGATCTGAAAATCTCTCTAGAAATACTCTTAAGATTTTTCAAGAAACCTTCCTAAGGTAAGAGTCTGAATATTATAAAGATTTACAAATTCAAGTGTAATTCAAGATGGTTTTGTTCTATTCAAGCCAGGTTAACTGTTCTCCCTCCATAGTGGAATAAGAGCTATGATGGTGAAAGGGATCTTAATGGACTGTCTTGAGTAAAGAAAGAGAAGTGGTCACAATAGCTTTTAAGTTTGGATGAGAGGGAGAGTTTGGAAATAAATGTTCTGATCTTTCCAACTAGTGAAAGAAACAAAGATTTGATTTCTGTAACAGAGTGCTGGAGCACACAAATTGGATCTAGTTTCGACGAAATTAAAATACATGATAGGAGTGCAGGCTGTGCACCAGTCAATAATGGGATATTCAGCCCATGAGACAAGATTAGATCCATTCTGAAATGAATGACACCACCCCAAACTCATATGAAGTAGACAACAGTTCATCAACAGCACCTGGTTCCCTGCCCAGGCTTGATGCTGTTGTGCCTTGCTACCAAATAACGTAGCTAAGCCATTAGAGTTTACGTTTCTTACTTGTAAAAGACAAGGATAAGTCAGTTCATACCCCGGCACCACATTGTGAAGATAAATCCATTAAAATTTGTAAGCCATTCAGGTGGGGAGGTAATGAGGTCCTCATAGACACAGTGCTGCAACTTTATGTCCAGAAATATTCACTAACACCTTTCTCTCTCCTGGGAAGTATCCTGGGTTTGTACCTCTGTTGACGAAGACCATGTTCTGCTTGAACGTTGTGGAGATCTGACTGCTTTCTGCATTAGAAGGGGTGTGATCCCACCTCTCCAGATATCTTTTTCTTCTAATCAAAATTCAATGTAAAATGATTATGCTGAATTTCAGAAATCAGGGAATCCAAAGATGGAGAAATCATATTAGTTTTGTCATGACCTGGGACCTCAAGCTGTGAAGAAAAACAGAGCTTTTCCTGGGCAATGAGAAAAAGGAGAGGAAAGCAATACCCTATGCTTAAAGTCACTGAGGTAGTTTTTTCCAAGGTCATGGAGAATAAACTTAATTAATTAAAATATTTGAGAGAGGGACTATCAATCTCTCAGGTCTTTTCTAACCTGATGGCATATCTATAAACTGCCTTTCTGCATTTCTTTCTGTGAAATAAAAATAATAGATTTACTGAGTACAAGCTCTCACAAACAATGTGGTCTCGTCAGCATATTAACCCCAGGCCTCAAGGGTAAAGAAAGAATTCCAGACATATTCAATTTTGTGAGAATTTGGGGAGAGTACAAAATGAAACTCTAGAAGACTTGGAAATGAAAGGCACAGGAATAACACAAATCCTTGGCACTTCTAATAAAGTGCTACAAATGCTTTCAGTGTTTCATCAAAAGCTGGCTTTTTTTTTTTTTTCAGTGAAAAACTATCTTGTTACAGGGACAGGTAAGCCCATTGGATGAGAAAGAAAAGAAAAAATATTCCTCCTTGATTTCTGAAATTGGCTTCAGGATCAAAGATTGGGGGGTTGCCCCATATTTTCAGGAGTTGTTATGTTTTGGACAACTGAATTTTACAAATGTCATGGAGAATGAGATTTATAACAGGTAAATATTCTTTTGCTGATCTCTTAAAGCTTTAATGAACATCTAAAGATAAATGCAACAACAATAAAGGAACAGCTAGTGCAGGAAATGATAGGTTAGGATAGTTTGTAACTGTGATGTAATGAATACTTTGATTGCTGCACTCTAACATGCAAAAACTTGAGCTTGAATTGCATTTTCTCGTATTTATGTTCTGCATGAGGAATAAGTGACATGATTTTGTGTGAAATTTCACTAATTTTTCAGGATATTAACCTACTTATAGGGCTAAAATTGAGGTAGAAGAGTCATAAGCATATTTTCCAGAGTGTCTTCAAATATAATATTCTACCAGTGCAAAGGTTTAATCAGTCTTCAGCTCCTCCTCCCTCTTTTTTCCCTTTCCCTAGACATTGCAATGGGAAAAATATACCTTAAGAGACCATAAAGCCACACCTCTGCTCTTTTCTTTCTACTTGTCCTGTCTGTTTAAAGTCCTAAAAAGCTCTGAAGGAGCTGAACTGAAAATACTATAGCATCCACTCCCCAGATAAGAAAACCATATGA
The DNA here is from genome assembly GCF_949628215.1 of Phalacrocorax aristotelis. Lineage (NCBI taxonomy): Eukaryota > Metazoa > Chordata > Aves > Suliformes > Phalacrocoracidae > Phalacrocorax > Phalacrocorax aristotelis. Next base: position 11,927,350 of record NC_134311.1, on the reverse strand, counting down.
AGTGGCATCTGCTGTATCTAAATATTCAGTCATCTTGTTAGTCATTTGCCTGTTAAAGCCCTTCAGGCTCCAGGGATGTGACCCTGCTGTCAAAGGAATGAAACGACACATTTTTATTATTATTTTTCCTATATTTATTTCATAGCCACATTTTTTAAAATTCCTCTCTACACCTCTCTTGGCTTGTAGGATTAGCTGTTCCCTCTGACATCAGTTATTCTCTCTGATATGCCTAAAACTCTACGCACCTCAACACAGATCCCTAGTTGTGGTGTCTTCATTATTGATGGTGAAGCTTACATTGCAGTCATTGACTATTTCTTGTCAAGACATGATGAAATTACCTTTGAAGAAGCAGGCTCATGTGATGGTAGTATTGCTGTGATAATACAGGGCTCAGCATGTGCTGCAGATTCTGTCTCAATGTGGGTGTTATCTGTGTGGATCACCTTGCTGCTATGCTACCAGTATCCTGAGGCAAGCAGTAAGAGGCTGGCTTGTATTGTTTGCACAGACTGCAGGCACTGCACCCAAAATTATGCTACAAATGGTGCTTTCTAATTCAAAGTGTGTTTGTATATAGCAGAATATGGTCTGGAAGTACCCAATGGGCTATGTGAGTGCTTAAAGTAAGCTGGTCACATGAAAATAGGGTACAGAGAGAATTGGTTCCAGCCACTATTTATGTCATGCCTGAAGATGACAAAGACAAGGTCAAGAGAGAAGGAGGAGATGATGAGGGTAAATTATACATAAGTATCCTGGCAATAAAAGGTACTGAAAAGACATTCCCTTGTGCTAAATACTTGGAAGCTCTTCTCGTGTAAACCGTGGAGTACTGATTTCAGGTTAATGAAAGCTTGCCTAAATTTAATGCACCAAGGTTAGTGTCAAACAGGAGTGGAAAATGTATCACATGAGAAAAAAATCACTTTGATATCTCTTTTTGCCCCCCTTCCCCCTGCCTTTTTCTTCCCTGTCCTCCCCCCTCCCCCACCTCACTCCGGGTTTCCTCCGTGTTGATGTATTTGTTCTTACTATAGTCATCCACAAAATGATTATGGATGAGTTCATTGGCAGTCAAAAGCATCTTGCAGAAGACTTCCTAGTCTAAAGAACTTTTCCAATAGCATTCCTGGATGCCTTATTTGTTTCCCCTCTGCCCACTGAAACATTTACAAGAACAGCTCTATTAAATTTGCTCTGGTATGCCATTCAATTAAATGAAAACTTCTTAAATATTGCTTTAAAGGTGATTTGGGGAAATATAAGTCTGTTACTATAGTTGTTAAGAGTATTCTCAGAGGCAGATAATAATATACAGTATTACTGTCTCCAAGTAATAATATAGATAGGGACAAAATAAAACGAAGCCCAAAACCCAAACAGCTAAAGAGAATCTTTTGTATTAGAAAACCTTCCTTTAAATAAAGGATGTCATTTAATAAACTTAATAAAAATTGGAAGCAAAGTTTATGTATATAAAAACCTTGCTAGTTTATACAGTATGCAGGAGGAAAAAAAGAAAAAAATAGCTGAGTTAGATTACTTCATTCATTTTCCAAAACAGATTTTGAAATGAAAGTTGAAAAGATTTTTTTAAAGGGAACAGTATTTATAGAACCTATTTTGTCTGTGCAAAAAGCTAAAATATTTTATTGTTTCTTTCCTGCTCTCAGAACACAGCCTGCAAAGCTCAGAGGATCTGTGGTTCTATGTTAGTAATATGTGCATTGGGTCAAACCAATTTGATTCATCTTAACACAAAGCATTTATTTTAGTATACAATTTCTTGTATGTACTTGAATCTTGAATGTACTTGTATCGGAAGGGCAGTTTGCAGTAGAAACTAAAAATAATAGCTGTTATGACAATTCAGTTGCAACAGATTTTCCAAATCTTATAGTTAATATATTGGATCACAGAACATGACAGTAATATCTTCCTTGCCTCATTGCGTGACAAAATGAAGGAAAAAAAAAAAATCTGTCTTAGCAAGAGTTAAACCAGTGTTGACAGGACAGTGACTTTTTGAGAACGATTTTCGAAGAACAATACATGGTTTTGTTTGTTTTATTTGTGTTAGGGTGGGATGAAATATTTATTTTTAAATGGACTTTTGAAAGAGCAAAGATACAGATTAAGGTAGGTATGCTTCACTTTCACTGCTGGTCCAGAATCCACATAGACAGGTATATGTCTATGTATGAACCAGACCACCAAGTCTTCTGGTTCATTTCAAACATAGCTAAATCATAGGAGAACAACTGTTTTCAGAAGGGTGCTGATGAATGAAGATTTTGTTATGCAAACTGCATTTAAGTACTTAGTGTATCAAACATGAATTCTAGACTTGTTCAGCCTTAAAAGAACCGTCACCAACTCAGGCTTAAGGTTTAGAAAGATACACCATTTAAATTTTCTGCATTGCATTCAGGATCACTTAGTGACATTCGCCAAGGCACTTCTGTGTGCTTTCTATACTGCATTCCTGTCTTCTGAGGTTTTTGAAAAAAATGACAGTTTTTCCTAAGGATCATCTAAACCTAGAAAGAAATAGGAATATACCGTCAGTATGTTGTGCCAATCCACTATGCTTTCCTTCATGATTCATTTCCATGCGAGTAAGAAGGGATTATGATGAACAGGGTGGACAAAATCAGGACGTTTTCACAAAGAAGCTGTAATGAGAGGATAGGTATGTGACTGAATCAGACTGATTGGGGATGAAAGCATGAGTTCAGTATAATGAACCCTGCTTCATTTGAATGGTGCTATACTGTCATCTGTTTCATATCCAAGAAGGGCTGGAGATCTGGCAGAGGAGGCACTGAAAGAGGCATCACAAACATACCTCCTCAGCAGACACCACAATAACTACAAGAATATCTCTGGCTCATTTGGATGACCTTCATGTGACTTATATAGTCATGCCACAATCTAGCTCAGTCTATGTGTGGTGTGGTTCATCAAAATATTGCTTGAAACCACCTAAATCATGAAGAAACCTCTGCCATAAGGGGAGAAAGGAAGTCTTTAGACACTGCAGGGAGAAGGAAGTGAATCTCTGCTTTCTGAAACAGTATTCAAATCTGCGGAGACGAGGCAAAAACATCCCTAGAAGGTGTTTTGATTGTGTTATTGTCCTTGTTGGTTAAAATAGACTAAGCCCCTCATCTGATTCACACACAAGTAGGGAATGAGGCATCCTGAGTGGCAGGGAGATGGTTGCCTTTATAAACTAGTACTGTTACAAAGAAAAGACATCCAAAATAATTTCCTTAGTGACATAAGATTATTTAAAATACAGCAAACCTTTTACACTATAGGGAGACACCTCACTCCATCACTCTGTTAGTAACCTATTACTGGAAGTGAAGCCTCACCTGCTGTTACTATATTATTATTTCTAAATCTGATCAGACATGATGATAATATCAACTTTGTAGTTTGCTTTATTGTGAGTCTGGAGATTCATGCTGTCATGTTGTGATTCAGGAAGCAATCAAACAAGGGAGGAAAAAGTTCTGTATCAGAAACTATTAACTGTCCTTAAAAGTTAAAAGCAGAAAGTAGGAAGCGCTTGTTCTGTTTTCTCCCTGCAACTGGAGGAAAAGAAAATAAGCTAGGAGGATGTCACAAGTTTTTGTATGTACAGCTGTGTGAAAAAAGGATATATATTTTCTTACTCTTTTTTGTTGGAAGGGAACTAAAATTTGATATAAAGAATTCCATGAGATGCATTTTGATTTTCCCCAAACAAGCTAAGAAACAGATAAATTTCTACTGAAAAATGTTTAGTAGATTTACTGACATAAGAAAATTATTTGAAGAGCATTAACACAAGATTACATTTCCATTCTAACACTTTATAATATCAATATAGCTCTTTCTTTCCCATACTAGATAGATTTCTTCCCCCTGTTTATTTTTTGCTAATTCTTCCTATTTCCTGTTCAGATACCTGACTCAGTCACTTCTCTAATGTGACCAAAACCATTCTACAGCTTACCTTCATTGCCTTCTAAGAGGCCAAACTGAGGCCCACGGAAGTGCATTCAATGGCAACTGTGATCATATCTTTGTTTAACCTTTACATACAGGAAGTTGTCTTCACATTGACACCATTGATATTCTCCAGGGAGTTATATCTTAAAGAAGTGTGTTTTCTCATTAAGTCTGAAACATGACATTTGTAATAAACCAGCATGCCTTTAGCTCGCTATAGTTTTATTATTTGTTACTGTTGTCTTCTTTCTTCTCCTCCCCTCCATACTCCCCCCACCCTGGCTTTTTTAGTCCTTTTGAAATTCATCAACTGTTTCTTTATAAAGTTCCAACAAGGTATGTCAAATGAAATTTCAAAAAATTTTTTTTTTTATACATATATATAATTCATATTTTAAATGCATCTAAAATATAACATAGGCTATAATATAGGATATAAACAATAATCTTTTAAATAAATTTTATACTATTGTTTCTTTTCTATTACTCAAAATACTTTGGGGTGCAAAATTATTGTAGCAGGTGCTAAAAACAGAAATACAATAATCTCAGTATATCTGTAAGAAGACAGATGGAAATATTAACGTGATATTCTCCTTCTTGGAGAGCTCATTTGCCTTTCTGACTCTATGCGCCAGGAGTCAGTTTTGATTTGCAGCTGTGCCTGAACCCAGACCTTTGTTGAGAATAGTGCTGACAGTGATCTGCATAACACAATCAGGTGAAGCAGGTTTCCCTGTCCCAGACCTAACTGTGGCCATGCTAAACTGGAGCTGACTGCAGAAGACAGTCACCACATAGAGGGGTTGGCACACAGCACCCATTGGAAGCTCCATCTCCACAGGTATCAAGCTCATAATTCCCCATAGCACCATTCTACACAGGAACAGCTGACATAAAATGACCCTGAAGTAGTTCAGGTGCATTTCTACTAATAAATCTTGCTGAACCTGTGCTAAATGTGCATTTACAGCACAGTTAATCCACTGCTGACAACTGGAGATGACAGACCTGTTATTTATAAGAACTAACGTCAAGCCCACAAACAGAAGACTTTTGTTTCTTTCACAAATTGTGTCTGTCATTTATAGCTCATTGTGATATATGATGAATGGAAAGCTAACTCAGAAAGAAAGTTACAGTGACCTTGTTACTTCCATAATACCTCAAAGAAACTACTGCAGAAACAAAATGTATACCATGAACAGTTAGAGATAAACTGGTTTCAGAAACTTGGGTGGGGTAAAATTAATTATCTTTTAAATCTGAAAGCAACTACTATATTCAGAAAAATAGTTGCTATAAAAGCATTTAATAGCACATCTTACTGTGCTTACACATATTTAAAGCTGGCTTTATGGGGCTGCAGTTAGTTGGAAATGTTTATCCTTTTGTGTTGCACAAAAGAAGTGCTGCAACCCTGTAAATAGTTAACCACATTTGTAACCTTCCTCTTAGAATGAATACTAGGAAGTGTTAATTTGACCAGTGATAATACAAATAAAACTGTGTTTGAGGTGTCATAGCCGAAATACCGTCTAAGCAAATCCTGAAAGTGAAAATGCAATTAATTTGTGACCTAGGAATGGTCGTAGGTCTTGGGGAAACAGAATAAGGACACTCTTTTGTACTTTTTTATTTTTAAGTAGCTTGGAGCTCTGCAGAAGATGAAATATGGAATTTTAAATTTTTACTTCCTCTGCTGACTATCAGTTTAGTTGCCTTGTCCAGCTTTATAGCGTCTGTAGCTCAGAAATACAGAATATCATGTGGGTTTGTACTAAAAACTGAACAGTATAAAATCAAATATATTTAAGGAACATAATGATGCTCAAATTAGGCCTGTGAACATTTAGCTATGAAATAAATTCAGAAGATTTAATTTATAAAATTTCAGGACTGCAAAGCAATATAAATAGAATTACACAGACAAACAGCATGCATGAGATTTATAGTATTTTTAATGTATTTTTGTTTTGAAACAGGTAGTGCTGAAGACTTGGGAAATACATATATATGTATAAAAACACAGTTCTCAAATTAAATTACCCTCTGTATTATTCTATTCATTTCACTCTTGACCATTTGTGTCTAAATATTAAAAAATTATCAAGAAAAAGTGCAAAGTCTTCCACTAGATGTTGCTTTTCTCCTGGGAATTTTTCAAGGTTTAAGAGGAAGTTAAATCCTTCCTGTGAGCCTTTGGTTTCTTTATGTTTTTCCTTATTACTTTATAGTCTGTGAAAGACCAGCTAAAACATCAGTATGTATCAGACATAATCTAGCTGCTGTATTATTCGTTATTTAAAATCTTGTACTTTATGAAAAGCCTATTTTGAAGCCTGCTGAAATGTGAATACAAATATAAAAATGGCCATTTCTATGGCCTTCCCAGTATATTCCATTTGGATTTTACTCCATGTGATGTAGATTGCTGACATGAAGAACTTCTTAATAGGAAATATAGAGGCTTTCTGGGGTGATTTTTTTATACATACAATATTTTAGAGAGGTAGAGAGTCATTGCTATGTGTTCCACTTATAGATAGGAATTGTTTCATTTGTTGTTTTTCAGTTCTTCAAATACTCATATTGGCTGTATCCAGTAGTATTTCCATAACCAGCAGTATTTTTATGTGATTGCAAGTGGTTGAATTATAACAAGTAATGTACAATGGTTAAGTATAGTAAATGCTATGTATTTGATTCAATCTCTTGACAAATATAAACTCAATAATTTTTAAGACATTCTGAAGTTTTTTATGATATCTTGAAGTGTGCACCAAGCTTGCTGTCCAAGAAGCACATGTGTGGGCTGACATAACACTGGCTAGTTATACAAACTTTAAAGCATAGACATAAAGGCTAGTATATTTAAATCTGTTAGACACATAACTAAGCAGTACGAAGTACTTTAAAATTTGGTTGGGTTGATAGAGGTTTCTCTTAGCAATGTCCTTTAGAGGAGACTATATATAAAGCAGCGCTCATTAATAGAAAACCTTTGTGTCTTGCACATCTTTAATTTTACAGGTGCTTCATTATTGCATACATTTGTTTAGTGTGTCAAATAAACATCCTTGTTATAAGGACTTTCAAATATGTTTAAAAGAGCAAACCACATTTCAATATGGAGATTAATATGTATATTTCTGTGTTTGCTGATGGTTGAAGGGGTCTGTGATGAATGTATATACAGAAAAAAGCAAAGAAAGATTTAAAGAGGCTGCTTTATTTGTGTTTAGTTGAAGGAATCCATGACAACAGAGGATACTCTATTTATGTGTCTTTTACACTTGGTTCATCCTTGGAGCACCAGTGTTATGTGACTTATACAAAAATAAGCGTTTAAAGATGGATAAAGATAAAAAATATTTAAAAGTACGTCCCTGATTTAATAATGTGTTTCCATGAAATATTCAATAGAACATACCTCCTAAATCACTGTACCACTTCTGAAAACCTTGAAAAACCTTGGTAGTCCTGCTTTTACAACGAAAAATATATATTTTAAAAAAACCTTATTCACTACTAGTTTTATATGCTTCTTTTTGTACAATTGTGCTGATAGGGAGAGAAATACAGAATTGATTTTCATAAATTATAGATTTGCTCTAAAATTAAATCCACACATGCATTGAGATTTATAATGATAAATATTTGACTTCTGTTTGCTCTAATATAGTGGATTAGGTGCTTATAATATGCTATTGATAAGCATGTGATTGGCAAGGTCTCTCCAAAATTACTTCAGTCATTTATTTCAGGGTGTACACAGAAGACTGATGAGCACCTGGTCCTTTACTTGCAGTCCTGAAATGCAAAACATCAAGGCAAGATAGCATCTAATATATAACTTCATAGCACACTCAGACCAATAAATATTGAAAACAAAAACTTGGGATTTCAGCTGATTGCCAGGAAACTAACTTAAACAATACCATAATGTTCAGAGATTTAAAAAATGGCACAGAGATAATGAAATAATTTAGAGTTAATGGAACGCTATAAGAGAAGGATGCTAATGATCAAAAATAATTTCTGTATCCTTCAGTGTAATTTCCAGTCTACCTTTCCGTAATCTGGGGACCTACCCTCCCTTAGAGCAGTACATTCTCTGCAGAAGAAAGGCGTGCAGGTTTCACTTATTCAGGCTGGTATAAATGCTTTTTAGAGCTTAGATGGGGGAAGGTGACATAGGGGTGAAACTGAATTGCTGTTTTCACTTTATTCCTTAGCATTTGGATGTCCTGAATTTTGAGGCTGCATTGAATTCTTGCCATGATATTGTTTTAAATTGTGGTATTGTGTGAAATTGCTGGTCTACCCTCTCTTGAATGCAGCAGGGAGGGAAGACCAACAGTCAATAGCTTCCAGCTCCCTCCTCTAAATTACAGGTAAATTGCAGGTAAATTACATGAAGCCTTCTTCAAAGGCAGAGGAAATGTTGAGAAAGCCACATTTCCATAAATATAGAGGGGAACATAAGATCCTTAACAGTTAATGTCAGTGACTGACGCAGATGACGCACATTAGAATTGAAGGCATGTCATATTAGTTCTTCTCTGACACAAAGTTTAATAAGTAATTAACAATTTACAAAGCTCATCTATTTTTGTGCTTGGATTTGTGCTCAAAGGAAGCTCAAGATGCTTGAGAGAAGCTGGCTTCTGCAGTAGAGGGTGACAGTAGCTAATTGTGATCCTTTGACGGCTAATATACCAAGTTTAATTGCAAAAGAGCAGTATCGAAGTCAATATTGTGCTTTTGACACAAGCAGCTCAAGGCATGGTACAAACCAAGATGACTGCTTCGACCCTGATCTCTGGTATATTTGATGGAAACTGTCCCAGGAAGTCTTACTTTTTAGATGGCTGTCCTTTACCCATTGAGGAGATTTTTAATTTCCTCTTAAGTTTTTCAAAGATTATGCTTGGACACAGTGCTCATATACAAGTAAAATCAGTCTTCTAAAATTACACTAAGAAACTAGATTTTATCTTTACTGATGGATACTGCCATAAGTAATTTATGTTTTCCGAGTAAGTCCCTAGTTCAGAGAACCATGTAAAAATATTACCTAGCATTCATGTAGTCTCAGATCTGGTAAATATTCCTATAAACACACTGTGAGCAATGTAGGCTTTTTAGGACTGTTCATGTGCTGAGCCTTAAAAGCTTTAGAGAACAAGTATGCTAAATTACAGCAAACTCTTATGTTCCTCAACTCAGTGTCTTCTCCCCTATAGATGCATGGAAGCAAGCACCTGTCCTGCTGTGGAAGAGGAAGATATAAAATAGTTATGAGGAGTTGGAAATAAGACCACTGAGAAAAATTAACAGAGAGCCAGGTACAGGCACAATTTGCAAGCCACTGAAGGCTTCTCATCCCACCAGGGGAAGAGAGAGAAGCACTGTGAGGAAGCACATGAGCAGTTCACAATGCAGTTATAATCAGAACTTGTGGGAAAGCAGCAAAGACTGATCAAGAGCCCTAAAACCAGAGGCACAAGTAACAGAAAGGGACCAGAGTATTGTCAGGACAGCTTCACTGCAGAATGAGCTTTCACTACACTAATTCTGGTTTGCCTCCAGAGGGCTGAGCTCAGTTTTCCTAACTTGAACAAATAACATGGCACACTTGTAGGGATTAATTTTATCTGTTTCATGCATTGTAATAAAAGCCCCTCTGGGCAGTTACATATCAAATTACAAAACGTGTAAGCAGTTTTATTCCTTTTTCACCAACTTTCCTGCTTCTTGTAAAGCTGAAGATTAATTACTATTTGAGCTGCCTTGGGGGATGGGAAAAGAATTAGAGGGGAAAAAAATTGTATACAAAAACCAAACCCCTGGCATGTCCTTTTTAAAAAATGCCTGTGTATTCAGAGCTTCAGTTACTTTTACTTAAAATGAAAAATAAAAATATTGCCATACTGCTAAATAGGATATTGTGACAATTTCTTTAACCTCTATTTTCTGTCCCATTATTTACTCCTTAGGAGTCATCTTAAAATAAATTGTTTAAATTTTACTGTTGTTAAGTTTTGACCACAATGTATAAATGCTTTTTTCAGATGTATTTACTGCATAACTGTTGAACTTGAGATTTCCAAGAACTTGGGAGATGGTGAGTCAGAGAAAATTTTATTTTTTTTTAGTTTTCGCAAAGAGTTTTTGCCTGCAATTATTTGTTTGTTTTTACGGGAACTGTTTATGACTACTGCACCTTTAATTTTGTTCTCCTATATTTCTGCAATTATTTAGATGTCTAAATTGTTTAATGAGAGCTTCAGGTTTTTTATCCTATTTAAAGTGTACTTTGTTGTTGTATGTTTCACTCACATTATTTTCTAAAATGCCAGATGTTATATCACTCTTGCCTTGTCACCACCAGGTATTTTGCTTTATTGAAGGTCTTCCTGCCTACAGATCAGTAAATAGGACTGAAAAAGGAAAACGTCAGGTTCTTCGTTTATTTTCACCTCATTTGAAGGAAGTTAATGCACTAACTTTTTTAACCTGTTTTTTTCTTCTGAGTCCTTTCCACTCCTTATTTTGCAGAATCATAGACTTCAGTTGAAGATTTCAATGATATGACTGGTCCACTTTTCTGTCTTTACAGTTGCTTTCTCCAAAGGATGTTGCAAACAGAGATTCTGTAACTTCCTAAATAGTTTTTTCCTACCCAATTACCTATTAGAATTTATATTATTGTTCAAGCAGTTTTGTAAAACAAGATCAGACTGATATTATTCACCAGGCTGGGAAATAGAGTAAGGTACTAGCATGGCAACTGGTTTCCAAATATCCTAAATCACTGCTTTTTGACATTCAGGATATAATTGCTACAAAGCTTTTTGCATTTTACAGCAGTGTGCATATTTGTGATTGCCTGGAATTATTTAAGTATGTAAGCTTTTGCAGTTAAAACTGCAAATCTGTGGTTTGTATTAGTCAATATCATTCCTCACTTTAGCTTAGCATTTTAGCTCAGCCTCTATCTGACAGCTTCCCTGATACTTGACTAATTATTTGTGATCGAACTGAGTCTACATGTCCAATAAACAGCTCTGCCTCTCTCACACCCATGCCACTACACTGAAATGGCTTGAATTTGGACTAGTCAAAACTTGTGGGATTATCCTTAAGTGCCCTCTAGCTAAGTCTTGCTCGAAGTTACTTTTAGTAAGCATTTCTCCTCTGTTGCAGTAACAAGTGATAGTGTTCAGGGTAACTGTTGACTGAGATCAGCAGCAGCAATTCTAACAACTTGCAGGTGCTCTTTGAATAGATATTGACTGTGGCATATAGCTTTTGTGTCAAACTGTGCTTCTTGTCTGGGTGTTTGCCCTTTGTCTTGAATCCTGGGTGTAGCTTTGCTTTTGAAACTCATCTGGTTTGACAGCTCTCCTTACTTCCAGAGCCCTGATATGTGTTCTACTTTGAGTGTTTTGCTCTCTCTTTGTCCATCAGCCCTCCATCCATTCTGAAACTAGACTTATTTAGTTCATCATGTCCTCCCTGACTCCATGGAAAGAATTACAGCTTTTGTTTGCTTGTCTATTTCTAACAGCTATGCACTCCATTCCTTTCTTTCTACTCTTATTGAAGTAATTTTGGAGCAACGACAGGAACAATATTGTTTTTACAGATGGAGCAATTGACAAACAGCTGTTTTCACCCAGGCCTGGTTAAACAAACCACCTTTCCCCATCTGAACTATATGCAACCCTAAAGAAAATTCATTTCCTGTGCCATGTTAAGTGGAGAATTATGCAACTCACCACCTTAATGGGCCAAGGTCTGTTGCAAGAAGGTGAATCCCTGAACTATTGTGGAAGGAGCTGGGGTGGGCAGTATGTGAAGAGTAGCCTCACACTCAAGAATTCAGCAGAGCTTCCTAGACGATCTAGAAGATGACGCATTCCTGCTACGAGGTATATTCAGGCTGAGGGGCTTTGTAGATCAGGCTGATCAGCTTCAAGGTTGATTTACTACCTATGTTGGTAGAAGAAACACAGATTCCATGTTCTTTCCAGGAATGCCTAAAAAGCCCATCAGTAAAAAGCTGCTACAACTTTATTCAAAGCTATTTTTGGTAGATTAGTTAGGTCAATGGGAGTGTACAGAACAACTTCAAATACCACAGAATTAATACAGCTAAGGAGTTCTGTGAATTTGTGTCTAAACAAAACAAAGTCTAATTTTTGTTTGTTGGGACAAAAGTAACCTTGAGTTAGGTTAAGTGAAACAATTTTTAGCAAAGTCATTCAGATTTCATTAAGATTTACATGTTCTTTCTGAACGATAAAAGGCTTTTGCTACCATAAGATCTTTCTAAAAATGGTCTACTATAGTTCCTTGTGGTAAAGATTTTTTTATTTCTGACTCATTGAAGAAAAAAAATCCCAAAAAGTCTTAGTGTCTAGGTCAGCAGCATGTAATGCTCACTGCTGGAACTAGCAGTAAGCTGGACGTGTCTGCCTGTCCTGCAGTGAGGGACCATTTTGCCTGGTACCATAAAAAATGCATTAAGTAATAAACATAATCTAGGATACCCATTGCTCTCCTTTTGTCCTAACAGCAGTCCAAGTACCTAAATATTGGCTGAGGTTTGAGTTACATCCCAGATCTTCTATTAAGTCCATGATTTCTCATAGGTCCATGCCTAGACATGCCAGTCTTCCATCTTATCAGCTCAGCTTGTGGTACTAAATTTTGACTGCTAGCAGGAGGAACAGCCAAAGGTGACTTTGCTCCTGGGATCCTGTGGCCCTTTTCTGGACAACATCTGAATTACATGCTGTAATTCAGCTGTCCCTTTGCAGAGGATATGACTTCTGATTCACACAGTGTGGTAGCTCTCAGTCTTGCTCCAGATGCTTGTTGACAGAGGATGAGCGCAAAGGGCAATGTAGCTGGTGGTAAGGGTGTTCAAAGGGGTAGAGTGTTGGCTGTGAGGCTATGCGCTCTGGTCTGTGATCCCTTCCTCTATAATTACATACCAATGCTGTGGAACCAGCTGTTTCAGGGGCTGCACTCTTCCTGCTGCACAGCGACCCCTGTGCATAAAAGTTCCTGTGTTATTTTCTGTCCTTCCAGCCCACATACCTTTGAATCGGTGTGGGAATTGGCCTCATCAGCAAAAGTTTGAGAGGACTTCCCCAGAGTACTTTTGATATCAGTTAGAAGTCAACAATAAAACTGGAAAAGAAGTGGGTGGTTGGCAGCTCATACAAGGGATGGAGTTGACAGATAAGAGCTTTCAGTGAAAACATGCCAAGTTCTATATTAAAAACTTACATTTAAAGTAATACATACAATCCCGCATACTCTCTTTGTCCAATCAGAGCTAGGCAATACATTTAATATTTTACAGCTTTTCAATTAATTTCTCTCTGAAAAGTTGCAGATTCAGAGTAATTATCAGAAATGATTCAGTGAAGAATTTTGCATAATGAACATTTAAGAGAAGTAATTTTACACGCAAAGCAAAATTTTGGAACGAGAGTAGCACTTGTAAAGTTAAGGCACTCATTCCAAGTTATTTATCCATACCTCATTCTAAACCACTAAGTTGTAACTTGGAAAAAATGTTGTTTATTCAGAGAGCTGCAAAATTGATAATGGTAGGGTTAGCAAATGCCATGGTAACACAAGATGCACATGAGATAAAATATCTACAGCTACTTTGAGCACGTGATTGCTGGGTGAAATTAAGTGAGGACCCAGGCTGTAGTCTAATGTGCTCATTCTTTTAATTATTAAAAAATAGATATGGAATTTCCATGTAAAAGGACAACAGAATTTAACAACATTTCAAGTACTGAAATGTTACATGAATATATATGTACATACCTATATTTGCCGTACAAGTATGCAAAAAGTTCTTAATCTTCTTTGAGTTAAATTGTTTTCCAAGAAGCTAAAACAAGAACATTGACTGCAAACTTCTGAACCATTTTGGAGAGAAGCGTTTCAACTGTTCACAGGACAGAAGACAAAGTAATAGGTTAAATGGCACCTGAAGTTCAAAATATATAAGTGGAACACAAAATGCTCTCAGAAAGCAAAATAATGAGGTCTAGCACATTGGTTCAAAGAATCCTCAAGTATGAAGAAATTACAGGCAAACAGTAAAACAAAATTATGTTAACACTGATATATTTTGAAGATAGCGAAAGCAAAAAGGAAAAACAGCAAACAAGCAACTGCAGAAACTGGTGCAAAGGACCAGAATGGAGATCCTGGAAGTACATGGGTAACTGCTTATGCTGTGATAAGAAGGAAAAGATTATTTTTTCTGGAATATATTGATAAATCAGAAGTTGCACTTTTCAAGCAATTTTTTTTACCTTCTCTCTCTCAGAGAGAGGAGAAAACATTTTCTTAATAGAAAAGAATGCCTCTTGAAATAAAATCTGTAATGTCAGAGATCAGTTCCTCCTTACACCTCAGCCATCAAATCCAGATCATGCCACTGTAATATACTTTAACCTAAGTAGCAGTTGGTGTAGGGTTGCACTGACTACAGAAAAAGAAACCTTTTTTTTTTGGCGTTCATAACATCCTAGATGAATGAGTTCCACAAGATCTTTTGTCACAAAGGAACACAATCCTTCTTTGTTTACCAAGGTGTTAACAGGATTTCTCTACTCTCCCCTTTTTCCTGACCAGTTTTTGAAAGGTTGGTTTTAATCCTCTAGCTTTGCTCATTGTTGACCAGTAGCTTTCACACTGTATTATATTTGAAGAGGCACAGGGCATTTGAGTAAGTAAGGAGCAAGGGATATGTATTCTTAGAGTTAATCTCAGTGGAAAGACTTCTGAGGGAAGTGGTAGAAATAAACTAATTTTAGAGAGAAATTCGCCACAGAGTTTGTTTCACAAGTTCTTTTTAACATGTTACATTGTTACAGAAAGTTTTTAAATGCTAACTCATTTAACATTTTTAAAGGAACAGCTGGAGTTTATCATCCATTGATAGCTTCCCATTCCACAAATAATGTTTCTTAGGCAATAGCTAAGTATTTCTAAAGGATGAATTCTCCTGTAGAGCTAGTCTTTCTTTCCACAATTTCTTTCTATTATTTCCTCTTTTTATAGGACGCAAGAGCCAATTAGGCCAAATTTTCTTCTGCTTACATCCTACGGTAAGCAAGCCTTCTTTTGACTTTTTCAGGGGTTCTAGCAGAAGTAGAAAACTACTAAAAGATGGTCAAAACATATGAGTAAAATCATAAGACATATATTCATTACCACCTAAAACAGTGTCTTTTTATCATAACAGTCTCTGTTCTTTCTAGAACTCTGATGGGTCTGTGCATCTCTCATATCTTATCTGAGCATCAGTAGAGTTTCCATATGCTAGAATTAAGAGCTCATGATTTTTGTTAAAAATGTTCCTTGTTGATCTGTAGATACAAGGATGTTTTCACACCCTTTCAGGCACTCTGTGGCAGACAAGCTGTAAGACACCTTGGACTGACCTCAGAAATAGTCAGTGAGTGTGTATTGTAAGAAGAATGAATATGATTAGTCCATTTCCTATTCTTTTGAAAAATGAGTTAGACTCCTTTTGTGATGGGATGACCTTAAGGGCAAAAACAATGTATACCTGTCACAGAAATTACTACTGTGCAGTGAATGACCATTATAGTTTATGTAATTAAAGATGATGTCAAATCAGTTGGCTGGTCAAACCAACTTCTCTTCTATCTCTGAATCAGGAAAAAAAAGGAATGGAACAAGTAGAAGCCAGCAATGGAATTCTTTGCCTATTATTTAACAATTTCTTAAAAGTCATAGCTGCTTGCAAAATAAAATGAACAAGGAAAAAATTGCATTGTACAAAAAAATAGAGCTACCTATTAATTTGTTATTAGTGAGTTGCAAATGGAAAAAAAGAGTATTCAGTATTTAATGAGTTCGTCAAAAAGAGAGAAAAAAAATCACATGTATGTGATAAAGGATGTAATAGACCTACCTGTGTTTCCCTAGTGGTCTGACCTATGTGTGACCGCAGGATTTTCTTCAGTTATATTCAAATTTACTACACAGACCTAAAAAGGTTTTTCAAAGTAGGGAAGATGGCACTATCAACCTGAAAATCAACAAGGAAGGATGATAACAGGAAAATCCTGATTCTGCTCACGTACCATCCATTTAGTCATTTAATCAAGATAAGCTCAGGTTGGAACCCCCAGGCTTAGACAATATTCTTCTCGGTGTGTTATTGCATGCACTTAATAGCAATTCCCTGTTTTGCACAGCTCTGCAGAACTGTGTATCACCAATTTCTCACCTATCATTGTAAAGCTGCAAAGGTGCAGACAAGGTCAGTGCTAGTTCTTGATCTGCTCTGGGATATCTGGAAGTTAACACTCATGTAGTTTGCTGTGTGTTTTAAACTGATTTCAGAAACTCACATCCCAGAAAGCGGATGTGAATTATTAGTGAACATTGTCAGGAGGAGTAACTGGAAGTACTGAGGACCTTGAGTTTTTTTGTTTTGGTTTGGTTTTGTGTGTGGTTGTTTTTTTAATTATTTCATATTTGCTATGTTATTTGCTCTAAAGAGTTCTACTGGATGCAAAACACTAAGAGGTTCCAGAACAAGCATTATGTGACTTTATCTAACATGTTGATAAGACTAGGCAGGGAACAGGGTATCATAATCAGTCCATACTATGAAAGATTAGGGACATGAAGAGCATACCTTCTTCTGTTTTTCAGAGAATAACACCAAAGGAACTTCCTGAAGTGAAGTGTAAGTAAGAAAAATAAAGAGATATCAAATTAAGGGCTAGAAGCCTATTGTTACTTTTACATTGTGTCTGCCTGTGAATTTAAAAACAAAAACAAAACACAAAAACAAAACGCAAGAACAACTGCCTTCTACTTCCACTTTTTGGATACTTAGAGGTTAGATCTAGAGCAAATATGTTACAAACCTTTAAGATTTATACAAAACAATGCAGGGAGAGATGCTTTGGTTCATCACCTCCCTGGTTGCTGGCTAACTTAACTGAGCATATTAGGAGAATGATGTTCTTTGTTGCTGTCAAAACTGAAAGTTTTATTTGCCTTTCCAAGAACAAAGAGAAAAGAGAAGAAGAACTATGATTCAGAAACTTGCACCCAACAGCAAGGCCAGTCGTCCTGAGCTGTGAAAGTGTTTTACTCAGGTGGCAACCGAGATTGTTGCTTTCCCAGACATGCTCATGCAGCCACACATGCAGCTCTTCCCAAATTCAGGCAGCGTCAGTCAGTCTGCAGAAGCAAGCCAGCGAAAAGGTTTAGGGTGGTTGTGTTGGCAAAGTGTTGATGGGAGGATGCTGGTCAAGGGACTGTAGTCTCCTAACTAAGCTTGGCTACCACTAGAACAGCACATACTCCTGTGGCCTGGCTTACAGTTTCTCTTGGAGTGCACACCCTTGTTTTGCTTTCCCTTCAGAGCTGAGCCTAAAATGATGGTCTACCCTAGAGACAAAAACAAACCACTTTTCTTCTCTGTCTGTGTGAAGCAGGGACATGGTCTCTGGATAGCAAAAGAGGATTATATCTCTCAGCACATTTTTGTTCTTCCTCCTGTCACATATTTTCCTCAGTTTCCTTTAAATATTCCTTGTGCCTTCATTTAAAAGAAGTCAATTAAGGAAATGCATTGCAAACATCTTCCCTTTTGCTTTCCCTTATGATTTTAACCATCTGTCTCAGCTGCTTGCCAGACTTTAGACCCTGTGAAATTGGTATGCTTTAAAAGGTATAATAAGGTAGTATATTTTTCCTTTCTTCTTTCTTTTAGATGCCTGCTTTTCATTTTGGCCTAATGGAGAAAAAGTGTTTTTCCTGTAAGCTTGTCATTTCTTGTTTATTAGTCAACTTCTAATGCACAGCTTGGAAAGCTTTCAGAAAGATAATACAACAACTCTGTAACATAGCATTCACAATGTCCTTGTTCCAGTGAGTGCTCCATTAATCAGTTATAATGGGCTGATGACCCCAAGCTGATAAAGCTTTGACACTTGCAGCTCATAGAAGACACACTTTAAGGCAGGCAGATGCACCTGCCACCATTTATTTTCAGACAGGGAGGGAAATGGCCCCATGTCATTATTATCATTTGCCCATTACACAGTTGAGGCCTCTGCTGGAGCAATAAAGCCACAGAACAGCAGAAACCTTAGATTCAGAAAAGGAAAAACCAAAGGAAGATAGTAAACAAAAGCTAAGAAAGAGTAAGTGGGAGGGAAAGGAAAAGGAAAGGAACCCACCAAGTATAATTTTACAGATTAGGAATTGAGGACCAGAAAATTTAAGTAAATAATTTTTGTTGATTCAGAGCAACCAAACTCAGGCTTCAGGAATTCCAGGCTAACAGCTTTAATACGAAAGCACCAAAGGAAATACTGCCTTATTTTGAACCTTGAGGATAGAAGTATTTGAGAACGTATCATTAGAAAGGTGTTGTATACCTCAGAGGTGTTCTTCCATGAGCCAGTGCCAACCATCATTCATTGGTGTCAGTTTCCAGTGTTGCCTCTAGGAAAACACAACCTTTTTCTTCTGTTCCAGTAGTGCTTCTGGGCAGAGAAATTAAAGAGAAGTGAACAGTTTTCTGTCTCTGTTTGCTTCATCCTGTTCTTTGACACTCTAGTAACTGTAAAATCACTGCTAATGGAAACAGTCGTAAGAGGAGAAAACTACAAAATCCTTTGAGGTATGGTTGTAAGCCTTCTGTGGTTCAAGAGTTGCAGGTTTCATTTGTGTGTTAAAGGATTTTAGCTATTTTATTGCAGATATATTTTCTTCTTCTGGCTGACATTTTGGTGGGCCAGGAATTTTGGATATTATGAAGGTAGTGGAGGAGAATTACATTATTAATATTTTATGAAAAAATGAATTTGTTATTCACTGAAATGTTGGCTTTAAGTAGAAATTATGTTAGTGTCACTTATTCTACTATACTTACATTTAGTGGTTTTCTTTATTAGCATAGTCTCTCTGGCTTATTTCATTACTACCATATCCTTTTTTTGCTTTTCTTCTGTTACAGAGATGATGTTTTTTGTGTTTAGTGCCAGGTAATAACAAGTAATGTTTATCTGTTCTCTCTCTTCTCTCATTTCTCCTTTGTTTCACCTCTTGTTTCTATTTCTTGTTCTTTTTGCTGTTTTTATCTTCTTAACTGAAGTCTTTCTTTTCCTCCTATCTGTGAAGCTGTTGTATTTTCTTAAAATATCACTTCTTTTTCATTTATGTCTTCCTCTTATCCGTATATATAGATTTCTTGCTGTCTGGCCATGTATGGCTGTCTGCCATGCAATTTGTCACAAAATGGTGGAAGCGTGAGAAGGCTGCTTTGAAAACCTCAATCAGGTGAACATAGAGACTTTTAATTCTTCCTATTTCTCTGTCAAGGATTGAAAACCATGCATTTTAATGCCAGATTTCCTTCACTTTTTGAGGTAGAAAGAAATTGTATGCATGTATTACTTTAAGTACGAGAATGCAGTATAAAATAGTTTACAAATAGGATTGTTAATGCTTTGAAGACGACAGACTGGGGATGAAAATGTAATTTTGGTGTTTTCAAATACATGGTGTGGGGCAGCTTCAAAAACCATTCTTTCTTCTGGGAAAGTCTAATAGTTTAAGGCAGTATGTTAGTAGACAGACAGTAAGTTGAGAGTATCCTTCAGCATTTCTGTTTTTGCTGTCTTGACACCTTTGCAAGTTAGAAGGCCATTGCCTAAAAAATGAAGGTGAGGAGCTCACTGACAGTTTTGACTTCCTCAGACAAAAGAGTAAGTACCTGAATTTGACTCTCAGGGGACACAGACAATGAGACATCTGGCTTGAGGAATATTAAGGGAATAAATGTCATGTTGCTGACAATGCAATGAAGCAGATAATTTGGTTTGTATTTTGGTCTAGAAATTCAGACTATATGACTGGGATTGATATGCCTTAATTCCCAGTGCTACATTCCACTTTTAGTCACTTAAATCTTTTTAAGGACCTGTCATATATTATTTGTCATGTACAGGGAACCATGAAAATTATCAGCAAATTTTATTTTCTTACACTGCTCAAGGTTGATATCAGCAAAGCTAATATTTCAGTATCAATTCAGATACTGTGAATTTGGAGCCATGTAACTTGGGAATTTGATATGTTTCTGAATTACAAAATTATCTTAGTGAAATTAAAACACTTGTCTCTGATGGATTTGCTCATCGATGTCAGAAAAATATTAATGCTTGAAATAACTGAATTCAAGCTTAAGCAAGGGCTAATTTCACTAACTAATGCCACTGAGCAGAGGCTGTAGGAAATTAAGCTGGCCCTCCATTGACCTCTTATTAAAATTGTAAGGATGAACCTTCATCTTATTTTTCATTTGGTTTCTAACTAATGAGATTGGCCTTGGAGCTGGAACTGCCTTTTTGAACAGCTAATGTTTGAAAATCATGCCTATGATATATTTTGTTATTTTTAAAATCTGAAGTGAAACAACCACATCATTTACACTTTTAGAAAATACTGTAGTGTTATGCCCAGCAATAAGATCTCACTTTTGTCAGCTACATCGGGAGAAACTTTACTAACCACAGGGTTTTTTTAATCTGGTTAGATTTTCTGCAAGTACAAGAGTTTCAAGTTAGAAACAAAAAATGCAGGTGGTTTTAGAGTTTTGAACATTTATAGCTTAAAGTAAAAATGTGGTGGTGTCTCACTGTCAGAGGTATTATTATTAATTCACCTTAGAGATCTCTTCTACTAACATCCCTGAAAACCCTTATCTCTGCAGTAGGAACTCCACCAACCAGCAAGAAGTTTGGGGTAAGCAGAGAATTATGTGGAAAAGGACAGAGGGCTTCATCTTGTTTGAGAATCTGTTTGATGGGATCTTGTGGAAACTGTTGCAGCAGGCAGAGGAGGTCAACCATCACAGCATAAGTATAATCCATTTCAGTGGGCAGAAAAATCAGTAAAAACTGGAAGAAGGTTATGGGCTCAGACAAAAAACAGGGCGCAGATGGGAAATGTCTCTATATTCCTCTGAGCGGCCTAAGAAAGCAATGTCTAGTGACTCTCCCAGTGCCAAAAATCCAAAGCTCATCTGGACCTGAAACTACCACGGGAGGTCAACAAGACTGGTTTCTGTAAGTAGCAAAGGTAAGGCTGAAGAAAATGTGTACCTGTTGCTCACTGGGACAGGGGTCCTACTGACAAGGGACTTGAGGAGGCTGAGGTACCCAGTGCTCTTTTCAGTGATAAGAGCTGGTGTGAGGATACTCAGGTCTCTAAGCCTCCTACCAGAGTCTGTGTGAATGAGGCAGTGCCCACAAGAAAGGGAGATAGAAGTAGAGAGCACTTCACCCACTGGGAAAACACAAGTCCATGCAACCACACAGGATGCACTTGAGGGTGCTGAGTGAGGTGTCTGATGTCACTGTGAGGCTGCCTTTGAAATTTAGTGGCAATTGGGAAAGTTTCCTGTTTACTGGAAAAAGATAACCACTGTACTCATCCTCAAGGTGGGCAAGAAGGAGGATCCTGTAGTTACAAATGTGTCAGCATCACCTTGGCACCCAGGGAGGGATTGGAACAAAACCTCCTGAATGTCATTTCCAATCCCATGAAGAAACTACTAGGAACAGCCAGCCTGGTTTTATCAAGAGTGAATCTTGCCTGACCAAGCTGATTTTTCCCTGTGATGAGATAACTGTGTGGATATAAGCAGAACAGTGGATGTCATGCACCTCTACTTTAGTAAGGCCTCCAGCCTTACTGTTCACAGTTGGTAAAGTGCTTTAAGAGGACTATGTCAGATGGATGTCCTCAAAGCAGCAGGAAGATCACTCGTGCCTTGGGGAAGCCTTGGATACACAGGTGGGAGAAAAAGTTGCAGAGATCATGGGATCTGGTGGAGAAAGAGTTGCAACATGAAATCAGAGCATGCACAAGGCCTGAGACAGTGCACTTGGGAGGGTGGAGCAGCCAGCCAGGCTCACAGAGGGCAGAACTACAGCCTGAACTGTATGCTTCTAGTGTTTTGTGGCATATGGAGCACACACACCCTATGCATTCTGGTTGAAAAAGCAGATACAGCCTAGGCATCATGTCTGTAGGTGATTCGAATGGAAAGGAAATAGGAGCCTCAGTAAACAGAGAAACAAAGGTTTTCACAACCAAACTAGCATCCTTAGTCTCCTTTCATGGTTCATTATATAGAAATGCTGAATGCAGAGCAGACAGATTCTTCCTGGTTTCTAACATCAAGTTCCAATTTTAAAAAAGCCCAAACATCAAAATCATAAGGGTTACTTCGCTCTCCAAACCGTACAGGCTGTCTTCAGAGTGGATCCTAAAGGCTTTTGAGATCATTAAAGTTTCATTTGAATTGTGAAAATAAGTAAGCCATGTTAGTTGCAGCTGTGTACGTTGGGCTTCAGAGTCCAGGCAAATTCCTGCTGTCCTGGACTCATATATATGGGGCTGCTGCAGTTCCCTGTCCCCAGAGAGGCAGTAGTGGGGCTGGTTCCCTATAGGCAGACCTACAGATATGAAAAACAATCTCAGGGCCAGACACACCAATCAGTACAGGTGGAGAACTGTGTATTTACCAGCACTCATATAAACATGAGCTGCATGGACAGCCTGATCATATTCCTTTCCAAATCACAGGTATGATTTGAATGCTCAACTGCTGTTTTCTGTGGTTCAACAAATATAATTTGCCCAGGAAAAATAAATATTGTTATAAATTGTGGATATCTAATTTAAACAGCAAGAAGCCTCTTTGATTTTATAATTCTGTTCCTTGTTAATCTTTGCTACCCACAATGAATACTGAACTGATAAAAAAATATATTTTTTTTTAACATTAACTAGTTAAAACACCATCTTTTAAATTTTAGAATATTGTAAATTATCGCTGGAATGTTTCAACAGATGGGGATGGAGAGAGGAAACAGCATATAGAAAACAGATTTATCCACTAAAGGAAAGACAGATTTATTTCAAAAGAGAAATTTCTGGAGCAGAATAATGCCTTCTTTGCCTCAGTCTTTGCTGTAAGAATGGCCATAAGACTGTCCTTTAACAGTCCCAGAGCCCTGAGACTAGAGGGGAAATCTGGAGCAAGGAAGACCTTGGTGGAGGAATATTTAAAGGTCTGGGAACATTTAGACAAGCGAGGAGAGGCCAAGAGAGCTGGGATTGTTCAGCCTGGAGAAGAGAAGGCTCAGAGGGTTTTTATTCATGTGTATAAGTACCTGATGGGGGAAGTAAAGATTCAGCCAGAGCCTTCTCAGTGGTGCCCAGTGACAGGACAATAGGCAATGGGCACAAGTTGAAATAGAGGAAATTTTTTACTGAGTTATCAAACACTGTCACAGGTTGCTGAGGGAGGTTCTGGAGTCTCCATCTCTGGAGGTATTCAAAACCTGATTGGATGCTGTCGTGGACAACCTGCTCTGGGTGACCCTACTCTAGGCAGAGAGGTTTGGACTAGGAGGTGTCTTCCACTCCCAACCATTCTGTGATAACTGTTGGTTTTATACTATCATACCTTTTAAACCTGTGCTGTGACGATTGCTGAAACACTGGCTCTGCAGGTACGTGGATCATAATGACATCATAGTTAAGTGTTTAAGTTGCTTGGGGTTTCTATTTTTGCTCTGCTGAAACAGAATTTCAGATCAATAAAATTAGTACTTCTACTGTTATTTTTATAATAGAAGCAGCAATGGCAGGGAAAAGACTTAGCAGGACAGAATGCTGATCAAGTTCCTCAGGGAAAAAGAAGGGAATCATATTTACTATTTTTTACTATTTTAAGTAGTTTCTGTCATACTTCTTATTTAAATATAAGTCCATGTCAAAACATCAGTAGTAGCCACTTAAAATCCAAATCAGAATAGGGTTGGGATTTTTAGATTAATTAATATTTTAAGGCCCTTGGAGTATGGAAAAAGCACCAGCTGAGGTTTATGACACAGTGTTAGTTTATTAGATTATGAATTGTCATGGTTCAGCCCCAGTTGACAACTAAATACCACGCAGTTGCTTGCTTACTGCCCCAATGCCTGTGGGATGGGGGAGAGAATCAGAAAAGCAAAAGCAAGAAAACTTGTGGGTTGAGATAAGAATAGTTTAATAATTAAAATAAAATAGTAATGATAATAACCATAATTATTATAATTATAATAATGATAATATAGTTAAAAGGAAAAGAGGGGGAAAAATATAAACACAAGCGATACAACTGCTCACCACCCGCTGACCAACACTGCTGGTCCCTGAGCCACTATTGCTGCCTGCTTCCCCCGACCAGCTTCTCCCAGTTAACGTACTGGGCATGACATTACCCGATATGGAATATCCCTTTGGCCAGTTTGAATTCTTTTTTAGCTGCACCCCCTCCCCTCCCAGCTTCTTGTGCACCCGGCAGAGCATGGGAAGCTAGAAGAGTCCTTGGCTAGTACAAGCACTGCCCAGCAACAACCAAAACATTTGTGTGTTATCTCAATATTGTTTTCATACTAAGTCCAAGACACAGCACTATGCCAGCTGCAGTGAAGAAAATTAACTCCATCCCAGCTAAAACCATGACAGGATATATCCCCACATTGTACAGAGAGGAAGAAGGGTAGTTAGGGGCTAAAAAGACCAAGCGGAAAGGTGGGAAACACATAAACCAACATGATGCATGACCCTCATTAAATTTAAGAGATTAATTGTTCTAAATGAATCCATGAAGAGGTTCTTGTATCCATACTCTGAAAGAACATAGCAAGCTGTGCTGTCACTTAAAGTAATATTATGTGTCTTTCAGAGGAGGAAGGACAATCAAAAACCTCCTCCTTGCCTTCTGTTGATCATTCTTCTCAGTACTTGTGTTCCCACACAGTTTTCATCAAGCCTTTACTTACTGGTTCATAAATAATAACAAATTTCCATATAACTATCATATCAGTGCAAAACTCAGTTTTGAAGAGAAAGGCCAGCTCCTACAGTGGCTTCACTCTAACCATCCATATGTATAAATCTTAAGTGTTTTATCTCTATGCATCTATTTTTTCTGGAGACAGTAACATAATTTTGTATTATTTTTCTTTAAACTGAAACTTTCACCAAGCAGCAAAAATGGGAACACCCCATTGGCCAGTTGGTGTCAGCTGCCCCTGCCATGGCCCCGCCCCTCCCAGCCCCCTGCCCACGTGGCAGAGCGCGGGAAGCTGGAAACGTCCCTGACCACCACAGACACTACAGTGGAGAGAATTAACCCCTTCTTAGCCAAAACCAGCACTTACCATTGTGTCTTCTTCTCAAACTGCAAATCCAGTTTACACCATAAATTGGTGGCAGGTCTCAGTTTGGTCCTTCCTGAATGCATGCAGCACAGGTACTTTGCAACTTGTTTGTACCTTTAAATCTCTAATCACAAGTGGTACAGGAAAGGATCAAAAGAATAGAGATATTTCAAGTACGAGGAAGAAAAAACTTAGATAATGTTTTTTGTTTGCCTTTCCTTCCAATACATTATTCCTAGTGCATGAATGTTTGGGACTGTGCATGGCAGCAGCAGAAATCATGTGAAGAAACTTGTTCTAGTCTTTTCAGAGCTGTGTGTATGTTTTTTCATCATCCAAGGATTTTTGTACTTTGTTCATCTGTTGGTTTGGGGTTATAGCTTCTGTCACTGTAGTTACACTAACACAATATGCAGTTTATGCATTATCATGTCAGAATAAAGACATCATCCACAGTATTTCTTATGAAGGAGTTGTCTTGCTGCAACCAGCCCACTTCTGCCACTTATAAATGCATGCAATTTATGGAAGTTTTTACTTTTTCACGTTTACCAAGAAAGTTCATGCAGTGTTTCTTTTCAACAGCTGAAAAGACAGAATTAATTTATTGAGGTCTGTCTCACGATTATATTAGAATGTTAGGAAAAAGTGTTAGCTAGGGTATGTTAATTAAAGCACTATTAGGAGCTGCTTAGAACTTAGTGTAGCATAATATCGTTCTAAAGCCCACATAGAAACATGTTAATTGATGTGAATTTAAGTAGGTTGGCAGTACATACTACCCTTTCCCATTTCCCCAGACTGTGCTGCACTGTAACTACCCACACCTTCCAAATTAAATTGTTTTGCATTTTTCTGATTACAGTTAATTCCCAAGGCAAAGCAGAAGTTTTGTTCCATTTCCAGATGCTGGAGCCACAGGGCAGTTTTAAAACTGGCAAAATCCCTCTGCCCTGGCATCTATGGATGACAAGAGGAGCTGCAGGTGAGAGTGCCTCAGAACTAGGAAAGCTTTGGGCTTGCTTGTGAAACGTTGCGTGAAGGTGTATCGAAAAGTGAAAGCCATAGCAAAGCAACTGAGCTTAGGGGAGCTCTTAAGTCACTCCACTTATCAGATGAATATTTTAGTCTGAGATTCACATCTCCTTAAGATATAGGGAGATTTGTGACTGTGTGCAACTGGAAGAGACAAATAGAGTGGAATAGAAAATGGTATTTTTTTCTCTATGTAAAGACATTGGTAGGTGTGGTAGTCCAACAGATGCCCAAATGGTGTATTAAAGCCTTTCTGACTTTCAAGTGTGGTTTTTCAGTTCCTAAAATGTAAGTTACATTTTCTAATATGAAGCTGTCCCTGACTATGACCACAGGTAAGACCTGCCAGTATGGATATTGAAGAAAAGTTTTAGCTGGAAGAACATTTCAGACAAGAAGATATAAGAAAGCAATACCATTCCAAAGATGGAAATTAAAGGAACATTCACTTAAAAGGAATGGAAAATTTTAATTCACATTTGTATAGTTGTCTAACACAGTCTAAGGTGTGACTGAGCCCAAAATAGTGGCTATTTCTGTTGTGGGTTTTGTGAGATTAGTTTTGTGAGAAAGGCTTATACGGTGTTTCTGACTGTAATGAACATTGATCTTTCTGGTGTTGAAGGGATCTTTTCATTTTCTGTTCTCACGGGGTTTTGTTTCTAGTCCTACTGCTCCCACCATTATCAGTGTTTTGCTTGAAAGAGTGCAGACAACAGAAGCATCTGTGTTCACCAAAATGTAATATACTTACACTGTATATTTATTTTGTATTTTATATTGTGAGGCAGAACACAGTTATTGAAGATTTTGTTCTCTCAGTTTACATTTTTTTTTATAATCAAAGCAATTAAGCTGGCTTTTAATGCATTCGAGTTCAGCTTGGTGTTCAGTTTTGATAACTATTATTAGAAGAAGGAAAGGTGGGTTTTTTTTTTCTCTATGTTGGCCTACATATATGCAAAAACATGAGAAAGGAAACTTGGTTTGTACTTTACCCTGGAGGCCAGCAGATTTAGCATTGCCCATACTTGAAATATATGAAAGCCCAGGTGTGTCTGAACAGAGGTTTCCAGTTAAAACAACCCTGACATTTAGCATATTCAAAATCTGCATTCAAATTCTATGGCTTAAACCTGTATTTAATTACTAGCGCTGCTTACTGGTTCAATGTGTTGGTCCTAATTAAAAGATCTGTCTCTGTTGCATCTGAAGGGGAGCATTTGTATAAAATTGCAGGTGTGAGGTCTGAGACTGTAAACTCTGCTGCTTCTCTCATCTGGTGGGAGCATCTCTAATTCAGCATGTGAGAGCTAAGCATTGAAAGAAGCCAGTTCCATACTGTTTGTGGAGCTGTGACAGGCTGAACCGGTCACTTTCATGACAGTGTCCTCCTTCTATGTGATTTAAGCATCTACAGCCAGTTCTGTGGTACACGAGCTGGCACTTTTCCATGGAAAGATTATTTATTACTGCTGCACAATAGGAGGATGGATTGTCACGTAACCTGACTAGTAGCATTAAGGATCCAGCAGTGCCAAATCCAAAGCCAGAGCAACAAGAGTGTATGATAGAGTAGAAAGCCATCAAGAGAATTCTATCTACTGCAAACCACATCTTCTGTTCCAGCAGCTCAAAAATAAATACGTAAATAAATACATCCTTTAGACTGCAGCTATGGTAACTGAAAATATTATTTGTTTTGATGAGGAAGAAACCTTGTACCTGTTTAAACAAGAAGTCTTTGCTAAGCCCCAAGATATCTCACTGAATTTGAAAAAGGCATGATCCAATCAGGTTAGAAGGGGTGGGGGAAGCTAACCTCTAAAACAGATGAAAAATCAGGTTGAGTATAGGGGTTAAAATTAGTCTCTTCAGCTAACACCTCTTTGGGGTAAAGATCTTATAGCTTCCTAGCTGGAAGGTTACTAATGTCCAAGGAGGGTCCTTGTTGCCTAGCTGGTTTCATCTACATCCTAGCTGAGACACACGTGATGCAATAGTTGTCATGTCTGCGTCCACTCCCAGAAGGTTGCCAAAGCAGAAGTCAAACAAATGGTTGCTAATAATTCAATCTGTTGTCCAAATCTGTTGTCCAAATCTGTTGTACAAAAAAGATATAGTGTTTTTGTTTCAATGGACAATTTCAGAGAACCTGTTTCCCTTTAAAAATGCCCATTTTAAACTTACCATAACTCATAAACTAATACTTCTGCTTTCATATAATCTTTAAATCAATTTTCTGGATGTTCATTATTCACACTGCACTTTCTGCACATAAAGAGTTGTTTTACATCTTAAGAAATGCATCATCAACTGTTCAACTATGTCACTTTGACCAGAGCTGTCATTAAGTGAGATTTTTTACAAGAAATATAGGAGTCTGGTCCTTTGCAAGAAAAAGAACAGAAGTCAGGGTGGGATGAATGGAAATAATGTTAAACCACTACATTTAGATAAAAACTGATAGGAGAAGAATAGAACATCTTTTAATTTCAAACTTACCTTAAATAAATTCAAAATGTCCTCTTAAAATTAATCATGGTTTAGTGAACTGTCTTCTGCTTATCTCACTGCCCTCCTATTCAAAATTATTTGCATTGTACTTAACGAGATTGATAAAGGGTTCAAAAACATTTTGAGAACGGCTAATGTGAGTTTTGAATCTGTATAGGTTAGGGCATGAATAACTAAGATGACACAGTGAGCTCAAAACTATGAAATCTTAAATTAGGTTGATCTGATTCGGTTTTGTCTGAGCAAGTGTGACTCAGTGGGGAGTAAATCAGTGGAGTTACCCTTAATTACATGCATGCAGCATCTGTCTCAAAGTTTCTACATTGTCTGTTTAAAAAGTATTGAATAGATATCAGTCATTGGCCATTAGACCAGGTGTGGAAAGAATAAGCAGGCAAATTCATAATTCAGAATTTACATATTAATCCTGAAGTGACTCATTTTATATAGCTATGTGTTGCTTTATTTTTTCCCTCATAAGAATATTTAAAGCAACCAGAGGGATCATGAGATAAGCATGAAACTGCAGCCATACCTGCTTAGAATAATTCATGATTATTTATTCTGTTGCACTCCAACAAAATACTGGGAATAATTCAATTTTTGTGTGATTTGGATAGCTACTTCAAGCAGTTCTAGAGCGACTCTTTTATTTGCTGTTCTGATGTGAGATATTTATTCAAGAAAATAGTTGCCTGATAAAATGTGTGAGTGAAAAACTTTCTTCTTTTACAAAACAAAATTGTTTTCTAGAAGAAACTAGTTCAGAATAGTTCTCTGAGAAAATCTAGGGTCTAAAGTCTTCTTATCTATATCTTTTATCATTCATTGATTATTATCAATCAATACATTATTATTATATAGATATCTTGTCTAGTTCCCAACTTCTTAACACAAAATGGTTACCAGTAGAAAAATATTTACATTGTTTAATTCTTACTCCTATATTGAGTAACATAATTTTTAATACAACTTATTCTGAAAGGAACGACTTTTTATTTTTGGGACTGCAAATCTGGAGAATCTTTGACTTCAGAGAACCTTGAGCAAAGTACTTCCACGCTGAGGCTCAGTATAGGATGCAGAGGCATAAATGTTGCCATTTAACACTTGTATGTTCCCACAAAAAAGCTACATAAAGCTTGCAAATTTTGCAAGACTGGAGAAGTTCAGAAGAAAGAGGATGGTCTTAGCCCTTCACCTGCCACAATTCTTTAAACTGCAGGAATGTTCATGGGAGAAACACTTTAAATGTTTCAAAATACTTGGACATTGTGATCACACAAGCCTACTTCTATAGATTAACTGTGCAAATCTTCAGGTTAGGTAAACATAATTGTCAACAGAACGATATCTATTTGAACTGGCTCTGAAAGTGTCCTAAGAACTAGCCATCACAAGTTTTGTAGTAATTATCTTTAGATTTCTTATTCAGCTTCTTACTATGGTTCATTCTTGATAAAAGAAGGAATAAACTCTATAGAATTATAGAGTTTATATCTATTATATCTAAATAAAATTAAGATGAAGTCCTAGTACAGTCCTTTGTTCATAACTCAGATCTGTTGAAGAGCTATGTCTTACATAAGGGATAAATTGTTTTTTAGGACAATATTAGCACAACAATAGCTCATAGGAACATGATGTCCTGAGTTTCCCAAGGTATGCTTTTTGATGATCTTGCATGTCTTCTCAGGGAAATTTAATTGTTTTGTCTTCAACAATTTCAGGAGGTTGGACACCAAATTAAAAGTGATTGAGTTATGTCCCACAATAAGGCTGAGAAGCAAGCCATAGATTTCGTTTACAGTGAATGACAATCTATATAACAACCTACATAATCTTGGAATTCTTCATCTCTGAAATGGTAACAGAACTTCTTTATTTTTATGGAAAAACTATTAATAAAGATACAAGCTATTAACTGAAGCTAAAATCAAATAGCTTTGATGAGTGGCAGTATTGCTTTGAGGACATTGTTAACATTAAGAGAAAAAAAAGAGAAATGTATCAAATCTAGTAGTATTTATATAAAAAGAGGCAACAAAGATAGTTTGAAAATATTTCCATAACCACTAAATTTATGACACTAATGATTAGTGTGTTTGGATTAAAAAAAAAAAGAAATTTTTTTTTTCTTCTACTGATAATTTTAAAATTTTACTTCTTACTGACCAAAATAGAATATGAATTGGACAGATTTAATCTGTCCTTTTTCACAGGTAGTATTCAAGAGTGTATTTTTGTAATTTATGTGGAATTTCTTTTTTTTTGTATTTCTGCCCCAGTTTGGTACAATGCAGATAATTCTCTCTCTCTCTTCTCCCCTTCCTGCCCCCCGCCCCCCATCACAGCCTTTCAAGTACTTCTAAACAAAAGGTAAATTTCAGTTTTCTGAACTTGCTTCTTTAAAAAATAGTTGTTTGCAAGTTCTGGAAAGGAGATATCTTCCTTGATATTATGCAGATCACACTAATTCATTGTTTGCTAATAAGAATACTGCTGTATTTAAATTCAGGTAAAAATCCATTGTGCTTGCAGTTCCTGTTTATCAAAATTTTCTGTAGTGAGCCTTTAGCTTCTTCTTCAGGCCACAGCCGCCAAAAGCGATAGTAAACATTCCTCCATTGTGTTTACCATTACCATAGTGCTGTTTTCTTGTTTTGTACAGGTTTGTGACTTTTGAGTTATAAGTGTCTTGGCTATTTTATCCATGTAATGCTTTTGCTTTACTTACTTCGGCTCATGTGATAGGCATAATAAATTATAGATCAGCAGTGAAACATTTTGAACATTCTGACATTGTCGTATGTAGAGTGGGTATATCCTCCAATTTAAACTGCTATTTACACCTGCTTACAAGTAAATATCATTTCCACAAGGTTTCTTCTACACGTGCAAAATGCATTTTATCTGTACCGTCATATGTTTTAAAACTGCCTAAAGATGTTTTCCTTCAGAATGTTTGGAGAAGATAATTAGCTGAGAAATACTGGCAATGAAAGGAAAACTGTACCACACAGTGACAAGAAAATATTGAATTTTTATACTCATTAACTCTGATTACTAAACAATTATACCTTTATGAGAAACTCTGCTGAGCAACATAAAGCTGTAGCAATAAAAGCATGTTATTAATTATACATGGGAATGGATAATAAGCTCTTCAACCCAGATGTATTCCTAGTGTGTCAGATATCACACGCTGGACTGTACCAGAAGAACTGGACAAGTGATTATATTTAAGAAAAATGGGGGGGTTTGTTGTGTGTTTCTGTTTTTCATTAGTGTTTTAAAGAGAGATATGATACAGCCAAAATTATGTCTGCTTATTCTTCAAGATTTTCTGGTGGAAATACATTTTGGAGACAAAAAACCATGTTTTTCTGGTGTGTGAATTATTATAATAATAATAATAATAAAATTAAAAAAAAACCACCACGACACTGCAGTTTCCTACCTCCTGCATTACATATATAAAATCTGTTAACTACATTTCAGCAACAAAAACCAGAATGATTAAGTATATAGAAAGGTTGTTTATGATACTGTGTTTTGTTGAAATTAGTGGTCAAGGTCAATGAAAAGTATTAATACTGCTCTGGGATAGTATAGTAATATTGAATATATTTTAAACCAATATAAGAAATTAATTTCTTTAGAAAAAGTTTGGATCTTTCAGCACCTATAGCAGCACTACAAATAACCATTACATAACAGGAAAAACTGAGTTCTATACAATTCAAATAGAAGTAACAGAGAATTTTACCTTTTAGTCCATACTTTTCTAAAATATTAATTATGACTGCATAGCTTTAAAATGCATTTGAGAAATGCCTTTACAATAACACAAATATGAGTAGTAATCAAATCCAGTCATCTATTAAATGCTATAAAAAAGGAATTTTTTTTGTGGATTATTTCTTAGGGCTTTTTCATTATAATACAAGTGCTCTTTTTTCCTCTTCCCCCCTTGCCCCCCGCCCCCAACCCCGTGATTGTTTGCTGCCTTCTGATGTTCCACAGCTGGAGATCACAATCCTACTGGGTCTCAGACTGTAAAACCTACTGTTTCATAAATTATTGACTAGCATTTAACAGTCAAATGAGAGCAGGGGACAAAATGAATTACATACTTTGAACTTATCGGTTGGAAAAACACTGCTATACTTGTCTTCTGCCTAGGAACTTTGATCACTATCTTTCTGTGTCTGCTAAGATCAGTTTCCCACTGAAGCAAATGGAAAATATATTTTAATTTGGGGTACAAAACTGGGCTGTTTCATGGCAAACCTGAATGTTTCAAAATTTATTCTTGGAGCCCCTTTCTGATTATTTTATGTGTTGAGGCACAGAAAGATTTAAAATCTTTGAATGGTATAGGTGGTGATAACATACAGGATGCAAGTATCAGCATGGTGATTCATGTGAAGAGTGTCCACTGGGATGGGTAAGGGTTCAACTATGAACTGCAAATCAGGAAGGGACAACTCTTCCCTTGAAGCTGGGAAAAAATAAACTGATACATAATGATGCTGAGGTCATAAGTTTACATTGTTAGAAACAGATGTTAATGACCAAATTTTAAGGAGTTTTAGAAAGTTTAGGTGAGTACTTGTTTTTAGTTATTGACCATCACTACCTGTAAGGGTAGGCATCAATGTGTTGAGTGAGATTTCTCAAAAGACCTTTTCTTCTATCTTTGGGAAAATAAATTCCATTCAAATTCTTGGCAATGTATCTGTATCACTCAGCTATTTTGCGTAAAATCAGAAGTAGACACAGATGTGCACTGCTTTAATGAGATTTGCAAGCTGGATCTGGGATAATATTCCATTTCATCCTTTTATGGTAATTCCTTGATCAAATTGGATAAAATAGATTTAAAACCAATTATTTGCTTGCATAAATCCAGTGAAGTTGTTAAAATTATAAATGGAATTTAGAGCTTCTCAGTTGGTAGCACCAAATGTCAATTTACATATACATAAATGAAAATTGCATTTAAAAATAATTTGTCTGGTGTAGTGAAAGAATCAGAAGAGGATAGAGGGAAAAGAATTACTTTCTTCAGTTCTTTTCACCTTCTTCACTTCAGTCTCCTCACCATGATGAACTATCTGTATATACAGTAGCATAACGTCTCTACCTGAGAACTGTTTGGTCTTTCGTTAAGGTATTCTGTTTGGCTTCAATGCTTGCATGTTATTTACATTTTTAGTGTTGGTAAACTTCTAGATATTTTGTAGGTTGTGTAGGTTTCTGATTAGATTTCTGCAGAGCAAATTTTCAGTGCATCAGCATGTTCACTGAATTCCTTAATTTTGCAGGTAAATTGCCTTATATATTGAACAACTTGTATATACAGAAAAAGAACAAAACAGAAAGAAACAATGTCTTTTGTATGTAAGGAGTATTAGAAAGCTTCAGGCAGAAGAATGAACTCTACTTCCTTAGAAAAGCTGCAACTTTCAGTGTATCTGAATGTGTCTTCAATGCCTTCAACCTTTATTAAGACTGTAGGTAGGTCTAGGTAGGTGTTTGCTCTGTTGGTTCAAAGGGGTTGCTCTGCCCTTGCAGCCCAGGGCTTGCCCTGCAACAGGCAAGCACTCACTGAAATCCAGTGGCCTGCATCATCCAACTTTTTCTTTTCCTGTGCAGACTTGCAGCATACAGAATCATTTTTGCAGGTGTTCGGCTCTGCTGGCATTCTTTACAGAGTCTATACGTGAATGTGCATATTACGGCAGTGTTTATGGAGTTCTTCCATGCTTGGATGAATTTCTTCCAGAGAAGACAGAAGACGGTAAACAAAAGGTCACTTTTAAGAAACTCTGCTTTATGAAAAAAATATCATACAGCTTGGAAAGCACACATGCCAGTTGTTAAAAACAGGAGCTTACCACTACACTCAAAACATTTACAAATATTTTAGTGAAGGAAAAGCTGAAGATCTAACTTCTAATGAAGTTCAAGATCTTTCAGTTGATGGTGGGTTTTCTGGTATTTTTTGTTGGTTTCATTTTGGGTTTGGGGTGGTTTTTTTTGGTTGGTTTTGTTCGTTTTTCTTTTTCTTCTTGGGTAAAATTTGTTGCAGTTTTTCTAAGGAATTAGAACTTATTCTTCTGTCTGAAACTTCCTGATAGTAATTTGATTCCAAAGGCAAAGTTTTTTTCTGGTTTGTTCTCTGCTTTTCTGGATATACAAACACTTCAGGTATTTTTATATTTTGAGAAAGTTATTAGAATTAGGGGAAAAGAGTGTTTCCCTCATCCACATTCTTGATAAACTTTGCATATGTATGGATCAGCAATGACAAATGCAAGAACCTTCACGTTTAATTTGGTTTTTGCTTTTGCTCTGTGTTTCTCTTTGATAGTACTCTTCTTTTTTAACATCATCAACAAAACATCCTTCAGGAAGGAGAAAGGAAAAAAAAAAATAAAGCAGCAAAAACCTTGTTGGAGGTAGTTTTACAGGCAAGAAGGCAAGCATTTTGACTGGGAATTCAGAGACCAAACCAGCTCATTTCAGTGACTGAAACCACACACTACCACAGCTTGAAGAAAGACTCTTGTCTCTGTAAAGCAGCACTACGCTGACTCTTCCTCCCCACAGCTCGAGTTTTATGTGAGGGAGAAAAGTGGAGAACAAGGAGTGTACCATTCTTATTATCCATAAACAATAGAATTTTATTGTTGAAAATCACTTCTATTTTTTGTAATAAACCTCAACTGCATACAACAGAAGTGAGTGACTAGGAAAAATACCAAGCATGAATTCTATGGTAATTCAATGACCCTACATGAGTATTTTTTAATTCATGTAAGGATTCTTTTCAGCTTTTCAGCTCCCAGCTTGAAATTTGACAGATAATATCTACCATTTGGTTGTATTCTTATTTGGATTTTGATGGGAAATTCATACCCATACTATGAGGACTGAACAGGCACAAAACTTTCCAAACTACCAGTAACTTTAAGAATGGATTTTCACATAACATGCCTGTTTTATAATGTATCTTTGCCCTTTAAAAAGTGCTCTTTTATTCCAAAGTAATGATTAGCAGAATTCAGAAGATTCTACCTTATAATTTGTAATTAGCACTCACTTTATTCTCCTGATACCAGTGGAAAAAAAAATATCTTCCATGACCTAAGTTGTAATTACATCAAAGATATTTGATGATAATTTTTTTTCAGATTCCTTCTGAGTTTTGATCCATTAAGTAAAGAAAGACAAATATTAAATTACAGTGACACAAATGAATATAGTAATGAATGAAGAACTTCCTTTCTTCAAGTTCTATAAGGCTGCTATTGTCACAGTAAAATAAAAAGTCATGTTTGAGGTATACTCTCAGCATGTTCTTTGGCATATTTCATCAAGCATATATAACGTAAGAGCTAAGACTTTGCATTTAAGTACTTTAGTTGGTTTACAATCACCTGCCAACCTGATCTTACTGTTTGAGTAATGCGTCTTCTTTGTCAGTTTATGCATTTGTTGCTAAAAACTGGGAGCAGAAGTACTGGGAAGCAGTATTTAATGATATTGTGAAAGGAAATTTACTCATGATTTTGACAGGTAGTGTGGTCAGTTTGGGACCTAAAAATGCACCTAATGATTTATCCTAAGAATTAGAATCCACCTAAACCTTTAATTCACTGTGCATGTTATAGTGCAATGGACTGGAGCTATTGCATGCCAATTTTATATTTCTGCAAAATATTCTCTCTTTTTCTACAAATATTTCTGCTTCCCAATCTTATAATTTTATGGAGTTATGCTGAGAAAAATAGACCAGATTCTCAGGTGATATGAAGTGGAGTGACTCTTTTGCATTATGTCTCTGTGGCCATGTATTTGAGGACTTGTAACAGTAATATAAATGCACAAAGAAACCCTCAAGAAATATTACAAGACTAATTTAAGAAACAACATCATATACACCTTATAGGAGATCTTCCCTGCTGTCACTACCTTTGTCTTAGTTGGAATTCTGTTCTAGGTAATAAAAGCCATTAAGTATCTCTTATTCTCAGAATGGGATTCCAACAACCTAAATCTTGCATAATTATTTCTGTGGAATTGTGTGAAATGTCCATATAGTGATGGTGTTTTCCCTGTATCATTTTGTGTTGGGTTTGCATGGCAAGGTTTAGGTAATGGTGGGGTTACAGGGGTGGCTTCTGTGGGAAAATGCCAGAAGCTTCTCCCATGTCTAACAGAGCCAATGCCAGCTGGCTCCAAGACTGACCCACCACTGGCCAAAGCTGAGCCCGTCAGCAATGATGGTAGTGCCTCTGGAAAACATATTTAAGAATGGGGAACAAAAAACCTGTCGTGGAACATCAGCTGGAGAGAGGATTGAGCACGTGTGAGAGGACCAAATCTGCAGACACAAAGGTCAGTGAAGAAGGAGGGTGAGGATGTGCTCCAGACACCAGAGCCCAGATTCCCCTGCAGCTCATGGTGAAGACCATGGTGAGGCAGGCTGTCTTCCGGTAGTCCATGGATGTCTACAGTGGAGCAGGTATCTACCTGCAGCCCATGGAGGTTAACGGTGGAGCAGATATCCACCTGCAGCCCATGAGAAACCCATGCTGGAGCAGGTGGAATGCACAAAGGAGGCTGTGACCCCATGGGAAGCCTACAGTGAAGCAGGCTCCTGGCAGGACCTGTGGACCCATGGAACGAGGAGGCGATGCAGGAGCTGGTTTTCTGGCAGGATTTATGACCCCGTGGGGGAGCCACAATGAAGCAGCCTGTTGTTGAAGGACTGTGCCCTGTGGAAGGTACCTTTGCTGGAGCAGTTAATGAAGAACTGGAGCCTGTGGGAAGCACTCACGTTGGAGAAGTTTGTGGAGGACTCTCTCCTGTGGGAGGGACACCACACTGGAGCAGGTAAAGAATGTGATGAGTCCTTCCCCTGAGGAGAAAGGAGCAGCAGAAACACACGTGATGAACTGACCAGAACTCCCATTTTCCATCCCCCTGCATTGCTGGTGGGGAGAAGGTAGAAAATTGGGAGGGAAATTGAGCCTGGGAAGAAGGGAGGGATGGGTGGAAGGTGTTTTAAAATTTTATTTTATTTCTCATCACCCTACACTGATTTGCTTGGCAATAAACTGAATTAATTTCCTTGAGTCATGTCTGTTTTGCCTGTGACAGTAACTGGGAAGTGATCTCTTCCTGTCCTTATCTTGAACCACAAGACTTTTTTTTATATTTTCTTTCCCCTGTCCAGGTGTGGAGGGGAATGATAGGGCACCTTGGTGGGCACCTGGTGTCCAACGAGGGTCAAGGCATCATATATTTTTATAATCAGATTCATATTTTGTAAATAAAGACATTTTCTTTTTTACTGAGAGATGTAAAGTTGTTTAGGTGTCTAGTGTTTGGATATGAATTTTGGTAATATAGATCCAGTTTGAGTTAACAAGATATTTTTGCTGTTCAATACATGAACAGTGAATCCCATCTGGAGAAATGGCTTTTTAATAGGTTGATATAGAATAATAAAATCATTAAGGTTGGAAAAGGCCTCTAGGATCATCAAGTCCAACTGTCAGCCCAACACTACCATGACTCCTGAATGATGCCCTGAAGTGCCACATCTACATGTCCTTTAAATACCTCCAGGGATGGAAATTCTACAGCCTCCCTGGGCAGCCTGTTCCAATGCCTGACCACTCTGTCAGTAAAGAAGTTTGTCCTAATATCCAAACTAAACCTCCCCTGATGTAGCTTGAGGGCATTTCCTCTCATTCTGTCGCTAGTGGCTTGGGAGAAGAGACCAACACCTACCTCACTGCAACCTCCTTTCAGGCAGTTGTAGAGAGCAATAAGGTCTCCCCTCAGCCTACTTTTCTCCAGACTAAACAAACCCCATTCCCTCAGCTTCTCCTCATACAACCTGCTCTCCAGACCCTTCACTAACTTCATTGGCCTTCTCTGGACACACTCCAGCACCTCAACGTCCTTCTTGTAGCGAGGAGCCCAAAACTGAACACAATCTTCATCACAAAAGAAAGAAAGAAGTGAATAGAAATTGCTTGCTAACCAGGAGAGTTTCCTTCATAGTAGAAGTGGGCTTTCAGTCAAATATTGCTGAAGGAAGTCTGAAACATCGTGTAATTTGCTATATTTACAGTTAGTCTGATATTCCACAAAGGTATCTTAACCCTTGAGCTCTGGAAATATTCTGAATGATTTGGTATTCTTCTGAAAGAACCATGCAGCTATAGTTCTTCAGAGATAGCTGACCTGAAGATCGTTAATCTGTTACAGTGATGGATAATGTGAGCCCTTACTCCTAAAGGGAGGACCTTTTCCATTTCAAAGCACACAGATGTATTTCCAGTGTTGGAAGGAATGGAGGAACTATGATTTTGTGGGATGCATCTGGGTCTACTCAGGGAGGAGAAGGACCCAGTGACCACAGAGGTCAGAGAGAAGATGTGAGTGAAGAGAAAGGTATCACGGATATGGGAGCTTGCAGCTCGTGTAAAGTGGAATTTAGTGAGAGACAGCAGGCAGCTTCACGTAACCGGCGATGAGGAAAAAAATTGTCTTCTGTAAATTATTTTATTTCTATTCCTTGAACTAGGAATTTTGAATTTTATCTGTTTTAAAAAGTTAAGGATCCCACTGCATATTTTTAATAAAACCAGTATTTTCATATTACTTTTTCAGAAATCTTTTCAGATATTTTGGGGGAGCTTGCTGTAAGAAGAAAGCGTAAGCACATAGCCACAAAACTCTAACTGACATAATCTGTATTACACCAAATTATAACATGGAAACCTCCTTCCATATTTTACTTAGTAGAACCCAAAGGACTTACCACAACCCATTCCAGCTTTTGTTTCTTCATTCCTGTCTGTTCCTAAAGGTAGCTCATTTCCTTTTCAGAAATTTATGGAGTTATTACAGGAATACTACACCCACAGCTGAAAAAAATATACACTTCTATTCATTATGGTATATCCTCCTCCCTGAAGTAGGTACAGTGATCTGTGCTACCTTCTTTGACTCATAGGAATAGATGTGAAGAAGCAAATTCTGTATGACAAAAGAAAAAGCAGACTTATGTTAGCCTGACTGAATGGTTCTCACTGTAAGCTAAGCAAAGTAGATAACTTTCTGTTGGATGTAGTCTTGGAAAGACTATGCAACAGTAGTTTCTCTTTAATTAATTTGTGTAAGGAGTACAACTGCAAATTGGCATGTACACTGGAGGCACCTTTTTTTTTTAATGTTACACTTTTGCAATTTGTCATTTATTTCAACAGTAATGTTAATGCAGAGTTAATTCCTCTGTATGAGACCCTCAGGTAGAAAGGAGAAGATAGGGTGAATGACGCTGTGGCTTTGTTCAGATTATGAAATACAGCATGCTCTGCTATCTTGTATTGGAGAAGGTGATGTTCCAAATTTAAAGAAATCAAATTTTTATGAATCTTGGAAGAGGAAAAAGAAATTAAAAAATAGAAAAAGAATTCCAGTATCCTGTCTGCAGAACTGGCTAAGAAATATAATTTTCGATAATGATCATGTCATTTTCTTGTGTTTGGTTGCTCATTTGGGTACTACTTCACAAAAGAAGCAGTCGTAAGGAACTCTGTAGTTTTTCTTGAAGTAGCAGAAGAAAATTTTGGGAAAACTTTGGGTGGGTTAATGTCTTTGTCACATAACAATGTTCTTCAGTTCTGAGGAAAGCAGCTCTGTTCTATTTTCTTCCAGAGACAGCCAGAGCTGTGCATTGCTCATGTTCCCAAAAGAAATGCTAGCAAGGATAGAACAGGTGAGAAAAAAAAAATATGCCCTATTTCTCCAGGCCAAATATGCAGCTCTGCAATGCTGTCCCTTGTTCTCAGTATCTTCCTCTCTTCTCCTGTC
The DNA here is from genome assembly GCF_949628215.1 of Phalacrocorax aristotelis. NCBI lineage: Eukaryota > Metazoa > Chordata > Aves > Suliformes > Phalacrocoracidae > Phalacrocorax > Phalacrocorax aristotelis. The sequence continues at coordinate 11,886,557 of NC_134311.1, read as the reverse complement.
AGTCTATGAAGGGAAGAAAGTGTTATACCTTTCACTGACCTTTGCAAAAGTCCAAAGGGGAAGAAAAATGGGAGGTGAAAAAAAATGATTAAGATAAACACCTTAGCTCTGATGTTACTAAACTGTTTTCAGTAAAGATTAGGCAGAAGAGCACCAATCGCTTAGCTGTTTGGCTTCTTTCTCTCTCGTGTGCAGTTTGCTTTATTGAAGACCTTTATTTGTTTATTTTATCCTCTAACAGGCTAATGGGATGTGGAATTTGAGTAATAACAAAGTCACAGATACAGAAACTGACAGGCAGAAAAGCAACTGTGAAAGGTTAAGTTCTAGGACAATTTCAGGAATAGAAATCTCAGGCTCGAGTGTGAAACACCTGTGTTTTTCCCACCTCAGTATCTGCTATATATATTCCTTTGTATACTTCATAAAATGTTGTGAAAAACACAAGTGTATACTGTCAAGTCAATATGCTTGTCATTAGTATTTCTCTGCATTTTACCTCTTCTTACTTGATTTTGTACTTTTTCTCTGCCTCCTACAGTTACCAGTGCTGTGTTGAATGATTTAGATTAAGGGTACTACTTATTTCTGGAGTGAGTTCCAAGTACACCTAATATGCAGTTCTGGGAAAAGGTAATATACTTCAGTATATTAATAATCTAATTTTCAGAATGTGGAAGTGGGTATATTATCTTTCCACACATTGTGTCTAATTAAAAATAGATTATATATATCTGTTGCAGTAACAGAACAAATAAAAAACCTTGCACACGGTTAAGGAGACGCTCCTGCTATGAGTAAACACTGTGGAACAGAGGCAATGTAAATACTAAAAATCACTTGAACCATAGCAATCTTTTTGGTGCTTCCATGTGTGGCTGCTCTTCCAGACTCTTCCATAGTAATGGCTGCAGAGGTTGCAGTGATGAGATCCTTGGTTTTATGACTAGGCAAAGACCATTTTATAGAGGTTGGTTTAAAAAGAAAGAAGCTTTCAAGAAGCCAAGTGAGAGCTCCATAGACAATGAACAGTAATCTGTTAATGCAGATTCTTGTTACCATTTCTGTCAATTTATGTAGGGATCAGGATAGATGCACTGATTCTGCTGGTGATTATTTTATGTTTATAGGTCTTTCAGTTAAAATACACAGCCCACAAAGTCCAAGCAAAATTTTCAGCTGTCATCAATTAGCTTTTTATAAGACCTGGACTGAATTTTGCTTACTTATAGTTTGTTTTAGTGCCTAGCTTTCCAGATTTATTGATGAGATAATCTGGCTAATAAGAGAGATTGATAATCAATTTGCTAAAATTATTGCTAGTCAGCTCGAGTGTGTCTTTTATTTTGATGGCTCTGAAAACAGCTCGATCAGCAGTGAGACCATATGTTGAGAAAACATCATTTAAATATATTATTGTGAAATGCTGCATTCTTATTTACACAAAGTGTTGTTTTGCAAGGCATGGATCTTTGAAGTTATCCAGAAGTCAAGGTAAATGGAGTAAATCCCAAAATGAATTTTTTTAGCAGAGTACTTGTGGCTGAAGTCATGAAAATGTTCCTTGGTGAGTACATTCTTTACAACTTTAGATGTATCTTACACTTGGCACATCACTCAAAAAAATAATTGTAATAAAAGCAAGAAATATTGAAGAAATATTTTGCTTCATTGAAAAGCTTTTAGAATTACTTTTATTTGATTCGATATAGACTGTTCTTATTAAGGTTATAACTTACTTGTTGAAATTCAGGATAAAACATCCTTCAGGTAGCTCAGTAGAGCTGTTCTGCTTGTTTATATTCCAGACAGCACCAAATCAGTATCCAACTACCAAATTCTAGCCTTAAGGCTGCATGTTTTGTAATCCTGCTAGTATCTCACTAACACATTTTAAGTTCTGTAATAAAAATCTCATCTGCACCCCAAGGAGCATTACAATGAGACAATGGCAGGTGAGGGAGCCCAAATAACACTCTATGGATGCTCTTGGGCATCACAGGGCCTATCAGCCTAACTAAGGCATGGGCATAGGTCCACACTGATGACGAAGCCCAGAGGCACTGCAGCAGAAGGGGACACCCTAATAACCCATCCAGGGGAATGAATTCCTGTCCTATGCCAGGTGAATCACTAGCCCTGACTCTCCAGGGCACCTCCAGGGACAGGTCATATTGTGGGATGCAGGAGAAGGGCATTTCAGGATTGCACAGAGCTGATTATGGAACAGTTTAAGGAGGAACTAGAGATGTGAACAGTGAAGGGTCTATATTGTTTGGAGAGGAAGAAACATGGGAATATAGAGGGGAAAAGGTGAAAAAATGATGAGGTTGTGTGTGGACAGTGGTGGCTAATGTATATATGTATACCTGCATATTTTCCCCACTACAGACTTTGTCCTCTTCAGCAACAGAAAGGAGCAGGATAAGACTACTGGTGCTGTTTGTATTCATGTGAGTGCTCTGGGTGTCGGCTTGTGCTGAACTGTGTGGTCAGCAATGTATACATATATATATGTGGTGTATACAGGTATTTGCATGAGTGTGCCTGTTGGTAAATACATGTTCAGCCTTGCTGCCAGTCAGACCTGTGGGCAGAGACCTGTGGTAACCTTGCCTCTGTTGGGCTACCGGATTTGGCCTCCCCCTGCTGATATCTTCTGATGTCACTGAAGATTAAAGTTCAGACAAAACTGAACAGTAAGCAAACTTTCAATTTGCCAGATAGCGTATTTCTATGTTTGATGGACACAAGTGAAACAAGATGATGTGTATCCCAAATGCAATGATAGGAAATAACTTGGTGAAGTTCTTTACTCAAAGAACTCTCTGTTTTATGCATGTGGGAAAGATTATACACCATGTTTTATAGATAAGAACTTTATCAGAAGTATTCATACTGTGAAAAAGTTTTATAATTGTATGAGTCATTGTGATTTACCTGCCAAAGGTTTTTTATGTGATTTTAATAATATCTAATGTCAGTAACAAAGAGTTACCTCTCCCACTGTTTAATCAATACCAATAACTCTGCTACAGCCAGGATGGAAATATTGTGCTATTTGCCATATGTGCTCCAAAGCCCTTAGATTGTTATTACACACGCGGCACTCAGTGACTAAGCACCAAGTCCCAGGCAGCTGAGTTTCTGAAAAGCAAATCCTGCAGCAGTACTTAATGTTTTATTTTTCAAACCTTTTTTACATCCCCTTCATGATTACAGTATGTTGTGGTTTAACCCCAGTGAGCCCCACATAGCTGCTTTTTCATTCCCCCACAGTGGGGTGGGGGAGAGTATTAGAAGGGTAAAAGTATCAAAAACTTTGATAGGTAAGATGAAAGGTACATGTGCAAGCAAAGCAAAGCAAGGAATTCATTCACTCCTTCCCCTGGACAGGCAGGTGTTCAGCTGTCTCCAGAAAAGCAGGGCTCCATCACGTGTAATGGTTACTTGGGAAGATAAACACTGTTAACTCCAAGTGTACCCCTTTCCCCTTTTTTCCCCAGCTTTTATTGATGAGCATGACGTCATATGGTGTGGCATATCCCTTTGGTCAGTTGATGTCAGTTGTCCCAGCAGTGTCCCCTCCCAGCTTCTTGCCTACCCCCAGCCCACTCGCTGGTGGGGTGGGGTGAGGAGCAGAAAAGGACTTCAGTCTGTGTAAGCCCTGCTCAGCAGCAGCTAAAACATCCCTGTATTATCAACACCATTTTCAGCACAAATCCAAAACATAGTCCAACACAAGCTACTATGAAGAAAATTGACTCTGTCCTAGCCAAAACCAACACATCACTCTAGGTCTTTTTTTGCCAGTTGTCAAATGATATATCACAAGCCTTACAGATATTTTCTTAAAGGTTTGCCCTGTGAACAAGGTTTTGTTGCAAGAGTAGTGACCTGTAATAACCTAAGATCCATGCACATTTTGATTTTAATATGAAGTTATTTTAAGACAAATGTTATGTTAAGCTGGGGGAAATGGCTATTCGTTTGTTTCAGAATGTTCAAACAGGGGTTCACATTTTTTTCATTAAATTTTTGAAACCTGTTCTTAAATAACCATTAAGAAAAAATGATTAAATATCTATAATATTTTCTCTGGGAGAAAGTATGGGGAGAAAGCCATATCACATTCAGCTTGCTGTCAGTGTTGCCCTACTCCCTTCAATTGAAATCTGTCACAACAGCCTACTCATGCAAATATGTGTTTAGAGCATCATGTATGCACAAACCTGTTTACAGATGGTCATGTTATCTAACTAAATATCTTGTAAACCAGTAATGCTAACAGACATTAAATAAATGAGCAGCTTTTTATGTAGCTAAAGGCGCTAATAAAATTAGATGTTTCCCCCAATTATTGTAGAAGTGTTTGTAGCTTCAAATTATTAGAAAAGGTAAATCAAACAAACAAATTAATAAATCTTCTCAGCTATTTCTAACATGAAGCCTTGCTAGTCCAGGAATACAAGCAAAATCTTTGTAAAACTACTCTTATTTGGGGCTTGTTTGACAGTAAAACCTTTAAGAAGTGAAATCTATTACCTAAAAAGCAAGAAAGCAAACAGGCATGTCATTTTTTCTTCCAATAGATAGGTACAGTTATCTCCATTGAAGTAGAACTTGATGTGAAAAATCAAGGATGAAGACAGAATTTATTATATCTGGATGTCTTTTTATCAGATGAGGTGATGTGCAACATAACATATCGAATAACTCAGTGGTTGATTGCCAGGGCAGGGTAAGAGCAGAAGGAAAAGGTGAGGATTTTTAAATTTTATTTTATTAGGGATTAAAAAAATTCTGAAATCATTTAGCACAGATGTAGTTAGTCCTGACTGAAAAGGTTTCCAACTTTAATTTAACTTGTATATAAATGCAATTATTAACATATACTTATCTCCATCCTTGAAAGGTATATAAATACACAGGTAGGAAAACCTGAAGGTATATCAAACTACAGTTTGGACTGGTAAGGTGCAATAAAAAATTAAAGCGTGGGTACTGTGTATAGCCACTGAGTATAGATTATGTGTGAAAACATCTGAAGGTTTATTTGTCCTGCAGTGCCTTAAATTGACTTTTGTCAGATTCTAGAGTGTGGATGATAGTTCCCTTCAGAAAGAATACCTTAGTTGGTACACATCCCGCTTGTTTGCGTAATATAATTGTTTTTCTGACTGCATAACTTTTGTAGTTGTTCCTCCCTCTCTCTTTATTTTGCCCTTCAACCTCTGACAGAGGTTTGAGTCAACCACTGCTTTGGCTGATTAATAAGGATCAACCTAAACCATTTCCCCACTTGGACCACCCCCAGGTTTAAGTGATTTTGAACTAAACTAAATAAATAACTCCTTTCTTGGAATTAAAATAAGTCATTTAAGCTTTTTGAATAGAGAAAGATCAAAGTGAAGAAATAAAACAGAAATAGACGTTTACTTGCCTCTCTTCACCTCCACACTGTGTCCTTGTAGCTAGTTCTTGCATCCAGCCTTCATTTTAGTAAAATCAATTATTTGCTTCTCTGGCTCAACAGATTCTATACTCTATTATTGTCCTTGTATAAAGTTTTTCTTTCTCCTCCTTTGAGGTAAGGATGTCTGTGCCGTGCTGCTCTCGGTCTTAATCAGCATGAGTTGCAGGCTCTGGACCTGCACTGTCTCTCTTGCTCGCAGAACACAGTGGGTTTTGTGATCTTTCCCAGAGCCAGTTCAGTGCTCACCATCCATGAATAAAGTCTACCCGTTTGATGGCATTTGGCTTCTCTAGCACTTGTAAGAACATACAACACAGCAGTGAATGCCTCTTTAAAAACCAAACCACTGTTAGTAAGACATTTATTAAGAAAGTGACCTTTCATTTTAAGATACTTCATTTTATTCTGTGTTTGTTGCTTCAACCGCCTACTTTATTTTTGTTGGTGATGCATCTTAGCCTTGTAAGATCAGTACATTTCACTGATTGACACTATGGATATTAATGTGAGTGCTGAAAAGATGCATCTCAACTAATTTTTAAGGAACTTGCCCAGCAACATTCCTTTAATTTTGTACTTCTGCTTTTACTACTGTCTGTTCTTAGGTTCCTTTAGCCAGCTCTTGACCGGTATCCTGCTTCACTAACATCCAGGTTCACCCAACATTTCCCGTACAGGTTTGTATCATTCACAACATTATTCATAATACTTTAATAATGTCCTGAATGTAGACTAGATTCTCTGTGCCCAAACTGAACATCGTCTTATCAAAGATAACATCTCTGTTTCATTTGCTTTAGGTAATCTCATGATTTTTTTTTTTAACTGTTTTATTTCTCCTCAGGAATTCTGTTTTTCCTATAGAGCTGAACTGTGGGGAAAGAGAGAGGAAGAAGTGTCACAGAAGGATATGAATAAGAAAATACCACAAAAGAGGATTTCCTTTAAAAAAACCACAACATTTTGCTTGGAGTAATAGGGAGTTTCTGAAGAAGATCTAAGTGAATGATTCTTCTATTAAAATCAAGCGAAAACAAAATTACTAATTCAGTGTTTCATTTATTTTTCTCTGGATCACCCAGATTCCAGTGTAGATTTCAGTCTTAACACTATGTGAAAGATATCAGAGGTTTCTTTTGGCTACATTTATATTTCTGCTACTGTGCCTTTAATTATGACAAAGCACAAGTTATACTTCTGTGTAAATAACAAGTGACAGAATGTAATTTTGTAGATAGTCATATACACTTGTTTTACATAAAAGCATTCCCAAGATCCAATTAAATTATGTTAAATTATTCATTGTAATTATGCTTCATTTCAGGACCTACAGTTATAGGAGCTAATACTGATTAGGTTCCATTTATATAATTTACAAAAGAACTCAGAGGTTTTGGTATAACCATGTAACCTCTCTTCATGAAATTTCAGTGTGCTAAGAACAAATGTTATTCCTCAGAGGTACGAAACTGCTCAGCAATGGCCACAGGTACTGACTATTCATAATTGCAAACTGGGTATGGAGTCTTCTATGTGACAAGTGAGGCTCTGAATTCTCTCTGTACAGTTTGAGCAACTCTAACATTAGCAAGTTTAATTCTTTATGGTACAAGGAAAGTACTAGCTTTTGTTTTCAAAACCATTCTCTCCTAAAAGCATGAAGTTTATCCTAGGTAAACAAAGCAATAATACTTATTGCATACCATTCAACATCAATTCACTGGTCTTATCAGTGATTCTAAGGTTAAATATGTAATTCTGAATTTACACTGGGTTTATGTCAGCTGCAAAGTGTAAGGTTGGCCAGTAAAAATTTGACCCATCAAAACTATTGGACAAATTTGAATAGATCCATGCTTTGAGTCATGTAGCTGAAAGCCATAGGCGTAAATGTATCAATAAATCACAACTGTCATAGTACAGAAACCATAATCATCCTTGTTTTGACTCTGATGTAAGAGCATGGGGCATGATACCAGGCAACACAGTTGAACAGAGGCAGTGGTTTGTCCTACAGCGGCATTCAGTGACCGTAGCTCCATGCTGAAAAACATTATAGAACATACAAGAATGTTGAGGAGGCCATGGTGGCACCTTTATGCATTCCTTTCCCTTGCCACACCCCGTTATTTATAACACATATACGAATATCATGTGTAGTTCAGAAAATTACCCTAGAGCCCCTATTTTACCTTTTTATCTTTCCCTCAATCTTTATGCACATTTCAATGCCATTAATAATTAATTTAAACCATTTAACTGCAATAGAATAGCGAAATCCATGTCTTAAAATTTATTGAGAAAAGAACTTATAAGAAAGGAATTACATAATTATTATTATTATTAGCAGTGTAGCTTTTCTGGCTGTCTGAATAGATTGAAGCTATTGTAGAAAAATGTTGTTCAGGATCCACAGCTGTATTATTGTTGCTTCCAAATGTGATGCAGAGAGGTGGTACAGCTAAATATTACCTTATTCACATTTAAAGTGTAGTAGACACTGGTTACAACAGCCTGCTCTTTGCAATACACTGATCTGCCCACAGTCCTCAGCTTCTTTCCACACACAAGGTGATTTGTGCTCTAGTCTCACTGATATTCCCTAGGTAAAAACTGGTGTTGCTCCACTGTTAAATTTAGATGGTGATAATAACTAATTTTATGACATTATCTTTTTGAAAAACTGAAGAAGAAAGCTCTTATCAGGATAAACTTCATGCTTTTAGGCAGAGAATGGTTTTGAAAAAGGAAATTAGTACCTTCATGGTGGCAGCCAGTGAAAGCAGACGTAATCAGCTCCTTATAGAAACAGGTTATCTAGAGGAACTCATTGAATCAATGCACTGTTTGGAGGCACTGGCTGTAGCATATAAAAAGATTTGCCTGTTGGCCTTACCCTATATATTAATTTCTAGTGAAGTAATTTTGTAAGGTGAAGTTATCTGAGATTACCAGCATTTATGTAGTTTTAAAGTCAGGTCTTTGTGTAAAGTAAAAACCTGTTATACACATCTGTTACAGGCACTGTGTGGATGCATGGATATACATTTATTTATCAGATATGTGTGTGACAGATATCCTTTGTGACAAGGACCAAAGATGTCTTCTAATCAAGATCAAGCAGGTCTATGTTTTTAAAATAAATTCTTAAATTGGAAAACTATGTGTTTGATGGGCTACAGATGGCAGTGTTCTTTGGTATCTTCTATGTTCCTTTGAATTTTTTCTTGCTATTGGCTTTCTTTTTTTGTTGTTTTGGTTTTTTTTTTTGCATTACTCCACATATATGATCTGCAATAAATTCAGAAAACAAAATTATCGAGAAAAAGGTAATGACTAATCTCATGGCTTTGCTAACATTTTCCACTTCTGGACTGTTGCAACTACATTTTAAAGAATTTTTAGTGTTAGCTAAAAAAGTGCTCAGGTGGCACTGCTACTCTTGTGTGATTCCAGAATACTGCTTGCTAATCCCAGTCTGCTTTTGGAACATAATAACGTACGTCTCCTACTTTCAAGTTCTTGAATATAGTACGGTGTGAGATGGTAAGTTAGGATTTTGTGACTGTTGTTTTAACAGATATTTCTTATTGTATTATACAATGTTGCAGTAATTTTAAGGAAAGACAGCAAAAAGAAACTTGAAGATTAGATGATTTTACTTTTTAATAGCTAAAACCAAGTGAAAAATGTCATAAGAGATTTCTCTCTTTATTTAATAGTTAACATGGTATTCTTTTATTTCTTAATTTGTTAGATAACTAATTCATCTACTGCCTAGAGCTCCAACTATGGGTAATATATTTAATTCTTACTTCCAGACATGAAAGCTGATTAATAAAGACCAGTTGTTATCTCGAAGAAGAAAAACAGTAAATATGAAGTACTTTCTGAAACCTTTGTGGATTTCAGACAGAATTCAAATGACAAATCTAAATCAAGATCTGGCTTCTCAGCTTCTACCCACACTTGAAGGGCAAAACAAGGACTTCATTTCCCCCTGTGAAAGGTGTCTCAGGAATTGAGTCTGCATTTTCCTACAGGCTAAATAAATAATTTGCTTTATGTTCTCCTTTTCTCTCATTTTCTTATCTGTTTTGTTCACTCCTGTGATTATAGCTTTTAAATAAGTTCACCTTTATTCTCCCAAAGAAGTGTTAAAAAAAATATAATCTCTTGTCAGGGACAGTACTATCTGAGGGATTTTACTGATTTGTTAAATCATACCTGAAACATTGTTTTGCTAGTCAGGTGTGTGTTTGATAGTAGGAGTATATAGTATCTTTGTTACTGAAAGTAATGAGACAAAATCAATATCTTCTGTTACAGCCTTTGTTTCTGCTGCTTTTGTTTAAAAACAAAACAACAAACAAATAAACAATTCTTTAGCAGCTTCTCTGCAATGAAAATAAATGTAGCCAGAGTGTTTTTGGGCTGGATTTCTGCCCACCTAAGGATGCTTTCTGTGCTTGTTTGCGATTTAACTTGGTCAACCTCCGGCTCACCTTCCATCAATCCTACAGAACGGCTCTGTGGTTCAATGAGGTCAATCCAGGGAAGAGACAGCAAATAGAGGAGGTGTACTATCTACTCAAAGATCTTGGTAAAGGAATACTTTCAATACAGAGGATGCAGAGACCTTTCTCTCTTATGAGCTTTCCAAGAATTTGTATTCCTGCCTAGGCAAGTTTGAACCTTAGTGATGCAGGGGAACATGGAGCCTGAATACTCAAAAGCCATTTCATATACACATCTGCATCTATGGTTGAGTGTAAGAGAGGCACAGCTGCTAGGTTTTTAACAAGCCTCTTCAACCTTGGCAGATTTATCTTGCTAGGATGATTTGAGAGGAGATTTTCACCAGGTAAGCGTGGGCAGTACATGCCATAAAACACCTGGGAACCTGGGGTACAAAGCATTGTGGCACAATTGGTAAGAATGGTTACACATCTGTTTCTTCCCATTTCTTGCCTTCACATGCTGTTATGAACAAATCTGCTCCACTGATTATTAAGTCATGGTAACTGGAGATATTTAATTATTCCTAGAGGATGAAGTCTATGTCATGCACTGCCTAAGACCTTAGTTTAATTGCTTGTGCACTAAATTAAATCTTGAGATCTGCTTCTGCTCCCAGACCACCAAACATGTCTCGTCTGACTGTGAATGTGTTGCTCTTCTTTTCCCTCCCTTTCTCTTTCTTCCAACTTTAAAATGTTTATTTGAGCTATACGTTCCTTCTGACATGCAGTGCCAAGACACCAGAAACCAGATCTGTATTTTGCCCCCCAACCCAGCCTCAACATGAACAAACATAACTCTCACCTTGAGAAGCATTTTACTTTTTAGAGATGCTGAGAAGCAAAGGAAGCACTGGGCTTCATACTACAAGGTGCCACATCTCAGAGGAGTATAGGAATGTATGTCTTTCAAGGCTGTCATAAACCTTTCATCTACTGGTGTTAAGTGGGAGCAGAGGCTTTCAGTACTTTGCAGAATAAAACTGACACATACAATAGGTATGATTTTCAAAAGAAGGACACGGAGAGAAGAAAGGAAAAAGTAATTCTTATTTGGCACAAAAAACTCTCTTTTACTTGAGCTGAAATTTACTCAGTTGTTGCTGCTACATAGAAAGCATATTGAAATCTTTTTCCATTACCTTTCTAAACCCCAAAAATATTTTCCCTGAAGCTTGTGCCAGCACTCACATATATAGTTGTGTCTTTTTCTGGTTTTGACTTAAAGTTCTATATTGCTTCTGAAAAATGTGGTTCATGACACATCTCTTACGCTGCCAGAGACCCTCAAAATAACCATTCATCTGCTTCTATTGCAATGACCAAGCAATGAATGCTGCAAAAATTTTGTGAAACAAAAATGTGATACTACGTAGCAATCGTTTCTGTACTTTTATGGTTTCTGAAGACTTTTGCTTTCCTCTGTAAATGATCTGTCTTCAGTACACGCACATGTCCATCAATCTTCCTATCTTGCCATTTATTCCACTCATATTTTATATTAGAAAAAAATGTATAGCTGGCCAAATAGCTTTTCTATTTTACACCAATCTTTCAGACAGGAGAATGGAATATTTATTTTAGCAAAGCTTTGTACTGGAGACAGACTTATCCAATAATACTCTGTATCCATCCTGCAGTCATTTTATGTTGGGAAAATACTAAAAGTAGCTATTACAGAAGTTTAAGCAGGTAAAGCACTGCCAGCATGGTTTGGGCTTGTATTGACTTTCCTTTGAAAACTAGTGTAAGTTTATATTGCTGTAGTTCTCTTAATTCAGTCTGTCTGACCTCAACTGAGGAGATAATATAGACCTTAACACCAACAAAAATCTATATAGCACAGTTCAGTTAAGCCACAGATTTTTGTACTTGCCATTTCTTATTTTGTTGTTTAAAAAAAATTTTAAGTACAAAACTGAGGCAGTATTTCATATGCACGTGGGTGGGGGCAGCATTCTGTGTTACCTGGTTTCCCAATTAGCAACTGTATTTGTAACTCTCGAGGCTCCTGCAGATAAGTGCCTTTTTTGACAAAAAATCCTGTTACATAACGAAATATTGTTCTTATTGAACAGACTGGGAACTTAGCAGTATAAACTGTGGTTTATACTAAGTAATAGGAAATTTCATGATTAAAATGAATTGCAGAATCAATGAAGGTTGTGAGCTGGTCCAGGAGACAAGCCTTGCTGTCTAACCAGCCAAGTGTGTGGAACAGACCATGCTTAGAGTAATGGTCTAAGAGATTACTATAGCAAACTGCAAAACCTTTTCTCTTCTTCTTTGCTGTACATGACAGTGTTTTTCTGCCTGCAGAGATTGAGCTGGAGGGCAATAGTACAGACTAAGCCTAGGAAGAGGGCTGTGTTGCTTGACAGAGTCACTAGGTATACAGGTCTTGCTTTTTGAGTTTTATGGGACACAGCTGGATTCTTTAAATGCAGGAGAGCAGTCATTTTGAAACGAAAATATGTTACCTAAAGAAATAATATGAATGGAATGTGTCTTTGAATTTGCAAGTTAATCCAAATATTAAATATACCTGATTATATATATCTTAAATATTATACTGACTAGCACATATATATACTTATTCTACTGGGAAGTATCATATGAAGTTACCACAGGAAGAAACTTTCAAGTGCAGTAAAACCAGAACGTTAATGCTCATTGTTTTTCTTCTCTGTTGTGTATTATGTTCCACTTTAACTATGGAGACTCTTCTGAGGACATACACTTATTAGAATGTTGCCAGTCTGGGAGTCCTGCTCATGAAAATGTCAGGTCCTGAAGAATGATTTTTTAAGTTTTTATGCATTGTCTGCTCAGATACACTGGACTATTTATACCAACCTTTCTCTGAAACTATGGAGTGAGAAATACAGTTTAAATTGTTGTGGATCACACTCTGATCCCAGCAGCTGGTGGAGCAAAACAGAAGTCTTCCAGCAGGAACAGGGCAGAGAGGAAGTCCCCACACCACCACTGTGGGCCAGTGGCCGCCTTGGCATATCTGCACAGCAGGGGGTCCCGTGCCAGAGTGGTGGAGTCATTCTCAAGGGAACCCCATATGACTTCTGTTGTTTTGTTATTCAGGAACTTGTATTTCCCTGTGAAAAAAGCTGGAAAAAAGAGAAATGCTGTAGAAACAATGATATTTTGTAAAGGGGACAGGGGATGTGAACTGTTTTCTGTACAGCACAATAAATGGAACATTAATGTTTGTTCTTTTCTAGCAAGAAGCTCTTGGGGTTAGCTAAAAGGGAATTAAGACTAGGCTACGTGAGGCATGAAGAATGAAAATCTATATCAAATAGAAAAGGTTGGAATACTGGAGCCAAAAGCAAAACTGCTGCAAAAGTACAAGGAAAATTTAATAGACTGTGTTAAATGTGCTTTTCCCCCCACTGTAGTGTTACAGAAATTGTTTACTTTAACCAATTTTTTTCCTCTCTCTATATATTTTTTTTCTTCTCTTCAGCTGTAGTAGCAAATGATGCAGGATCAGGCAAGCCCCATTTGCACAGGTTTTTCAGCTGTGTTCTGAACTGTGCCAAAAATATTCTTTCTTCCAAATGAATTTAACTATTACTTAGGTTTTTCGAAACAAAACACTTTCACTATCATTTCAATAATCTTCAAGAAACTTGGTAATCTTGAAAAACTGTCCACTGTTCATTGGCTTACAAAAATATGAAGTTAATCATCCAATTGGAAGGATTTTGAGAAAAGGCTCATGGCATTTCTTAACATTCTGAAATGTAAGGCAATGCATGGGGAACATTTAATCTGGGTCACTTAATTGCAAGCATAATTTATTATTTGACCTTTAGCTCCTACTTTCTATTCTGAAGAGTTATTGAAATGTTGTGGTTTGAGGGAAAGATCTGAAACTACACTGAGCCAGGCAGGAGTGGAAATATTTAATTCTTTTGGAAAAGAAAAGGAAAGTGAAAGCTATTCCCTTGCTTGTCCCACCTCCATGCTCCATACTCCTCCTCCAAAGACAACTTGATTTTGTCCACATCAACAGTTTAATTACATGAAAACTGAAAGGTAAATTTTGGTGAATTGCTCACAGTTTCAGCAATGTTTTTTGGACATTTGGGATATGCCTTTGTGGGAAGAAAAATAATTTCAATGGTTTTCAAGAGATGTGGAAAGTCTAATACTTTCCTCAGGAATTCTTCCTGTATGTTGATTCCTAATCACATTCTCATACTGGTTATATTATATAGACTGGAGTGGGGAAGGATGAAGGTGGGCATAGTTTTATTTGTGATTCTTCAAAATATAGCTATTCATTGGATCTCTGAAATGCAGGGCAATGTTTTCCTGTGAAAAAGAGGTAATGCCATCTAGATTCCTAATTGGTTTTTGAAATTCCAGCTTTATGCATTCTTCAGGCTAATGGAAAAAGTGGTTGTACGTAAGTAGTGTTCTCAGGCCAAAAAAAAATTTAAAAAAGGAGAATAGTTTACAATGTTAGGTTTTCCTTTAATCTTTTCTATAATGCTTAAGGAAAAGCAATGAGGATGTGAAAAAGCAGCTTTTTATCATTGATCTCTTCTCCCCAAAACATGCAACTCAATGTGAAAGCTACCTTTTTATGAGATGAAATTGAGGTGGGAGAAATGGTCTTCCTTTGGTCATCTCCTGTGAGCCATGCTATGCCACTGACCAGATTTTGCATGAGCTCTCTAGGTAGATGACAACACTATATGCAATCAAGTGCCATTGCCAGTTTTTCAGCTATGTGAGATCAAATATTTGACTTTTCTTTATTCCTATCATGGCTTCCTCTATCCTTAAGCATGTTAGCTGATAAGGATAAAAATTCTTTTTTCAACGGATTTTACTGTCCTTGCTGTCTTGCAGAAGTAATGATCTCTTCATAGATATTCTCAACATATATGGATTGTTGTGTCTCTGCTCTGAGATAACTAGAAGCCCTGTAGTCAAGACAGTCAGGAGCTCAGCTCAAGAATATGTGCCTGCAAAAGCATCATTAGTTCAGTTTAGCATCATGATGGTATGCTCACATGGACTGTGAGTTGCTCAAAGCACAAGAAGACAGGCTTATATATGGAGAGAGTATACTAAATAAAGACTATAGTTAACATTCAGTGCAAGAGTACAGATCAACTTTTTGTTTGTCAGCTTTATTTTCTAACAATATAGAGTCTGTTTGTGTAATAAAGTTCCAAACACACCTTCATCTTCACTCAGTTGTGAGGTATTTTGAAAGAAAAAATAGTTTAAATAAAACTGGAATATTTTTGAGTATTAGAAACTGAACTTTTTTCTGTAGAGGAAGGGGACAAAATTTAACGCTTTCTTCAGGGCCATGAAATTCTGACTCTTTGTAATCAATATGTCATTTAAAATAAAAATACTGTAAGCTTGTAATGCGTTGTGACAGATTGTCATGAAGAGGTAGTGGTACTGATGTTTCTATCAGGAGCTGACAGGTAAGTTTCATTAAAGCAAATATATATATATATGTATGTATGTATATAAAGTGAATCTTCTTTTCGTGAGTAAAGATGGGTATCAAGATCAAATCCTGCTATGATTTCTTTGTTCCTGCCACTCTGTCATGACTTCTTTTGCCAAAATAAAAAAAAAAATTAGATGCAAAAGGATAAAAAAATATCTTTCTAGTAAATCATATAATCTCTGTTGCCTTCTCATCGTGATGATAACTAAGCTTAGTCAGACCTGTAAACATATTAATGAAAGAAAATTGTATTTAACTTTATGAAAATATCTTGCAATCTCTGAGTAATAAAGTCTTTTTTGTTATTTTTGATAACTAAAATATTTTTTTTAAAAGTTATTCTTCAAATAACCTTTAGAGAAACAAAAATAAGTGTACTTTTGAGACAACATGTTATATAAACCTTTCCTTACAGATGCTTGAAATAATAAAAGAAATCTTTTATCTTTATCCCTGACACTTCATAAGAGTCCTTGTGATGATAGAGAGTAACTGATAAACCCAAATTTTCCCATTTGAAAATGTGACAAAAACCTTTCTCAAAAAAAAGATATTTAATAATTTTATTTCTAAAGAATACCTTTAATGGATAGTTTTTGCCATGTTGTTGCATTCCTTTCCTTTTGCATAAAAATCTGCAGTTCCCAAAGGCAGACACAGTCATCAGTTTCTTATGACACCTAGGTTTAATTCCTTATCTTTGGTGTTTACATAGTCTCTCTAAATGACTGATAAAAAAAGATGTGTCTCTAAATTAGGTAATTTTCCTATATTTTCTTCAAGAAACTTATACCTCCCTACTAACTTTATAGGAAAGCATATGAACTCTGGAGGTCATTTCATGCAAGTTACCTGCCTAAAGATAAATTTGCCTAGAACAAAACTATTCTGCAAAATGTATAATCACATGTTTTTCTACCTAGGGATCCCTCTTCAAAGTAGAGAACTTTTTTGCCATTGATTAAAAAAACCATATAATTTTTTAAAACTTTTATTCTGGAGCAAACTAGTATGCTTGGGCACAGAATGTCTTTTTCAAAACAGTTTTTCCTCCAAGTTTAGCATCTTCTTTCCTCCAACTGTATCAGTGAGTATGGTCTTAGGAAAACAGCCTCCCACACCTAAACTCTTCCTATAAAATTTGAATCAGTTATGATTTAGTCCACAGTATTTGTTTTACCAGTAGTATTCCAGATGTGTTGTCATGTTATAGTGTAATTAATTTACTGGTAAAAGTTGTAGCCACTTAAGTTTTGAAGTAGATAGCGGGAAGTCAGATAATTGTCTTTTTATTATTAGGTCCCTTTAATATTCTATGCACAAATGCCAGAAGTAGAGACAACCATTGGTGGTGGTGTACATACTGAACTGCAAAGGGGTCCAGCTGATCATAGAGATCTTCTAATTAAATAATTACAGTGAGCACAATCAGTTTTCTGATTGTTGTTCCAGACACACTGCAGGGTGATTTTCTTGTTGCATATCTGAGAGTTTGGGGTTTAGGTTTTTTTGGTTCTGCTTTTTTGAGGGGAAAGGTATGTTTGTTCTCTCTACCATCAGATTGCAAAAGAAAAACTCTCAACGTCAGTCGAAGAGGACTGTGAGATAAACACTGCAGGTTGAGGCTAGGGGGTCAGAATGAATACTCTAAAAGGAAAGAGGAAGGTACCGTCTGCAGCAGGAGTGCTGCATAAACCCAGTGGTTTATGAATCTGCATGCGGGGAAGACAAAAAAGAGGAGGTGGTGGTAGGAGGTACATGATAGTATGGCGGTGGCGATGCACAGGCTGGCCACTGTGACAGAGCTGTGGGGAAACACCCTTATCTTACAGGAGGACAGGGACTGGGGTGCAGGAGCACCAAGGCAGAGGTTGTGCAATGACAGAGACACTCACCTACTTAAGCAGAAGGAACCTGTTATAAATCTTACCCTAAAAATCTACTGCAGTTTTGAAAACCAGATGTAGAGAAAGCCAGAAGGATGTTACCGTACGATGTACTGACCTGTGCTGCACGCTAGACAGTTCATCAAGAGCCAGACTAGAATGACTCAGGGAAGATAATGTTTCAGAATGGTTAAACTGATTTTTTCATGTTTAGCTGGCCAGTCGCATAATCCCCACGTGACAACCTCTGTACATAAATCTGTGTTGGTATTCAGAATAAATAAACATGAAGGTATTTAAGATTAAAATCTAGCAAGAAAGACAAGCAGAAAGAGAATACATTATTGTGCAAAGTCTCTGGTTTGCAATTAAAATGAAATAGGCTTTGTTGCTGGAACACATCATACGTATTGTCGTTCTACTTACTGGACACTGAAAATTAGAGCTGGGTAAAGTGCTCTTTTTACCTTACAACCTTCTTTTCTAAGTGGGATTTCTCCATTACTGAAAGCATCTAGTGAGTGTTTTAGTGACCATAGTAAGACCTCATTAGTATTCTGGGCCTGTAAATGTTGATGGCTGATGACAACAATCCCTTAGCGTAAGCTGTTATATAGAGTTGTATAACATTATTGATGTTACTAAGGGAACAAGAAGCAGGTGGATATACCATCTGTCATTGCTACCTGATAACTTACAGAAAAATTTTAAGAACAGTTTGGTTCAGTACAAAATAAAGAAACTGTAAATCCTGGGAAAAAATTGCTAATACCCAACAATTTTTTCTCTGTTGGTTTCCCTTTGTTTAGGCTGTTCCTAAATAAGAGCAAAGATAGAAGGTGTATGCTTGATGAACATGAAGGAAGCAAGAGATGAAAAACATGTAGACCCTTCATGTATTATTTCAGGATTTAGAGGCCAATTGCGATTCTTTTTCATGCAGTAATATTCCTAGCTGCTCAAGACAATCTTGGAGGCAAAAGCTTGGCAACTCAAGAAGAGTACAAAGATCTTATTAAGTCTTGCAGAGAGAAAATTAGGCAAGCAAAAGCCAAGCTAGAACTCAACCTGGCCACTGCTGTAGGGAAAACAAAACAATGATTTTGCAAAAACATTAATAACAAAAAGAGAACCAAAGATCATCTCCATGCTCTACTGGATGTGGAGGGGGGAACATTGCCACCAAGGATGAGGAAAAGGCTGACATACTTAATACCTTCTTCGCATCAGTCTTTAACCATCAGACCAGTTATCCCCAAGGTATTCAGTCCCCTGAGCTGGAAGGCAGGGATGGGGAGCAGAATAAACCCCCTGTAATCCAGAAGCAAGTAGTTTATGACCTGCTGAGCCACCTGGAGACTTATAAGTCTATGGGGTTGTAAGGGACTAGAAACTTGTCTCAACATTGTTGGCAGGCAAGTTTAACTACAGAAGCCTGATCAGCACAGCTACTGAGTGGGACAGTTTAATTGCCAAGGCGTGGGTATGGAAAACAGTTATTGACTATGCAAGAGAGCAACCCTGTACAAAGGGGAAACCAGTGGAGACCATGAGGAGTGTTCTGGAACATTTCCCTTCCACTGGATTCAAAGATGCGTCGGACATGTGGACTGCACAGACTGACTGACCACAGGGACAGACAGACTGACTGACCATACAGATCGACCACATGGATGGATCGACCGACCGACCACACAGATCGACCACATGGATGGACTGACTGACCGACCACACAGACACACTGACCACCGCAGATCCGTGGTGGTAGCTATTGCAACACTCTTGCACTTGATCTCTCCCTGCTTCTGGTTCCCTTTTTCGCTTTTTCTCTCTCTGCTTTTCTCTCACATATTTATTGTTGGCCAAATAAAGTGACTTGGCATTTGACTCCTTTTTGAGTCTTATTTCTGTTTCCAAGAATGTAAAAGGAACCTAGTCACGATAACACATTGGAGTTTATCAAAAGTTAAGCGCAGCCACCCCCAACCTCCCAGAGTTGTCTGAGGCCAGTTGGAAAGAAAGGGGGTTTAACCTCTGCCAAATTGTTCAACCCAACAGTGGATAATGGCAGGGGCTGGATGGGATCCACTCGAGGATACTGAGGGAGCTGGTGGAAGAGGTAACCAAGCCACTCTCCGTCATTTAGCAGCAGTCCTAGTTAACAGGGAAGGTCCCAAGATGACTGGAAGGTTGCCAGTGTGATGCCCATTTACAAGAAGGGCGGGAAGGAGAATCCGGGGAACTACAGGTCAGTCAGCCTGACCTCGGTGCTGGGGAAGATTATGGAACTCTTATTCTTGAGTGAGATCACCAGGCAAGTGTAGGAAAAACAGGGGATCAGGCCCAGGCAGCATGGCTTCATGAAGGGCAGGTCCCGCCTTACCAACCTTATCTCCTTCTATGACAGGGTGACCTGTTTAGTGGATGAGGGAAGGCTGTGGACCTTGTCAATTTGGACTTTAGTAAAGACTTTGACACTGTCTCCCACAGCATTCTCCTGGAGAAGCTGGCTGCTCACGGCTTGGACAGGTGCACTCTTTGCTGAGTAAAAATCTGGCTGGGTGGCTGAGCCCAGAGAGTGGTGGTGAATGGAGCTAAATCCAGTTAGTGGCTGGTCATAAGCGGTGTTGCCAGGGCTCAGCATTGGGGCCAGTCCTGTTTAATGTCTTTATCAATGATCTGGATGCAGGGATCGAGTGCACCCTCAGAAAGTTTGCAGATGACACCAAGCTGGGTGGAAGTGTCGATCTGCTGGAGGGCAGGAAGGCCCTACAGGGGGACCTGGACAGGCTGGATCATTGGACCGGAGCCAACGGTATGAGATTCAACAAGGCCAAGTGCCGGGTCCTGCACTTGGGTCACAGCAACCCCATGCAGTGCTACAGGCTTGGGGAGGAGTGGCTGGAGAGCTGCCTGGTGGAGAAGGACCAGGAGGTGTTGGTTGACAGCTGGCTGAACATGAGCCAGCAGTGTGCTCAGGTGGCCAAGAAGGCCAATGGCATCCTGGCTTGTATCAGGATTAGTGTGGCCAGCAGGAGGAGGGAGGTGATCGTGCCCCTGTACTCGGCACTGGTGAGGCTGCACCTCAAGTACTGTGTTCAGTTTGGGGTGCCTCACTACAAGAAGGACGTTGAGGTGCTGGAGCATGTCCAAAGAAGGGCAATAAATGTGGTGAAGGGTCTGGAGAGCAGGTTGTATGAGGAGCAGCTGAGGGAGCTGGGGTTGTTTAGTTTGGAGGAGTCTGAGACCTTATCGCTCTCTACAACTACTTGAAAGGAAGTTGTAATGAATTGGGTGTTGGTCTCTTCTCCCAAGTTACTAGCGACAGAATGAGAGGAAATGCCCTCAAGCTGCATCAGGGGAGGTTTAGTTTGGATATTAGGACAAACTTCTTTACTGACAGAGTGGTCAGGCATTGGAACAGGCTGCCCAGGGAGGCTGTAGAATTTCCATCCCTGGAGGTATTTAAAGGACATGTAGATGTGGCACTTCAGGGCATCATTCAGGAGTCATGGTAGTGTTGGGCTGACAGTTGGACTTGATGATCCTAGAGGTCTTTTCCAACCTCAATGAGTCTATGATTCTGTGAGTGGCTACATACTGCGGAGGTAGGCTTGCTCCTGAATATACATGATCAATTTGATCCTGCTGTGCCCTGATGTCCTTGTGGAGGAAAGCAAGGAAGGATGATGGAGCAGATGATGTGTGGTCTAAGAAGTCTTTAGCTTTGTTGTTTTGGGAAACAGAAATATTGGGGGCATTAGAGAACACAGCTACTGTTGATTCAGAGAGATGTTCTAATGCTACCCTGTAACTTACATAGTTTTGCCTCTCATTCCAACTTTAAAGACATTGGATCAACTTTTCAATAGATACATATCAACATTATGATGTCCATTATATATATTCCAGATCTGGCTCTCCCTACCCAATATGTCTTTGTGGAAAATCAGTGATAAGTACTTTTGATTAGTCTGTCCAAGTCATAATGAAGCCTAAATTTAACCAAATCAAATATCGGTCTATGTCTGTTTTCTTAAAAGCAAGAAAAATTTTTGTTGCAATATTCATTGATATTCAATTGAAAAAAGATAAAAAGAGATGGAAGAAAAATCTTAGTAATACATCAGTATTATAAGAATAAAGAAGCAATATATTACATTAAAAAGGTGTCAGAATGGGGGGGTCTAAAATTATTTTAATCATTAACGTGTTTGATTTTATTGTGCTCTCTTTTCCTATTGATATGTCGTCTTGCATAGACAGGTCGTAAGGCCTTTGAATTTTTTTTTAATATATAATGACTACCTTAGCGGACTCCATTTTAAGCTGTGTCCAAATGCATATACCAGTGAGAAAAAAGGTAGTCTTGTCACTAAAAACTGGGAATAAACTCCTTAACACTGGGTGTATTAAAAAGGATATATGACTTTATTTGGCAATGGGTGCATGGGGAACCTTTCCACCTAGCGTGCACCCCTAACATAATTCCTTTTTGACATGTAGATATAAGTTAACACACTGTGCCTGTCTAATATATAACCCTTGATTCAACTAGGCATCCCCTTCTTCCAGTGGTCTGTATCTTCTCTGCTTCAATTTAAATCTACAGTGTGATTTTAATTCACTGTGCATGTTCAAGGGGGTGGGATACCCTTTTTGTCCCTCAGCTGAGTCGGTGGTTGAAATCTCCCCCTGGCACAATTACCTTCCCCCTCTGTTACTGTGCTTCATCACCTTCTGGGCCAAGATTTTGCCTTTTATCACGGCTAACTGGTTTGTGGCCTTCCCTTATCTTCACACCCTTCTTTGTAGCAGGATGTTTCCACTGTTAGTCCTTGAAGTTCTACTGATTTGTATTCTTTTAGGAGATTCTTGTCAATGAGACATTCATTGCTAACACGCTCTTATCTGGCCCAAGCATTATTAAAATTCTCAGGTGATAGTTTCCACTCCTAACTGTGATCCTTTCTTAATTACTAATAATGCCTGTGCTATTCCATTTCATCCAAGAAGAATATATGTATATGTATGTTTGAGTTAACAGTGTCCTGGTTTAGCCCCAGCCAGCTCTAAGCCCCACACAACCACTTGCTCAATCCCTCCTGCCCCTGCCCCCACAGGATAGGGGACAGGATTGGAAGGATAAAAGTGACAAAACTCATGAGTTGAGACAATCACAGTTTAATAGGTAAAGCAAACAGTAATAGTAATAATAATAACAACAATAATAGTATAATGAAAAGGAGGAGCAAAAGCTGTGCGTGAAAGGAAAACAAAACAAGGAATTCATTCACTCCTTCCCATGGGCAGGCAGTTTTTCAACCATCTCCAGGAAAGCAGCCTCCATCATGTGTGCAGTTACTTAGAAGACAAACACCATCACTCCAAGTGTCGCCCCCACCTTCTTCTTCACCCAGCTTTATATACCGAGTATGACATAATATGGTATGGAATATGCCTTTGGTCAGTTTAGGATCAGCTGCCTTGGCTGTGTCCCCTCCCTTCCTGGCTTCTTGTTCCACTGGCAGAGCTTGGGAAGCTGGAAAAATCCTTGACTATTATGGACACTACTTAGAAACATTTAGCCACTACTTAACAACAACAAAAACCTCCATGTGCTATCAGCACTATTCTCATACCAAATCTAAAACACACTATACCAGCTCCAGTGAAGAAAATTAACTCTATCCAAAATCAGCACAGGTAGTAAGGTCTACATTTGTATAGCCAGTCAATGCAGCAAGAATTCTGAAGTCCAGAAAGATAAATCTTTCATAAGACTGTTCATACAGGAAACACATGCACTGTATCATTTATAAAGAGGTTACCAAATAATGATTTTTTGAATTCTACCTATGTTTTAAAAATACTTTTTTTCTAGTAATTGAAAAACCAGCTCACCTTCTAGCAAGAGTGATGAAACTCCAGTTATCAGTCACTGTTTATTAGCATTGCTTCCTAAAATCATAGAATCGTTAAGGTTGGAAAAGACCCTTAAGATCATTGAGTCCAACCACTAACCTATCATGACAAGTTCACCACTAAACCGTATCTTCAAGCACCACGTCTACCCTTCTTTTAATACCTACAGGGATGGAAACTCAACCACTTCCCTGGGCAGCCTGTTCCAATATTTGAAAACCCGTTTGGTGAAGAAGTTTTTCCTAATATCCAACTTAAACTTCCCCGGATGCAGCTTGAGGACATTTCATTTCATCCTCTTGCTTGTTACTAGGGAGAAAAGACCCACCCCCACCTCGCTACAACCTCATTTCAGGTAGTTGTAGAGAGCAATAAGGTCTGACTCCTCCAAACTAAACAACCCCAGCTCCCTCAACCTCTCCTCATAAGACTGGCTCTCCAGACGCTTCACCAAATTTACTGCCCTTCTTTGGACATGCTCCAGCACCTCAACGTCCTTCTTGTAGTGAGGCACCCCAAACTGAACACAGTACTTGAGGTGCAGCCTCACCAGTGCCGAGTACAGGGGCACGATCACCTCCCTCCTCCTGCTGGCCACACTAATCCTGATACAAGCCAGGATGCCATTGGCCTTCTTGGCCACCTGAGCACACTGCTGGCTCATGTTCAGCCAGCTGTCAACCAACACCTCCTGGTCCTTCTCCACCAGGCAGCTCTCCAGCCACTCCTCCCCAAGCCTGTAGCACTGCATGGGGTTGCTGTGACCCAAGTGCAGGACCCAGCACTTGGCCTTGTTGAATCTCATACCGTTGGCTCCGGTCCAATGATCCAGCCTGTCCAGGTCCCCCTGTAGGGCCTTCCTGCCCTCCAGCAGATCGACACTTCCACCCAGCTTGGTGTCGTCTGCAAACTTACTGAGGGTGCACTCAATTCCCTCATCCAGATCATCAGTGAAGACATTGAACAGGACCGGCCCCAACACTGAGCCCTGGGGAACACCGCTTGTGACCAGCCGCCAACTAGATTTGACTCCATTCACCACCACTCTCTGGGTTTGGCTGTCCAGACAGTTTTTAACCCAGGGCAGAGTGCAGGTTTCCAAGCCGTGAGCAGCCAGCTTCTCCAGGAGAATGCTGTGGGAGACAGTGTCAAAGTCTTTACTAAAGTCCAAGTAGACAACGTCCACAGCCTTCCTTTAATCCTCTGAGTGGGTCACCTTATCGTAGAAGGATATCATGTTAGTGAGGCAGGACCTCCTTTTCATAAACCCATGCTGGCTGAGCTCGATCCC
This sequence comes from Phalacrocorax aristotelis, assembly GCF_949628215.1. Classification (NCBI taxonomy): domain Eukaryota; kingdom Metazoa; phylum Chordata; class Aves; order Suliformes; family Phalacrocoracidae; genus Phalacrocorax; species Phalacrocorax aristotelis. The sequence goes on along the minus strand of NC_134311.1, from coordinate 11,861,956 downwards.
CTGGTTGTCCCAGGGGATTGTGTAATGACATTCAAGATGATCTGCTCCATGACCTTTCCCAGCACCGAGGTCAGGCTGACAGGCCCGTAGTTCCCCAGATCCTTCTTCTGACCCTTCTTGTAGAGGGGCATCACACTCGCTAGCTTCCAGGCATCTGGCACCTCCCCGGTTGACCAGGACTGTTGATAAATGATGGAGAGTGTCTCGGTGAGCTCCTCTGCCAGCTCCCTCAGTATCCTTGGGTGGATCCCATCCGGCCCCATGGACTTGTGAACATCCAGGTGGAGGAGCAGGTTGGTGACTGCCACCTCTTCAACAACTGGGACTTCATTCTGCATGCTATCTCCACCTCCCAGCACAGGGCCCTGACAACCCTGAGGATGACCAGTCTGACTATTAAAGACTGAGGCAAAGAAAGCATTAAGTATCTCAGCTGTCTCCTCATCTTTTGTGGCAACGTTACCTTCCACATCCAACAAAGGAAGGAGATTCTCCCTGGCCCTCCTTTTGTCAATGATATATTTATAAAAATATTTTTAGTAATCTTTAACAGTGGTGGCCAGTTTAAGTTCATTTTCATCTACCATTCCTGCACTTCTTGGAGTGAAGATGGAAGCCATGGGGCATGATCTCATATATAAGTTAGGGCGGGTGATATCTGAAAATGTAAAAGAGACTGTTGGAATTTCTGACCAACTTCTATAATGAAAATACTGAGTTCTGCACAGAGTTCACCTTGGCAGTTTTTTTACGGAGCAGACAGAAATCACTGGGCTGCTATCCTTAGTTAAGACCTTTCCACTACTGAAAAGAGCTGCAGGTGAAGCTGGCTCAAAGGCTGGTCATTGGCTGGCAAGTAAGTGCAGGATGCCATTGCTTTTCCTTACACTTCTGAGATCTTGGAATCTTAGCAGACTGATTATTGTGATTTATCACCAAAAAAGTGGTCTTCTGAAATACCTAAACTAATCTTCCAAGTGGAGAGCTTTAAAAGGGTATGAGGAGAAACTTTTTATTTCTGAAATTATTATTCTTAATCATCATAATAATGTAATTAGCTGTTTCTGAAAAAATCTAAATCAGATAAAAATTTTTGAAATAATTTAGCAATGTTTGTATTATAAACACATAATCTATAATTAACTAATGTACTAATTAGTAAGTTTTTGACCATTCATTGAATAACTGTCCCATTATTATTTTAAGACTTAAAAGAGAGGTGTCCTTGTTTCAGCTGGGATAGAGTTAATTTTCCTCTTAGTAGAAGGTATAGTGCTGTGTTTTGGATTTATGAGAATAATGTTGACAACACACTGCTGTTTTAGTTGTTGCTAGTACACTAGTCAAGGACTTTTTCAGCTCCCCATGTTCTGCCAGGGGCACAAGAAGCTGGGAGGGGACAAAGATACGACAGCTGACCCCAACTGACCAAAGGCATATTCCATACCATATGACGTCATGGTCAGCATATATAAAACTAGGAGAAGAAAAAAGGGGAGGATGTTCAGAGTGATGGCTTTTCTATTCCCAAGGAACTGCTATGTGTGATGGATCCCTACTTTCCTGCAGATGGCTGAACAACTACCTGCCACTGGGAAGTAGTAAATTAATTCCTTGCTTTGTTTTGCTTGTGTGTGTGGCTTTTGCTCTACCTATTAAACCATCTTTATCTCAACTCATGAGTTTTATCATTTTTACTCTTCTGTTTCTCTCCCCCATCCCAGCAGGGGGGAGTGAGCAAGTGGCTGTGTGGGGCTCAGTTAGCAGCTGGGTTTAAATGACAACAGGAGCTTTGGAAGTTCAGTTGATACCTGCTTTCTTACTTAACTTTCACAGAATCACAGAATCACAGAATCTCAGGTTGGAAGGAAACTCAGGGATCATTTAGTCCAAACTTTCTGGGAAGAGCACAGTATAAACAAGAGGGCCCAGCATCCTGTCCAGACGACTCTTGAAGGTGACCAAGTCAACCACTTCCCTGGGGAGATTATTCCAATGGTGACTGTCCTCACTGTGAAAAATTTCCCTCTCGTGTCCAATCGGAATCTCCCCAAAAGCAACTTGTGTCCATTCCCCCTTGTCCTCTCCATGGGACTCCGTGTAAAAAGGGAGCCTCCATCTTCTCTGTAGCTACCCCTTAAGTACTGGTACATGGTGATGAGATCCCCTCTGAGACTCCTTTTCTCAAGGCTGAACAAACCCAGCTCTCTCAGCCTATCCTCATATGGCAGCCTTCCCAGTCCTTTGATTGTCTTGGTGGCCCTTCTCTGGACCCCTTCCAGCCTGTCCACATCCTTTTTGTATAGCGGGGACCGGAACTGTACACAGTACTCCAGGTGTGGCCTGACAAGTGCCGAGTACAGTGGGATAATGACTTCTATCTCTCTGCTGGCGATGCCCTTTTTGATGCGACCCAGCATCCTGTTGACCTTCTTGGCCGCAGCAGCACACTGTTCGCTCATGTTGAGCTTTCTGTCCACCAGCACCCCCAGGTCCCTTTCCACAGAGCTGCTCTCCAGCCAGGTGGATCCCAGCTTGTACTGCACTCCTGGATTATGTTTTCCCAGGTGCATGATCTTACACTTGTCCTTGTTGAACTTCATGAGGTTCTTGCTGGCCTACTCTTCCAGCCTATCCAGATCTCCCTGCAGAGCAGCTCTCCCTTCTGGAGTGTCTACTTCCCTGCTCAATTTGGTGTCATCAGCAAACTTCATCAGGCTACACTTGATGCCATTATCCAGATCACTTATGAAGATGTCGAATAACATTGGGCCCAGTATCGATCCCTGGGGGACCCAACATGTGACAGGTCGCCACTTTGAAAAAGAACTATTTACCACCACCCTTTGGTTGTGATCCGTCAGCCGGTTCCCCACCCACTGCACAGACCACTTGTCTAGGCCATAACGCATCAATTTCTCCAGGAGAATACTGTAGGGGACCATATCAAAGGCCTTGGAGACCTCCAGGAAGACAATGTCCACCACCTGCCCATGTCAACCAGGCAAGTCACTTTGTCATAGAAGGCCATCAGATTTGTCAAGAATGCTTTGCCTTTTGTGAAGCCATGTTGGCTTTTCCCAATCATGTGCTTCATTTGACTTGTGACAGCCCCCAGGAGGTTTCATTCCATAACATTCCCAGGGATTGAAGTAAGGCTGATGGGCCTATAGTTACCGGGATCCTCCCTCGAGCCTTTCTTGTACATAAGGGTAAAATTTGCCTTCCTCCAGTCCTCTGGGACATCCCAAGTTCTCCACAACTTCTCAAAGATCATGGAGAGTGGCCTTGCAATGATGTCAACCAGCGCTCTCAACACCCTCGGGTGAATGGTGTCAGGGCCCATTGATGTGTAGGGGTCAAGCTCCTGTAGTAATTCACATACTAACTCTTCCTTCACTGATGGTGGGTCTATGTTTGGACCAACCAGCAGTTTTGTTCCCAAAGCCTGGGACCTGACAGTGCTGGTAAAGACAGAGGTGAAAAAAGTGTTGAGGACCTCTGCTTTTTCAGCATCGTTGGTGACTGACTCTCCTCTTCTGTTTAACAGTGGGCCTATGTTTTCCTTCTGTTTCTGCTTATGGTTGACATACCTGAAGAAACCTTTCTTGTTATTTTTGACATCTACAGCCAGTTTCAATTTGAGCTGGGCTTTTGCTTTTCTAACTGAATCTCTGCACATTCTGGCAATGCCCTTGCAGCTCTCGATAGATAATCCTCCACTCCTCCATCTCTGGCATGCTTCTTTTTTGGATTTGAGTAGACCCCAGAGGTCATGGTTAAGCCAAGGGGTCCTCTTGCTCCACTTACTTGCCTCTCCTTTATAGGGGATGAACTGGTTTTGTGCTTCCAACAGAGAGTTCTTGAAGAATTCCCAGCACTCGCTAGCTCCTTTGTCTTCCATGGAAGCTTCTCATCGAATCCCTCCCAACTGAGCCCTGAGTGAAGTGAAGTTTGCTCTTCTAATATCCACAACCCTTGTCTTAGTACCAGCCTTCAGCATGCTCAGCAGGATCCTGAACTCCACAATATTATGATCACTGCAGCCAAGGCTATCAGTAATTGAGATATTACAAAGAAGGTTTTCTTGGTTTGTAAATAGCAGGTCCAGCAGTGCCTCCTTCCTGGTTGGCACATCTAGCATTTGTATGAGGAAGGAGTCCTCTATACACTCCAGGAACTTGGTGAATGACATATAAATTGCTGTATGGTTCTTCCAGCAGATGTCTGGGTAGTTGAAGTCACCCATAAGGACCAGGTCCTGTTGGTCAGAAGCTTGCTTTAGTGCCCCAAGTATCTCTTCATCGGAATTATCATCTTGATTTGGAGGTCGGTAGCAGATGTCCACTGTGATGTTATCACAATCCGCTGTTGGGTTGAACAATTTGGCAGAGGTAAAACCCCTTGCTTTCCAACCGACCTCAGATAATTCTGGGAGGTTGGGGGTGGCTGGGCTTAACTTCTGATAAACCTCAATGTGTTATCATGACTAGGTTCCTTTTACATTCTTGGAAACAGAAATAAGACTCAAAAAAGAGTCAAATGCCAAGTCACTTTATTTGGTCAAAAATAGATACGTGAAAGAAAAGAAAAGAAAGAGAGAAAGAAAAGGTGAAAAAGGGAACAAGAAGGAGAGAGGGAGGGAGAGAGTGGGACTGTTGCGATAGCTATCACCACAGATCTGTGGCGGTCTGTCCAGTCTGGGCAGGGGGGAATCTGGGCAATCTGGGTGTGGGTGGAGTCCATGTGTCCGATGCATCTTTGAAGCCAGTGGAGGGGGGGCATGTTCCAGAACATGCCCCTGTCATCTCCTCTGGTTTCCCCCTTTATAAGGTTGCTCTCTTGCATAGTCAATAACTATTCTGCATATCCACACCTCCCACTCAGTGGTGGAGCACATGCCCAATACCATAACTAGAGGGTGCTTGAAAGTTCTAGAGGGTCTGAACACACCCCCCCTATATGTTGCCAGTCGGCCTTGACTTCGGGCGTACGCGCGGAGGGCATGTACTCTGAGATAACAGGGAACACATTCCTGTCGGGTCGACCTTGGTGATTAAATTGTTCTGCTCTGCTGCAGTAGTGATCAGGCTTTGGTAGATAATCTTGCCTGCCAACAATGTTGAGACAAGTTTCTAGTCCCTGACAGAGGTCCTGCTTGGAGACGACCCCTTTGACTTTAACCCAGAGGCATTTGATAGACCAGTCGCAATCACCATAGTTTACTTCGATACATTCAAGGTGTTCCTTAATGTAGGGTGCAACTCCTCCACTTCTTCTACCTTGCCTGTCCTTATGAAAGACCCTGTAACCATCCATTGTGATCCCCCAGTCATCTGAGTTGTCCAACCATGTTTCAGCTACTCCTATGATGTCATACCCTTCTGAGTGGGCGCGGAGCTCCAGTTCCTCCTGTTTGTTACCTAGACTGCGTGCATTTGTATACATACACTTGAGGTGATTACTCTTCTGTTTCACCTCTTGGGAGACAGCTAAGGAACCTTTATCACCACACTGCTTGGCCTGACTTACTCCCCCGTTGGACATGCTGGTATGAGCATTTCCATAATGGATCCCACCCCCCAAGTCCTTCAGTTTAAAGCCCACCTCACCAAGTCAGCCAGCCTACTGCTGAAGGTTCCCTTGCCCCTTTTAGACAGATGGATTCCATCCCTCCCTAGCATGTTGTCATCATTGGAGAGCACCCCATTGTTGTAAAAACCATACCCCTCATGGTGGCACCAGCCACGTAGCCAGGAGTTGATATACGTTATGTGCCTGTTTCTGGCTGCTCCCTTCCCTCGAACTGGCAAAATGGAAGATAACTTGGGCACCAATGTTTTTCACTTGCTCTCCCAGGGCTCAAAAGCCTTCCTTGATTTTACCCAGATTATGGCTCTCAGTGTCATTCAGGCCTACATGAAATAGCAGCAGTGGATAGTAGTCGGTTTCCCAATGAGTTGTGGCACACACTCGGCCACGTCTCGGACCTTGGTTCCTGGAAGGCAGCATACTTCTCATGACTCCCTATCAGGTCGCCAGATGGGTGCCTTGGTATCCTTCAACAGAGAGTCACCCACCACTTTCCTGTAAGAGCTGCCTGCAAAACTCCCTAGAGACTAGAAAAAAGAAGCAGAGTGTCTTGGTGGATTGGTGTCAGGTATTACCTAAAATAAGATTGTGTTATATTCCCATAGCAACTTTCTCTGCCAAATAATTCTTGCACATCATGACATAGGAATCAAGGCTTTCATAACTACTCAGTGCACAGGTTTTTGTCTTACCATTCATTGTTTGTGTCAAACATCTTTACCTGCTATGTTTATTTTTAAGGTGGAGTGCAGTCTTTAAAAAGCCCAGAATCATCTTTTCCTTTCATCTCTAAACCACACAGTATCTATTTTCCTCAAAAAAATATTATCAGTGCTTGACACAGAAATATTCCTTCCATCTAATTCTTCTCCTCCAAAAAAAAATTGTGTTTCTAAATTTTTACCCATCCAAAAGACCTTTTGTGCTTATTTTCAACATCGTTTGGGAGTATCTGTTCTTATCATGCTAGAGAGTTCAGTGGTGTAGCTGAGCAGGGAAAATTAAGATGAAAATGAATGCTCTAAATAAATATGCCTTATGGAAAACTTTCTCTGTCACCCTCAGATTTTATAGTAAACCTGGAAAAGCATACTCTGAGCATTGGATTTTTATTAAAAAATTATCATACATCTCTGGAATATTAATTATATTGTCAGAATATGCAATCGCATATAGGATAAATTAACTTGAGGCTGTGAATAGATGCACACCATAGAAGCTGTAAATGGAAAAAATAGGTGCAATGAAATTGTTTATGTGTCTCAGAGAACAGCACTGCAAAGCCCAGGCCTCCAATCCCACGCAGGGTTACCCTGGAAGAGGGTCAAGCAAGGAGGAAAGGGGGACCAGCCTTTCACTTTCATTTGTAGGACATACAATGAAAATTGGTTTTATTGAACAAGAGAACGAGCTGTGTAGGAAGTACGGTTCATTTATGAGGAAAAGGATGTTCTAATTTTGCCTGATTTGAGGCAATTATTAGCTGTGGGTTTTTACCCTGAGGGAATTCTTCTGCTGCTACTTCAGATTGAATTGGTCCTGCAGCCCATGAATACCAAAGAGAAATTAATAAGGGTCCTGCCTTAAATTTTAAGTCACATATATGGTACAGCACAATTCCATGGTCCTTCAGGAAGGACCTGAGCTGTACTGTAAAGGTTATAATGAGGCCCTTAAACAACATGTCCCAGGCCTGATCTAGAATCTGTTTTCTGGAAAAACTTGCTGCTGGTGTATGAATGCCCTTATACTCAATGAGCTTCCAGACAACCTTTGCACGAAGACAGTAAATTTCCCATGAGAAAGGATGGGTTAGGAAGTGGGTGAACCGTGGAGCCCTCACATCTGATGCCAGCTGGGCATATTGGGCAGTCTGCAGGACAGCAGGAAGATGAGACATCTTCCAGCCTCCAGAGAGCTGCCCTGTAGGAGGCAAAACTATGTGAGTGGCTTTACACATCTGGACCCCAGGGACCACAGGACAATCTCTGCTACTCTCCTCCTCTCATTTGTCACCTGCTAGTCTGGGCAGAGATTCACCTTGGAAGTCTGGAAACATTTAGTGGAAGCTCAGCATCTGAGGTAGAAGAATTAACCCCACAAATAACCAACAGTTGTTCAAATTGCCCAGTTTTCCAGTCTGCTAGCAGTGAGACTGGATTTTTAATGATTTAAGTCAGCAAAATCTAAATCCCACCAAAGGATGTGGTACTGATAATAAGTTGATTTTATGAGATCTGGGGCAGTCTTGGCATTCTAATTTTACTGTTACATTACACAACAGTAAAATTAGAATGACTTATATGGTCTGCACATCACAATGGTTTTGTAGGTATTTCATGAATTAAGAAACAAAAATAACAAGAAGCAACAGCTAAAGTAATTGGCAAAGTTACTTGCTAACAATTGGACATGCTGTGCTTTTTACCAGGTCATTAATTGATGGTGACAATGAGATCTAGAGGTGATGCATATTATAGTCAACAGTGAATATCAAAACTTTAATTAAACATGAATGTGTATGTTTTGCTATAAATGCTATGAAATTTTTGCACTGTTGGTCTCTTTCTGCTAAAGACCATTAAAGAAATATAATCAAAAATATTTTTATATGTTTATTTAAATAGGCTGTGTGGCTATTTGTAAGAATATCTTGGGGGTGTTTGTATACTAAATCAATACATGCAAGAATTACCTGAGAGTTGTTGGGCTAGTAGCTGAAAAACTAGTTTGGATTTTTCTGTGCCAGCAAGGATATTCTATTCTTTCGTCTAACTTGTCAATATTTGTTTGCGGTTGGTGCTTATTCCTGAAACTGTTACAGCTTTTACAGTTTTTTCTGTTGTTGTTTTCACTATTCTAATAAAACGTTAATCCTATTACTTTATCACTTTGCATCTTCACCACAAGTTTCCTCACAACTGCATAAATGTTCCTCCCTCTTCTGTGGAGGAAAACGTGCTCTGAAAATATGCATCTTAAATACGAATTTATTGATTTAATCTTCAACCTAATATTGATTATACTGATATATTCAATAATATACAAATGATCACTTGTTTGTTCCCAAAATTGTTTTAACAAAGCTAACTAAGCTTTAGTTTACTTATTTGTTGAATAAGTAAAATAACTTTGTTTCAACGCTGTGCTTGAAGTGGATATCCATATTTTCAGCGTTACTGAACCCTATTTGTTAGAGTTGCCTAGATCAGTTAGAAGTGTTGACTTTCTTTCACTGAAAATTTCCTACCTGCTCCACTGGTGAGAGCCTGTAAGTTGTACTTATGCATTAGGATAACACGCAAGTAAAAACATACAGAAAATGCAAATCTGCCAACAGAGGAAACAACCCAGTATTTTTCCCTTTTGAGTGGGAAAATTACACTAGGGAATTACATTGACAAAAATCAACGGAAAAAACAACATAAGCTGAGGAATTGTGTATATGCAGCTTTAGGCACATTATTATTATAGGATGATATATATGGTATATGTTATGTTATTAAGATAACAGTTACTTAGTAGATGTATTAACATTACTGTGCATACATTTCATAACATTCCAGCTCCTACAGCTTGATGGTACCTTTTTCATCAGTTTGTCATATATACATATAGTTAAGCATGATTTAAACAAATATGATAAATGTCTGCATTTAATCATAATTCTGATATACAGCACTTCATCATCATCTTGTCATATAAATTTTAATGGCTCTTGCTGGTGGCATTGTATTACAAGAACATGATTCTAAATAAGACTGCACTTGAAGATAAGTACTTATATTTCTTATCTTCTGTTACCGATATTATCTGTGCATCAAGCATTTTCAGTTCAGTTCTTTGTAAAGAGCACAAAAAAGACTGCGGTCTGTCTTCTTGAATGAAGAATCATATTAACACTAAAATATTTTTCTTTACTTGTGACACTGCACTAGCTAGAAAATAATTTACAGTTCTTAGTTAATATTATTGTGTTTCCCAAGGTATTTTTAATAAAATCCCAGAAATCAAGATATCCGCTGTATCCTGCTCCTCCCTAACTACTAGTTCAGTACATACATTCCTATTTCCATGTGCAGAAAATGATGGATAATAGAATGAGTGACCATCTACTTTATCTGGAAATACAAATATATTAAGACAGTATTTTTCCCATAACTATCTTAATCACTCATGACATAAAATTATTCAGAAGTACTGTGGGCATTACAAGCTGGTTTTTAGTAGCTCTTTAAGCTGTGAAGATGATGCTTTAAAATTAAATACTGGCTGAGCAAGGCCAGATTATTGAGGTAAGTACTTTGATGCAAACAGGAAAAAAAAATATTTCCTGCAATAACATAAATGAAGATCAAAACAAGTACAAAATTCTACCTTTTCTAAGTATTCTTATCTCCCATCTTCTCTAAGACTGTCCTAGCTAATCAGAAACATAATTTTATTTCTCTGCACCAATACTCCAGAACAGCAATGGCAGATATTTTTTAGTTTGGGTTTTTTTTTCCTGCCCATTCCATTTGCAGGTAATGTCTGTGCTGTGTCTGTGGCTGATAACAGACGAACCATGGGAAGACTTGTACATTGGACCACAAGTGTATTTAGATGTAAGAGAGAAACTGGCAAGTAATATAATGAAAGTAGGCTTTTAAGAAGTGATGGTGCTCTTGCTGAAAATTCAGATATGTGATGTCCAAAACCCGGGGTCATTACCTGTTCTGAAAGAAAAAAAGGTGTGAAAATGTCAGTACAGTGTGGACATTTGAAGAGCCATTTTAGCAGGTCTTTTAATGGGAATGTCAATAGGTACAAAAAGGTTTTTCCAAAATTAAATAACTGATTAGATATTCCTCACTGCATACCCTGCTCAAAATTGAACTGTGTGAATACTGTTAACATCATATTTAGAATGCATAAAGGTTAGGTTAATTTTTGTTATATTAAATATTGCAGCTCAAATTCTTTCCTGCCAAAAGCCTTCAAAACTTAATGAAGGACCTGTTTATTAGTGCTGTGATTTCCAGGTTAGGAAAAAAAAATGAAAAGAGGAGAAAAAGGTCTGATCTCCAGTTTCTTCATGTTTTGATAGGTCAAAGATGTGCCTTTCCTTACTCCATTATTAGATCAAGGGTCTGTATGGAAAATGTAGGGCTAAATACCTTCTCGAAAAAGGAGGGAACAAACTGTGACTTGGATCCATGTAGCCTGACCTGCAGCAGTCTGTGATCTCTGGAGAGTACCACAGAGTGAAGCAGAAGAGAGCTGGTGTCAAATGTGCTTTCCTATAGACACCAAGGAGAGGATGTCACAGAAATTTGTCCAGCAAAGCAATGCCAAGATGTCCCCATGTCTGAAAGTAAAGCTTAAAAACAAGCAATGAGAAATGATTGTAATCAATGCAGAAAAGAAGGCCCATTGATTCTAAGCTAGAGCGCAACTGCTGCAACGTATATATTTACTAAGACAGTTTAATTCCACTGTTGCTTCAGCTCTTCCATCCAGTTTGCTCTGTCTTCAGATATTTTTGTGATTTGGTGTCAGTGAATTAGCTGGCATATGAGTCAAACTCCTGTAGAGATAATAGGCAATCTGACACCCAGGGAAATGAAAACCCAGTATCTGATTTTGTATCAGAGCTATATGACAGAGGAGAATTGTGATTATCAGAATATTCTCTACTGAGGAAAAATATGCTTGTTCTGAAAATTTCAGTAGCCTAGTTGGACTTGAGGCTAGTAGTAAAATGACAAAATGGAAAAAGCCACTATTTCCTTGTTCTTTTGCAAATGGTACACCCTGAAGCATTAAGCTGCTTGATGAAACTCATATTTCTTTCTTTAGTCCTGTATTTGCAATGGAAACATGAAACAGCAGCTATGTTTCTTCAACTTGTAAAGGTTTGTAACTGCAGATGTTCTGCAGATGGCTCCCATTCAGCTGCTGTGGGAGCACCTATTTACCCATCTGGTAAGCAACACTGCAACGAATAAGGCAACTTGCAGGGACTTTGGTAGTTAGAAGAACACCAGTTTGCTTTCATGGTTTTCTTTCTTTTCTTTCTTTTCTGGCTGAGGTTTTCCATCATGATAGAATTTTTGATAAATAACTATGGATTATTCCCCAATTTTCAGCAGTTCTTTTGGAAACATCTTTTTCTCTTCATTTTCCAGTGTTTTATTTGGATTTTTTTCTCTTTTACCCTCAATTTCTTAGTAGTTTTTAGGGTTTTTTCCACATTTTTTGTGTTTTCTCATGTTTTCATTTATTGATGACAATTTTCTGTGGGGTATTTTTCCTCTAGCCAGTGTTTGAGGGAGTTGTTTTTGTCTTTGGGAGCTTTCTGTTGGTGCTGTTGTACTGGTTTTGCTTTTGGTTTTGTATATTTGTGTTTATGCATATATTTCCTTAGGCAGGTTTAGAGGGGGTATTTTAGAGGGGGTAAGGGTGATAGATTTTGATTTTTCCCCTACTCCAGAAGTTGTTTGTGGGGTGTGATTAATTATTCATTCTCTTGTTTTATTTTGTTTTCTGGCTTCTGACTTTCTGCAAACCAAGTTTCTGTGTTCCGTTGCTTCAGGTTTCCTGGCTGGTGCAGTCTGGACTGTTTACTCTTTCATGACTGAGAATTGATACAGAGAACACACTAAGAAAGACCCAACCAAAAACAGGAGAAAGGTATTTTGGTGATAATTTATTTTCTAGATTTCTCAGAACAACTCCATAGACTTAATCTGCAATGACATCATGTTTGTCATGAGCTGCATCTGGGAAGTTATGTGTAAAATTAATTTCTTACCTTAATGGAATCAGAATATCATGCAGCTGCCTTTGTAGTTTATATTATTTTAAAAGCTAGTGTAATTTGTCAAGCTGCTTAGTGTACTTACAGCTCCTTTTTTTTTACTGTTAATATTTAATCTTAAAAACAATAATAGTAAGAAATAGGGATCTGTCATTTTAGCAAAATGCTTTTGGATGCTTATACATTTTAAGGAGGAACTAGTTCATGCTGATGAGTGACACCTAACAATGTCATTTTCAGATTGAACAGTTGTTTTTCTGTCAATCTTTTTATCAGACTTGTTCAGTTTGACAAATAAAATGGTTATTTTCCTCTTTCTCTCCTTCCCATCTCTTCAACAGCCAAAGCTGTAAGCCCAACTTGAGATTCAGAATTCTGTGAGGAAACCAATGAGAGAAAAAATACTTCTCCGTATTTCACCACTTATTCCTTTTGCTTTCTTCTTTCTCTCCTGCAAGACAGAGCTAATTTCTCTGGATTGAAAGGTTTTAATCCTCTGAGGCAGTAAAGTAAACACTACTGGCATGTTTTTTCTGGGTGTTATTGCCCATATGCAATGGTATTAATGTATCAAGCTTGTTAGATTCATCAGTTCTGTGAGACTGGGTGTGGAGGAAGGTCTCTCCTGTCTCAAACACTTGCTGAACTCATCAGAATTTTCCCAAGTCCAGATGGTACAGTCAGATGGTGTGGTTCATTAGGTCTGGGGGCAAAGATTAAAATCTTCTGGCAACCACTATTCATAATGAGATCCAGGCTAAGAAAGTCATTCAGTCCAGCTCCTGTGATACTGTAAGCTGAGTGCCCAGTCAAGAAGAAAGCATGTGGATGAAAAATTCAATTATCCCTGCACCTTGTGAACAAAGAAATGAGATACAGTTAGGTGTCTGTAGAGTGAAAATACTACCTTTGATATTATTAAAAAAACCACAACGTATTCCATTGGAGTAATAGGAAAAGTACTGTGTAGGAGAAAAATGGCTTGAATGGTGAAAGTTAACAGATAATTGGAAGTTTGTGGTGGTGAGTGTACAAAATTGAACTTTGGACTGTCAAGCAGAAGATAACTGCAATTGGTATGGTATGGTTGTAAATTTTGATGACACCTGGCCTAAGCTAAAGTGGCTGTATTGGGTTTGCGTAGCAAGGTTTTGATAGCAGTGGGGCTGCTGAGGTGGATTCTGTGACAAAATGCCAGAAAATGCCCCCATGTCCAATAGAGTCAGTGTCAACCAGCCCTGAGATGGACTCGCCACTGGCCAGAGCTGAGTCAATCAGTGAGAGTGGTAGAACTTCTGTGATAACATATTTAAGAATAGGGAACAAAAGCCCTGTGGTGGAACATCAGCTGGAGAGAGGAGTGAGAATATGTGAGAATATGTGAGAGGAATAACTCTGCAGACACTAAGTCCAGAGAAGAAGGAGGGGTAGGAGGTGGTCCAGGTGCCAGAGCAGAGGTTCCCCTGCAGCCTGTGGAGGTCCAGAGTGGAATAGATATCCACTGCAAACCGTGGGGGACCCCACACTAAAGCAGGAGGATGCACAAAGGAGGCTGTGACCCCATGGGAAGCCCATGCTGGAGCAGGCTCTGGCAGGACCTGTGGACCCATGGAGAGAGAAGCCCGTGGTGGAGCAGGTTTGCTGGCAGGACTTATGACTCTGTGGTGGGCCCATGCTGGAGCAGCCTGTTCCTGAAGGACTGCACCCCATGGAAACATTGGAGCAGTTTCTAAAGAACTGTATCCCGTGGGAAGGACTCACATTGGAGAAGTTTGAGGACTCTCTCTTGTAGGAGGCATCCCACACTGGAGCAGGGCAAGAGTGTGAGGATGAAGGAGCAGCAGAGTAAATGTGTGATGGACTGACCACATTCCCTGTTCCCCTGTGCTGCTGGAGGGGAGGAGGTAGAGAAAATTGGGAGTGAAGTTGAGCCTCGGAAGAAGGGAGGGTTGGGGAAAAGTGTTTTAAGATCTGATGTTATTTCTCATTCTCTTACTGATTTGATTGTTAATAAATTAACTTCCCCAAGTCAAGTCTGTTTTGTCCATGATGGTAACTACTGAGTGATCTCTCTGTCCCTGTCTCAACTCATGAGCCTTTTGTTATGTTTTTTCTCCTCTTGCCCAGTTGAGGAGAGGGAATGATAGAGTGGCTTGGTGGGCATTTGGAATTGAGCCAAGGTCAACCCACCATAACACTTTGGAAGGAAAATAGATCAAATGCTTTGGAGAATGTAGAATTCTTAAAAAATTACTTAGATTTAACCAGTGCCTTTGAAAATGCATATAGAAATCCTATCATAATTAATGTCAAAAAGCAAATGCTGATTCTCTTGCAAGACCTATATGTTTATCCTTCAGTTCTACTTCATTTTACATGTTCAAGACCAGGGAAAAATAAGTGAGAAAGCCTCTGTAATGTTGTGGAATGCATACCTGAATTACCCATTGCCTGAATGCAAGTTTTACAAACATAGCTGTGCATTATCATGCTCTGACAATGCAGGACACAATTAAGACTGAACTCTGCAACTGAAAAGATATTAAATCAGGGAGAGATTGCTATATTATACGAACAACATGTATTCTGAAGTACATATTATTGTAAAAGGGAGATTTTGTAAAAAAAAGTGGATTTTGCGACGTGTCAGAGCACTGACTTTGTGCCATTAGTTGAAAGATTAAAAACTTTTAGCTATTCTCTATTTATATGATTTCTCTATTTTTATATTCATATGCTTTCTTACTATGAATCACTATGTGATTCTCTGTTTTATGCCACATTAAGCACATTACTGTCTTTCTAAAGGTAATGCACATACACTAAAGGTAGCAGAACATTTGGAAAATGTGCTTTTCTGTTGAGAAAAAAAAGAAAAAAATATTATTGGAGCAAAAATTTATTTGAAGTTGGGGTTTTTTTGCTTCAAAGTGATTTATTTAGTTTTCACCCTCTCTTCTGGATTTCAAGGACATTGAAGCAAATGAAGCAAAACTCTGAAAAAATATGCTGCATTGAAAATTCCCTTATGTATTAAAACTTCAGATGTTTGATTTCTGCTTTAGAGTTTTACACTGTTATAGCAGAATTTCTATTGATTTGACCTGTGCTATATAAATTGAAATCATAAATGAGAGTGTTTTTTCATCAGTTTAAAAACATGTATTTTTTTAAAGTCATAGGTGAAAGCCCACATTTCATATAATTTAAATTATATCTAAATATTTTATTTTCTACAAAAAATTCAAAAGTTCTAGAGAAAAATAATATTTTGGAAAAGCATTTTATTTCATAATATTTCCTGGTACATCTCACAGTGCTAACTCCAACATGTTATGATGGATGCTGAAATACTTGGTTTTTATTTTACTCTAAAAGTTATAAAAGGCAGATGATACTTAGCACCTACTGAAACATTACTTTAGCTTTTTATTACTAGTATTTCAATGTAGTAATGAAACTATGCCCATCTGGCATAAACCATTTGAGAAAAAAAAGGGTTTTGAAGGGAAGTTACTTGTTTTGAAAGTTTCTTCGTAGGCTGGGTTTCATGAAAATCACAATAATGTTTTTTAATGTTTACATTTGAAACAAAATATTTTT
The DNA here is from genome assembly GCF_949628215.1 of Phalacrocorax aristotelis. Lineage (NCBI taxonomy): Eukaryota > Metazoa > Chordata > Aves > Suliformes > Phalacrocoracidae > Phalacrocorax > Phalacrocorax aristotelis. Next base: position 11,845,959 of record NC_134311.1, on the reverse strand, counting down.
TAGGGTATTATCAGTAGTAGGTCCTCAGTGGTGGGTAGACAATTCCGAGATTCAGGTGTTTGAAATATTAGCTAAAAAATGCTGCAGTATTTTTTAACGGTATTTGCGAATTTGAAGTAAAGCATCTGATCATACAGAAATCAGTGAGGATTATGATGGTCCTCTACAGTGCAGAAGATTTATTTTTCTTTCCAACAGGGTCAATAAGACTTCTACTGCTGAAGATTAATTTCCTGAATCAGATAAAGTAAAAAAAATTAAGTTCAAGGAATGTTTTTCAGAAGAGAGACAGACAGACAGAAAGATAATATCTTCTAATTCATTAACTTGGCATGTTAGCTTCTGTTTTACAAATCACTCCATGTTTCTCTCAATGGTAATCCTCTCTAATTTCAGTGGTATTTAATGTATTCAAATTTAAGAGGAAGCTCAGGTTACTAAAGTGTTAACATTCTTTTCAAAAAAATGGATGTCTAGAAAAGTACAAAAGAAACTAAGGTAAGAAAAAATTTATTAATTGGCTCCTATAAACATCTGTTCAATAATTTTTTATTTGGTCAATTTGTAAACATTCATTAAAAGTCTATTATAAGATTGCTGTAATTCAAAAAATCACTCTTCAGTTGTAGTCTTTATCTTCATTATGTAATATGCAGCTCAGCTTCCAACTGGTGCAATTTAATTTCAGGGAGATAACAAACATACTCTGATACTTTTCCAATTGTACTGATAGTATATCCTCTATAATGTGAGTTCATAATTGCACAATTTGAAAAATGCCTTCTAGTTACTGTGCTCGCATGTTGTGCTTTGTATCCAAATGACAGACTGTGATCGTTTGTCACCTAAGGAAGGGAGACCTGAGTTATCCTTGTTTTTTCCTTTTCTCTTGTGTTGTGTTTTTTTTTTTTCCTTGCTTTCAATGAAAGGTAGAACTGCTTGAAATAAATCTGTATATTTTCCAAGCTTAATTGGAAACATAGATCAAAGCAGGAATTGTTTGAACTTTCTAAGAAACCATTTAATAAGAGTATACATATGGTTTGTCTTCTGGAAATCTTTTTAAAAGCCTTGCCTGCACAACTACTGGATAGAGAAAGTGTTTTGCCCTTAAAAATAGCAGTATGAGAGAAAAATCTAGTATACCTAGTATAAATCTTATAAAATTGCTCTTCATTTTTGCTCAACTTTAATCATCAATAACTGTTTTTTTTCTGGTAGATCACACTCTAGACATGGGGAGAACTAAAATAAAGAGCGGGACAAGGAGAGACCAATGCCCTCTAGTTTGCTAATACATGGCTAATATAAATTAGGTCTTTCTCTTGTAAAATCAGACACATGATGTAGTACCTAGCCAAATGGTATTAAGGATTTGAAGACTAAAATATATATTCTTCTGAGGTAGGGCTTTAAAGACTCATTTTAATGAAAGGATAGCATAAAAATAGTTTTAGTAAGAAACACTTCATTCTAGTATGTTTGCCAAGGAAGTGCAGTGTCTTTGGCTTCGTTTAGTTGTTGGTAATACTTTCAATACATACTAACATATGAGAGGCAGCCAGGAATAGTGTGAGTTTTTCCTGGAAATATCTCAGGAGCTCTGAGATGAGCAATTAATATCTCCCAGACACATGACTTTGCATCCCAATCTGCTGGTACTTCTACCCAAAGTCCCTTATGTAGAGAATGAAGGTGTTGAAGGAAGATAGTTTTGCAGAGTTAAGATTCAGAATTCAGCTTAAAGGGCTTGTAGATAAGTCTAAGCAATATAGGTTAAAAATTAATGAAATAAATATGTTATTTTATTTAAGGATTTAGAAATACTGTATAAATACAGTGGGCAATTGAGCCTCAGTTTCTGTTTAAAAAAAAAAAAAAAGTGGGGGGGAATATGCAGTAATTAAAATTTTCTCTTCACCTGTTTCAGAAGCAATCCTAAAACAGATCTTTTGTTGTTTCCTGATGATTGCCAATCTGACATTCTGCTAAAACCAGCAGATATTAGCTATTTGTCCTCTCCGCAGAAAGTGTTTTGCCAATGATCGTAAAAATTTTGAAATCTAGAATGTAACAGGAAGAGTCTAACAAAACAGCTCTGTGATATAAAAATACTTGTGTGCCACTGTTTTTTGAGGTGTCTGGGGTCTGATTGCAGAAGCAGAGGCAATTTTGTCAGACAGTAGAGGGAACAAGTTACAGAAGAATTTCTTTTCTCCATCTATTTTAAGGATGAGTTTTCGTCTTCCATTTCAATTTTGCCTCATTTCTGTAGTGAGAAATAAATATACAACATCTATTGTTCTTTCTGCACTGAAAAAACACAAATTATTCAGATCATAAATACCATGATGGACCAGAAAGAGAGTCTTGATTTCACATTTCATTTGATCTAAAATTACTTCTTTATAGATTCTTATAAAATATTTTATTTAATTTTTCAGTTATAAAAAGACAACTTGGAAAACCTGACTCTGCAGTCTCAGATTTAGGGAAGTACATGTTCTGTGAACTACAGTGAAACACTCTGCGTGTCCTTTAGTGGGTGTAAACTCATATATCTTCTGAGTTTAGAATTTCAGGCCGATACTGTAGATTTTATTGTTCATTGAAATAACTGGTCATTATGTTCTCAAATTTACCATTGTGTTTCCACAATTAATTATTAGAGGCCTAGTCTTTTTTACACTAATTGTGTCTGCTTTGATGGAGCTGATCATTCTCAGTTGTGTAAGAAGCTAGAGCACATTCCCCCAGGAAAGCACCTGTGACATGGAGACTAAAATTTAAGTCCCTTCACTAATTATCTGAATTTAGTGTATTCATCAACAACTTGTTGGTTCTTCTGTGGATAATGATCTCCTTCTACTACTTTTATTTTTGTCAATAAAAGACTATACATACAGATGTCTTCCACCACAGTTAACTGAATGCAGCCCAAGCAGTGACTAATTACTTTCTGTAAAGTAGAACAAATTAAGTTTGAGCGAGAGAGATCATGATCCTCTCTTTCCCCTTTCCAGGAAGGTGCAAGAGAACACTGATCAGTAATGGTGTAAATTAAGGGACTTGATCATCTTTTAACATGTATATTTTAAGCTATTATAATGTCTTATTTCAAAGGAAGAACAGAATGTAACGCTAGATCTGAGGACTGTTATTTACACCCAGAACTTCAACTCCTGTAATCACTGTAGCTGCATTTACTGTGGTGGAATTACAATTATTTAATACCACTTGAATATACATCTCTGAAAATTCTGGTACCAAATGTGTTTTGTTTGTATAAAAGAAAATTTGTAAGCAGAACTTTGTGTATAACTACTGCTGATTTTGTGCACATTGTTGATCAGGATGTCTAAAAGAGAAAATGTAGAAGCTTAATCCAAAAACCTTAAATTAAATGACTGAGGGGCTAAAGTTATGGTTTGAAATAATGGATTTTTACCATGTGAACCAGCACATGGAATCAACCTGCTAGAGGCAAAGCTGGAGAATTTATTAAGTAGATATAATTAATTATTTAGAAATCATCCAAGATATACTTTACAAACTAATATATCTGTATCTGTTGGCATCTTCATTTGTGTAGGCAGAGAGGAAATAGCACTGATACCTGCAAGCATGTTGTTTCTTCTTTAAAACAAAATAGACAGAGCTCTCAGAGCAACACGATTTGGGTATTACAGACTTTAAGCACTGAATGCTTTCATGTGAAATATGATGCTGAATAACATTTTGTGATGGGACAATGCAGGGTCCAGAATGGAGACATGAATAGAAAACAGAGTGTTTGACAGGAGTCTGTGTTCCTGAACAGTTAGTAGACAAATTTGTGTATGAAACATTGTAGGAGAATATTGTGCAGTTCACCTAAGTCATTTTGGTCTTGCTCCATCACTGAAAGTGACTACTGAATAGTGACAGTTATCTAATGTTTTCTTGTACAGGACCTGTGAAGTTTCTGTTCCCTCAAATGGTTAGAAATATGCTTCCAGTAGAGAGGTAGACAACCCTTAGCACACCAGGCTTTTGAAACCAACCAATTATTGCCAGGCTGTGCACATCCTTTCCCTAACAAATGCTGGTGCTGCCCTCACTGCTAATGAGAAAGCCCTGTGACTGGGAAACAAATTCAGCAATTCAATCTGGTAATGCCTGTTTCAGTCTCCAGAGGAGAAAGGCTGCATTTACTGAACACTTGCACTTCAGCCTTGATTTTATATATCAGTTTACCTCCACTACATTTACACATACTATGACATCACACGCTAAAAAAAGCCAAAGCGTGTAGTGGTGTGGTGAGGGGGCAAATTCAAAGGCTGTTTATGGCTTGTAGGGATCTGACTGTAGGTATTGAAAGTAATGGTTGATTTACAGAGCACTACAAAGACTGTGCTCTTCTGCAAAAAATGAAGTAACAGCAGAACCACAATAAAAGAATTCATTAGTCCTTTATTAAGTAAGTTATCGTGAGGGATTTGTGGCTTCAGGAAAATTATATTAATTTTGTGTAATCACTGAAACATTAGGAAATAAAAGATTATGGAGCTCATAAGGAGAGTAAAGTCCACCCAATACATAGCCTGGGTTTTTAAAATATCATATCTTTGGAAGAAATTTCATTTTTATTTGTCAGTCTGTTGGTTTAACTGATTATACATTGGCATTGGAACAATCTTAATGAGAATTCTATTTCTTACTTTGCAGATGTGTTTACCATTTTTAAAAGAGTGAGGACACAGAAGATAAACAAGAATAAAATAGTCTAATTTTGTGGCTACATCATTTATTTGTTTAAGGTATGCAAGAGAAACAGAAAACATGATGGTAAGAAGCAAGAATATTTCAAAAGTTCTTTGTTCTAATTATGTCATCATTGACATTAGCTGTGTCATAGACTTCAGGGAAAGACATTAAAATAACACTGAAATATTTTGTAATCTTACTCATAAGATTTTTTGTTTCTGAAAGACACATTTTATTCACCAGTGGCGAGGTTATGTGTGAGTAGTATTATCATGTTAACTGAGTAATGCAAAAATGTTACTTTGTATTATTTTCTTTTTACTGCAGATTCATATACCTAGACCTGACAGCTCTGCCATATTTTACAACTTCCCCCCATTAAGTAATCTTCTGAAAGATTTAAAATATTCTAAAATAATATTCAGGGCCTGTTCGCATATGTGCAGACAGTATTAGAAAAGTCAAAGGCCATGTGCAGTTTAAGCTGTGGAAAAGGATCAAGTTAGGGAACACTTAAACAAACTGGAGATAGACAAGCCCATGGGAGTTGACAGGTTGCGCCCAAGAGTGCTGAAAGAGCTGGTTGATGTCTTCAAGAGGTCACTCCTAATTATCTGTGAAAGTTCATGGGGACTGGGAGAGGTTACATGAGATTGAAAGAGCACAAATATCACCTTTATCTTCAAGAAGGTCAAGAAGTACCTGGGAAATTACAAGCCCATCATACTCACCTCAACTGTGGTGCAGGTAATGGAGCAAATAATCCTGGAAGCCATTTCCAAACACATTAAGGATGAAACAGTGATTTGGAGTAGTCAACATGGATTTATGAAGATTAAACCATGCCTGATAGCTTTTTATGATAAGATACTGGCTTCGTGGATGAGCAGAGAACAGTGGATGTTATTTACCTTGTATTTTCAATGTTTTCAAAGCTGTATCCCAAACATCCCCAAAGACAAATCACTCAAATATGTGACAGATAAGTGGACAGTAAGGCGGCCTGGAAACTGACAGAACTAATGGGGTCAAATGGTCGTGTTGAGTGGCATGAAGTCCATGCAGGCGATTCACTGTTGTGCCCCAATGGTGGGTACTGGGGTCAGTGCTGCTTAACATTTTTATTAATGATCTGGATGATGGGGCAGAGTGTACCCTCAACAAGTTTGCGTATGACAGTGTTGTGGTTTAACCCCAGCTGGCAATTAGGGATGACACAGCCAGTCACTCACTTGCCACTGGTGGGACGCGAAGAGGATCAGAAGAGTCAAAGTGAGAAAACTCATGCGTTCAGATAAAGACAGTTTAACAGGTAAAGCAAAAGCCACACCTGCAAACAAAGCAAAACAAAATATTTATTCACTGCTTCCCATGGCAGGTGTTCGGCCGTCCTCAGGAATATAGGGCTCCATCATGTTGAACGGTTACTTGGGAAAAGAAATGCCATCACTCCAAACGTCCCGCCCTCTTCCTTCTTCCCTCAGCTTGATATGCTGAGCATGATGTCATATGGTGTGGGATACCCCTTTGGTCAGTTGGGGTCAGCTGTCCTAGCCGTGTCCCCTCCCAGCTCCTTATGAACCCCCAGCCCGCTCGCTGGTGGGGTGGGGTGAGGAGAGAACAGGCCTTGACTCTGTGTAAGCACTGCTCAGCAGTAACGAAAACGTTGTATTATCCACACTGTTTTCAGCACAAATGCAAAATATAGCCTCATACCAGCCATTATGAGGAAAATTAACCCTACCCTAGCCAAAACCACCACAGACACAACAGGCTGAGAGGAATCTCATAAAATTCAGTGCCATGAAGTAAAAAGTCCTGCCATAGCAGAGGAAAGGCTCCAGGCACCACCACATGAAAACAGCTCTGCAGAGAAGGACCTGGGTGCCCTGGTGGACAGCAAGGCATCCTTGCAGTAGAGAAGGTCAAGAGTCATTTGGGCTATTTCAGGAGGAGTGTTACCAGAAGTTTGAGTGAGGCAATGCCTCCTTACTCTACCCTACTGGGACACATCTGGATTGTTGGGCACAGTTCTGGGCTCCCCTGTACAAGACAGACATGAACTTACAGAATCAAGTCCAGTGAAGACTCACAAAGATGGTGAAGGGACTAGAACACCTCTCTTATGAGGAAAAGCTGGTAGCTGACATTGTCCAGCCTGGAGAAGGGAAGGTTCAGGGGGTCTTACCATTTGTGTAAATACTTGATGGAAGGGTGCAAAGAAGGTGGAGGCAGGCTTTTCTGAGTGATGCTCAGCAACTGGACAAGAGGTAATAAGCACAAACTGAAATAGAAGAAATTCCACTGAAGCATATAAAAAAAAATTTTTTTTTACTGTGAGGTGTTTGACCGCTGAAAGAGGTTGCCCAAAGAAGTTGTAAAGTCTTCATCTTTCAAGATATTCAAAAACTGACTGGACACAGCCCTGAGCAATCTGGTCTAGATGTTTTTGGTTGAGCAGGGTAATTGGACTAAATGACCTCCAGAGGTACCTTCCACTCCCAGCAATTCTGTGATTTTGTGCTTTTATGAATAATGTCTGCAAATTTATTTTTATCTGAAGGATTATCTTTGGATAAAAAAACTACTTGAAGTTGCTGAGGATGTTTTAGCTCTGAAGAAGTATATTCAATTAGATTGTTTGCCTCACCTGCTCTCCTTCAATCAGAAGTACACAGTAGGTTCATTTAACACATATCTTGTCAGAACAAGAGCTAAACCATACAGCAAGCTGGTGATATTGTATTCATGCAACACATACCTGTTCATTCATTTTGATAAAGAATTCTGTACTACAGTTCATGAAAAGGCCTTAAAACTTGGAGTCCTGAGGCTTGGTATACTGTGAGGCATCCTTTCCTTTCCTTTAAATAAAAACTGGTGAATAAGTAAAACTAAGTGAAAAATGTTTGGTTTAATAACAATCTATAGATTTATTTACATTTAAACAAACTAACTAAAGTTCATGCCTTTAATTTCTGTGTTTATGCCTTGCCTGTAAGACACAGCTATTTTTGTCTAATTGAGGATCATAGATGCATTAAGTATTCAACTGATAAGGCAGAATAACACTTGGAGAAATGACACATGTGATCCAGAATGGTGTTGATTAAAATGGATGACTCCGTTCAGATCTTACTGCTTTCTATTCTGTATTGACAGATTGCTTTTGGGACTGTATATGTTGCACTGTTTTCAAATGACTAGAATACATAATATCTTCATCAGGTGTTCTCCAGACCTTCCAAGTCTCTAATTTTGCTGCATAAAAGAGTCCCATAGGACACTTCCCTTTGATTTAGCATAACTTCATTTACATAACAATACTTTGCCTAGAATATGAGGAATGACTCTACATACAATAGATGTTATCCCTGACTGTACACTAAATGTTAACAGAACAGGATTTTACAATTCAACCTCCAGTAGGCGGTTGACACAGAGACTAAATATCCCCTGGATATGTGTAATTTGCTGTTTTTCTGTTGCTGTATAAGCCATACTACTGAAGCAACCACAAATGCCATGAGAAAATTCTCTACTCCCAAATCTTAGCCCACCTATCTATGTCTGGCTTATAGAAATATTTTCTGTCCTATGTATGTTTATACTGGAAATCTAAAGAATGAAACAATTTACACTCCTGAGATAAGCATTTCTACTTAAAGAAAATTATGTCATAGAACAAAAGATTCATATAAAATTTCTTCAGGTATTGAAATCCAGCTTGTATGTATACACAAGGAGCAGAACTTTAAAAATCAAGCTATATAAGTGCTGTCTTTGTGTCATGCATTGATTAACTACCATGATCTACCCCAGGAATGGCAATGATTAACAAATAAAGGTAACTGGATTAAAGGAGTTTAGACTGAATTAGGAATATCAAAGGGATTGAGGGTGATGGGGCTGATAATTTTGGGGTTTCTCCACTTTTATGAAAAGATTTCATATTTTCAGCCAGCAGTACTTCATGTTCAGTACCTCACGTTCAATTTCATTTCAGGTAGACCAAGTCATCACTTTTCCAGAACTGACTTATGCTACAACTTCTTTCATAATTTTTTCTTTCACATATATAAATTCTGTAAATATTTTTATTCCACTACAGACCCTTGACTAACTCTCTTTGAAAAAAATTCCTTGCAATTACTGATTACAGCAATTACTGGTTACAGTCGTAAGCTATGAAAACCGTACCAGACCTGCAATTTGTTCTAGCCATTCAGTAGACAACTCAGCCTCTCATGAATTCTGTCCTAATCACTATGTGTTTTGGTGATCCTACCAACTCAATCCAGTGATGACATTTAACATCCCAGGACCATGGATAAATTGCTTTACTGCCAGTTTCCTAAGGGATTTCTGGATTGCAAGATGTACCATTGTCACAGCTCTGGTTACAATATTGTTTTCTTTGGCAATCATTGTCCAAGGTCAATGTACAACTTTTTATTCAAGTGTTTTTTTCAACAGGGTGCTACAGTGGGTTTTTTTCTTATACCTGCTTCCACGTCTTCTCATGATTTATTTTTACTAATAAAGTTACCTTAAGCCCACACTAAATTGCCAGTTTAGTTTCACAATTCTGCCAGATGCAGGGTATTTTGTGGACTTCCTGACCATGACACTTGTCCTGGGGACAAGCCACATTCAGCTAATGCTTTCTTACAGAAGGGACTGAAGTTTAAAACAATTCAGCTCCACCATTGCTGGAATTTCTTGTGCACGATTCTTTCTACAATCATTTAACCATTTTTTAATATTAAAAAATCACATAACTTTTTCAAACAATTTTTCTTTTTCAAATTTTTTTGTCTTCTTTTAATACTTCTTACCAGGTTTGTTGACATTTAAGAATTGAACTCAATATCACCCTTGCGGATGTGGGATAAGGCTTTCTTGTTGGTACTGTCAGGCTCAGTCAGTTGTACTCACATTTGGAGCTTTCAGAGCCTTTTGTGTTGCAAAATGAACTTACAGCAAACCATAAAATAGTTATAGTATGATAGCCTGTCACTCAAAGTAGGGTTTGCTTTTTGATAATTTAATCAAAATTCATAACATACCATAACAGAAGTATGCATGCATACATGCTTGTATACAGAAGTAGTAATATTGTGTTAAGTGTCAGTGGGTGTTGCATTTTCTCTGCTTCTGCCTTCATTTACTCTTTTTGTTGTGCTTTACCACCATTTCTATACTTCCCTCAGCCTTTCTGACTCAATACATAGTGATGTGTTGTTTAGATTGCCTTAACCTGTCATCCTGTCTCCCTACAAAACAAAGGAAGAAACTTGGTAGTGTTACTTCAACATCTCACAATGTTTTTCTACAACTATTCAGGCATGATTTGTTTTGCTGTTGTGATCAGTACCCTGCCAGGATGTTCACTTTTCTTTGATCCTTGATTCATACCAGGTTAACAGTACAGCTTCATGGAGGGACTGCTGAATAAATTATGTACATGGGCTTGTATGGTTTACATATACAGTATCATGAAAATCTGACTGAATCTCCTTGCCCTAAACAGGTTAAGAAGAGAAAAAAATTGTTGGAGAGAGTAGTTTACCTTTTTGGAAAGAGATTATGTCAAGAAGGAGAATGTCAAAAATTTCTAAATACCTTTGATAAGTATAAATGCATATATACATATAACTGTTACAGCTGTAAAAGGATCCTAGCTCTGGAACTGTCTGTTCTGCAATCACCCAATTTCTTGGCAATCTTTGTTCCCACCAAGTCTGGGAGTTAGAGAGACTAATAATAAATGCAGTAAATAAGAATTATTTCTTTCTGGTATGGGGGAGAACTCTTTTCACTTTTTTTTGTCTAGCTCTTCTAGACCTGAGTTATACTGAGAAGAAAATCAAAACATTTGAAAATTAAAAATGTGAGAGTGCAGAAGTGATCATCCCATACCATTGGAGTTCCTTGTCACAGAAGTCTCCTGTAGATAGAGACCTTCATACCTTTTTGAAGGTATGAAGGATCATACCTTCAAAAGTATCAAATGTTGTTAAGAAAAAGAAGTTAGAAATCTACTTCTTTTTGTTGTGTTAAGTAAGCCATTATAGGACAGAGAAAAGTCAGGCCTTCTAACAAAAGGAGAGAGCTGGGATGGGGGAACCGCATAAATTCCAGAGAAGCTGACTCATGCATTCTTGTGAAAATGTTCGGTTTGCTGAGGAAAAGTCCACAGGATATAAATGAACAAATTTTTCTTGTTAAAATGTTTTGAAACCCCCAAAACTTCAAGTTAAGAAGGCTTTTCAGGATATCAGCTTTAAAGTTCTGTTCACAATAGCATATAATATTGTAGAAGGTTTTGTTATCTAGAGGTCAGATTCTTCTGTAGCATAAATTGACATAATTCCACTGAAATATCAGTGGATTTGATCCTATGTTTCAAGTCTGACACTGAAACAAGGGTTGGTCCTGCAATCTTCCTATTTAAAGGTTTCTGTTTCCTCATTGGACATCTGTTTATAGTAGCTATCACATCCAAAACATGTGAATAGGAAAATGATAAGCAGTTTTCTACATTAATCCTAGTTTCTCTCATGTGATGAAAATACTGACAAGGTTATTTGTATGGATTTCTATCCAGTTTTAAAAGTACTTCTTTTGGAAGTGGAGAAAATATCAGGAGACTATTATTCAAGAGCCATTGTGTCAGAACTACCTCACGTGTATACGGTAGCAGGTTTATTCTTATGGCAAGAACAGAAAATCTAGTGCTGATAACTATTCAATGTCAGAGAAGTTCTTGAAACTCAGGGTGCTGGAGGGTGGGTGAATTTTCTGAGGAAATTTTCCTCAGCTCTGTTTTCCACAGCACTCTTCTGCTGGATGATTTCAAATACAGGACACCAGCCCTGATGGACTGGTACATTTAAAGCATGATGAGTTTTCTGTTCCTTTTTAAGTTTGACACTTGTTTAATTTTTATACATAGCAAGAAACAAACCTGAAAACTATCCAGCCATTGTTGGATTTGTGCCACACATACAAATCTGTGGTTTTTACTAGTTTTCTGCTCAGTTGTCTCAGGAATTGTTTATATGGGAACTATGTATTAAAGCATGCTTTTCTTTCCTGACTTTTCTTTTTTCATGTTCTTTGGATTGATTCCCAGGTTTGAGCTACTGAGTTTTAAAACTTGGTAGATTCTATTACTTCTGAGTACTAATACTTGCATTATTTTATTTTATAAAATATATGCATTTCCCTCTAACCTGTGATGATGTAATCTCAATTGAAATTATTTAAGAGTATTATAATAGAGCTAATATTCCTAAGCAAATTTTCTTTTTCTTACAGGAATGTCTTACAGTTAATATATCAGCCTGGAACTTAGCCATTCTGGATTTCAAGCCCAACTCTAATGCTCTATCCATGAGTGATTTTTAAGAAAGTAATTCTCTTCAGAAATCTGTTTATTTATTCAATTGCATTTAAAATGCTGTTCTCAGACTAAATGTGAAAACTCTAAAAGGCATTCAATATATGAGGTAAAATATGAAGAGCTACCTAGATGATAAATAGTTTAAGAAAGAATATGTGTGCTTTGGGATATAAAATGTGGTGTGGCTTGCAAGCTCTGATCAAGACATGTCAGTAATGCTAAGAAACTAAATGTGCAAGAGGAATATAGTGTGTTAACAAGACTGCAGGCAATCTTCAGTATGTGTCACACTCTCAAAAGAAAACACACAAAATAAGCACAAAAGGAAACCTACTGTGAGTAATGATTGTTTTGTCTTTAGGAAAATAAATAGCCATGGCTAAACTTTCTGTTGCATTTTTCATTGGGTCATTATGGTGCAACATTTATTTTGCTTGGTTTACAAATACCTCACATGTGTATAAAAGAAGTTTCAACAGAGGTTTGGGGTTTTTTTCACTTCTCTTTCAGCCAAAGTGAAGAAATTCACAATAATTTGAAGTTGCAATGTTTTGTTTTCGGGAATTCTGAAAACACCTGGAAGGTTTCTACAGTGCATCTTTGCTTACCTGTTTCTAGGATTTATGTCTGTAAGAATTGGTAAGATGATAGCTAAGAGTAAATTACTGTTCTGAAAACAAATGTTTGTATATTTATTATAGATCAGACTGTAGGTTGCAAAAAAACCACGAATTTAATAAAAACACAAAACATGTAAATGGTCCACAATATTTATACACTTTCTCTAGTCTGTTTTTGATACCACTCTGCCTTTTAAAAACTTTAGAAATAACAGATGATTAGACCTGATCAGTAGTCTTAGTTTTGATAAGTAGCTTCTTTTTCAAATTAATTCAGAGATTAAGTGAAGGGGAATGGAATTAAATCCTCTTAAAATTATTCCTGTTTTTTCGGATGCATGTACTACAAAGAAGTAATGTTAATGTTTATTACTAAGAAAATAAAAAAAACCCCTGAACTTTACAGTTTTCAAAATACAGATTACTTAATTTCAGCTTTTGTTCTCATATTGAACATCTGAACTCTAATTCTGTCCCACTCAAGTGACTTAGACTACGTTACTTTTAATTCAGTAGGTGCTAGACAACAATCCTAAAGGCATGGCTTGCTTTTCAAAAGTTCCTCCTTCATCATTGCTTGGGGTTATTTGCTGTAACAATGTTAAAAAAAATAACCTCTTTCAGCTGTTTGGTAGATTAAAAAGTGGTTTGAAAACACTACCATTTACAAGAAGAAAGCAATTAAGATACTCTGTCAAGATAAGTAGTTAAGTGAGCTTTTTGTACATATCACTGAAGTGCTATGTGAATCATCATCTGTCAGCAGAAGAGAAGACCATTCTTGGGATGTGTGTCCACTTCTATTCTGACTCTGAGGGCAAAACCAGAAAGAAAAGTAAAGTTCAAATTTTTCACTCACATTGTTTCTTTGTTCAAAGGCATGGAACCTCACCCATGACAAGAAGACAGGGTACAACAGCTGTTTTAGAAGATGGAGAAATGGATTTATGATTGTATTGCTTTGTAAGGTCATCCAGTAAACCTGTTGGATGTAAGAAAAAAAGAATGTAGTTTTGTTTGGTTTTTGCACCTGTGGGTGGGATGTCAATCTACTCAAAACTTTCAAATAGATGTTCCTACATCTTCTCCTGTTATCACATACAATGACATTCACTCAATGGGCTTAGAAGTTTTTAAAGGAAAAAAAGTGCTTCATTTAAACAAAATTCTACATTAGTACCACCAACTTTTAAATGGTGAAAAATCTAATTGCTCAGGAAAGGTATAGCATGAACATTTATATGTAACTGCTACCTGTTAAGTCCCATCTTTGTTTTTGTTTGATCTCTAATAAACTTAGTCAATACTGAGTTATAACAAATTCTGATTCCTTCAGAAGCTACCCTTTCTACCAATGTGATACCTGGCTCTATTTCTTTCCCAGAAGTTTCTATTTCCTGAACAAGCTGTAGGTTCCAAGCCCTATGCTGTGATTCCCTTCTTTGTCATACATTAAAGTCTCTGCAAGCTTCTTTTCACTGAAGAAGCTACCCAAGGCAGAGATTCTTATACCTCATCCATAGTGACCTGACTTGCTTCTCTGAAATAAACATGAAGCAGTTTGGCAACTGAATCAAATATACATCTGCCCCAACATCTTTGGTGACACTTTAGCTACCTTGCTTCTCTGGTTGAAGAGAATTTTTCCACCAGTTTAAAGTGTAGAACTGTAAATGTTCATTTGACCCCTTCAAGAGGAGGCAAGTGCATATGTGCCCAGGGATTACTTGTGGCCAATCCAGATGGGGTTGTTTTTGGGTGTCCCCTTGAACTCCTTGTGGAAATAGGGAAAGAGATCGTGGATGGTGAAGATAGTATCTGTCTTGTATTGTTTAAGTCTGGTGCTCAGACGAGCACTAAATTGGCTGCTTATTCTAAATGCCATTATAAGTCAAGAAAGGGGTACACTGTGGAAGTGAAAGTCTACACCTTTAAAGTAGGGAAGAGGTAGTATCTTCCTACCTAAGTATGAAATCAGCTTGTGGAACTAATTCATTAACATTAGTGATCACTGTGGCGAAGGGCTTATTGGGATCAAAATAAAGGACTGCAAATCTCTTTAAAGATTAAAACATCAGCCGTTGCATTACTTTGAAGGGTTGAGAAAGGATATCAGAGAAGTTCAAAGCTGTTTTACTTCAGCGCAATAACTTCCAGCAGAGCTGGGGCATCCATGCAGCTGTAACCAGTAATCCCATAAGCACTGTCCTGCACTTCCTTCAATCACATCCAAAACACTGTCTACTGTCAGGGGTATGATACTGGATTAGAGGTATCATCAATATGATATGAGATGGCAAATTCTATTTTCCCAAGCTCTGCCTTTGTAATTATGCTAATTAATTGATCATTATGTAAAAATTGCAGAATCCTAAATGACTAATTCAACTCCAGGTTTCAGAAATAAAACATACACCTTGCGCTTTATAGGAAAGTGAAACATTTCTCCTAGAATTCACTTCCTTTTCTCAGTTATAACTGAGTCTATGTGAGACTCCCATAGACCTTCAGGGTAAGAAAGAGAAGAATGAAAATTAGGAGCTGTCTCACTAGAGTTTGTCTTTGCAAAAATAGCCTTTTGTAAACATTTTTGTCCTGCTTGTTCTGTTCGCTACAATTAGCTGGATGTAATTAGTTTTTTTAGTTCAACAGGATTAGGCTGATAGGCTGACTCTGATATTTTTCCCTCTTTTATTCTCCTGTTATGATGCAATACAAGCTACTTGAAAAAGTAAATTAACTGTACTTTTTAAAACCATTTTGTCATTGAGGGGACATTCACTTATTACAAAAAGCATCTTGAATTTCCTTAACTAAGATACCTATTTTGGAAATCCGGTATTTATAATGGTTAATTTTTTTAATTTTTAATGGTTACAGCATACGATTGAACACAAAGACTCTGATCCTTTTACAAGTACTTCACAAAGTAGCTTTATGACCTTGTGGCTCATTTGAACACACCAGTAAAAGAATTTAGATACACACTAAGTTTTTTCAGAATCTCATTTTATATAACCCTGAAAGTGTCTATGATAGTCCCTTTGTGGTATATTTCTACCTTTTAAAGTTTAAACAATGAAAGTACATAGTTTTATGAGCCCGTGTCTGCTAAGATAATTTTATCAGGAAGTTCGTAATGGATTCACTGACCATATATTAGTGCTGCACTCCAAAGTGTGAAAATCTTTCATTCTATCGTATTAATGTGTATGACACCATCATATGCCTTTGTATCTAGAAACAGTAAATTTAAATATTCTAAACAAAATATTTGTACATATCTTTTTTTCTTAAGTTGAACAAAATTATGTGTTAGGTTAATATATAATAACATGCCTACAGGTATTAGGAATCCTTACAATTAAAAACAAATATCTTGTTTTATAATAAAAATAGTTTAATTTTGAAGATGCACATTTCAAAACATTGGTTCTACATGTGATACTTGTTGATTGAGAATATATGTCTTTATTTCAAGTTATTTCTAACTCTAGTGAGGTCAAATGATGACACGGATCACAGAAGACATATTAATATATGTTTAACTTTGATAGAAAAAACATGAAAGTTCCATGACACAGGTAATGTTCAGAGTGAGATACTTGTATTTAAAAGTAAGCATAAATTTAATCTCACCTTTGAATTAGGGACGGGACCATATTTTTTCCTAGTCAATGTTGAAACCTTTTAAACTGTGTTTACAGCAGTATTATTGGGACTTCTATGACTGTCAAAAGTTTGTGAGAAGTATTTCCCACCATTAATTCTTGAGTACCAAGTTCTTTATTGGTAAGGAAGCCTTTTACATGTAACTCTGTGAAAATTCTTTGTGTCCTTAACTTATGCTAGTGGTATTCTAATGTTAACTGTTCCTGTTTGATTAGTCTTACGTGTTATCAGATATTTGGCAGCAAAAATGAGAATTTCTGATGGTTAACTTTCATATTCTGAATAGTTGCTTTGGATTTGTTTATACCACTTTCAAACCAGCAAAGTACAGCACTGCTTGTAGATTTCTTAGCAATTATCATCTACTTACTCTTTCACCAAAGCTTATTGTCTCCACTTTCTCACCACTGCTTTTCCTCTTTGCTCCTCATACATTGCATGATACTCTCTTATATGCATTTCACTCTCTCTGAAGCTGTTGTCTGCTTGGAGCTGCTGTGACAGAATGCTTTTTATAGTAAACCAAACACATTTTGTCTGCTTCATTACACATATTTGCTGGGAAAACAGACTTGCTTATACCTGTTTGGGCCCATATTCCAGCCTGCACTAGGATCTGACATGCTCCTATCACTGTTCAGGAAATTGTTAGCTACTTGTTTTCTCTGGCATGCCTCCACTGCTGGATGAAAAACTTTCAGTAAAAAATGTTCTTGTGATACATCAAAGTTAATATCTTACTGAAAAAATCACTGTCTTTTAATAAACACCGATGCATTTTGGTTCCTAAAATAGTTACTGAAAATACAAAATACTTCTGGTTTAGCTGTTTTCTGTTTTAAAATGCTGCTGTGTCCTTTCTTGTTCAAACAACCATTGAACATCCCCTGAGAGGGTGTAACAGGACATACAACTACTGTATTTTAGCCCCAGTCAGCAACTGAGGGCCACAGAGCTACTCACTCACTCCCCACCCCCAGTGGGATGAGGGAAAGAATCAGAAGAGTGAAAGTGAGAAAACTCATGGGTTCAGATAAAGAGAGTTTAATAGGTAAAGCAAAAGCCACACCTGCAAGCAAAGTAAAACAAGAAATATATTCACTCCTTCCCATGGGCGGGCAGGTGCTCATCCATCCCAAGGAAAGCAGGGCTCCATCATGCATAACGGTGTCTTGGGAAAACAAACGCCATCACTCCAAATGTCCCTTTCCTTCTTTCTTCCCTTGGCTTTATATATGCTGAGCATGGTGTCATATGGTGTGGAATATCCCTTTGGTCAGCTGAGGTCAGCTGTCCCAGCTGTGTCCCCTCCCAACTTTCTGAGCACCTGGCAGAGCATGGGAAGCTGAAAAAGTCCTTGACTAGTGTAAGCACTGATCAGCAGTAATGAAAACATCCCTGTATTATCAACACTGTTTTTAGCACAAATCTAAAACATAACCCCATACTAGCTATTATGAAGAAAAATAACTCTATCCCAGCTGAAACCAGGACAACATCAGCAGAAGCTGATGATCAGAGAATGCAATGGGAGTGCACTAAGCATGAATAGCAATTTTTCCAAAGCACATCCTCCAAATTACTAAGTGTATACATTAATTTAATTATTTTATTTAAAATCATGCTTCTTTCTGTAGTGAAAATAATCTCTAGTTACAGTGCATAGCAAATATTGTGACCCATCCATGCTCACTAAATTTTCCCCATGTGTTTTTCACATAATCACAGCTCTAGACTCAAGTCTAGAGCTTTGAAAAACCTAATGGATGATCTAACTTTCTCCTTTCCCATTTAAATAACCTTTCCTCTGGCTATTTAGAAGTAAACTTCAATTTTAATACTAGGACTCCGAAATCGGATCGTTTTTTTTTTATTGTGTATTCTCTTTCAGGAAGCCAGTGTCACTGTGGAAAACTTACAGGGCCTAACTTCTTCATTACTCTAAGTTTTCCTACTTATAATTGGGAAGTTTGAATTTAGACATCACTCTAAAGAGAGAATTAATTTGCAAAATTACCAAGCAAAGACACTGCAGGTAAAGAACATATCTTTTCTTCTACCATTGGAAAAAGTCGCTCTACAGCTACCTACTGGTTTTCAGAGTGTCACCAGCTCCATGCTTAGACAACAGCCTGTGCCAAGAAAAGCAATTTCACACAGAGCTGGCCTTTTTGTGCCTGTACCTTGGATGCCTTTTGCTAAGTCTAATCTTCTAATTAGGCTCTGCATGACAATGAGTATCTTTGGTAGGCTGTAACTGCTGCTTTTTGATGTTGTCTCTGAAACATGCTTGCCTTGAACTCTCAGCTGTCAGAATCATTAGGCTTAAACAGGAAGGATAAATGTTTAAATATATGTCGTTATTGGATAGAGGAGTTAAAGGAAACTGATGCTTCTCCTATGCTTCTGCTTCTTATTTTGAGACAGTATCTCTGAAACACTACAAAAGACTAGAACTATTAATTCTGCTGAGAGTCCTATGGAAGCATCAAACATATATATTCATCTAGATTTTCCTGTTTAGCAAAGGTATTTCTTTTTTTCATTCTTAACTCCAGAAAATTATTTGAATTTTAAAAAAATTTAAACCTGACAACTCCATCTGAATCACTGAGAAATCCATGTTTCTGATTTCTTTTTCTCCTGATTTATGTTTTATGATCATACAGTGCTCTGAAAGTTAACATGAGAAAACAGACGTATTTCAGAATTTTAGTACAGTCCTTCCTACTTCCTCATCCCCATTTAGGATTATTGAAAGGAAAACACAATTACCACAGGTTTCACAAGGTTTTTCTGGACTTTGGCTATTCTGTCTATATTTAAGTGGTGACTTATAAAGACACATGACTCAGAGGTGATCCAGAATTTTTGCAGACACATAAGCTAGTTTAGTTAAAAAACTGCAAAATCTCTACATGTTCAAGCTTTCACAGTTCTGCCGACAACAGAATGGAAGGGGGGAAGAAAAGGAAAAGAAAGGTAAAAAGGGAAGGGAAAGGGAAGGGAAGGGAAGGGAAGGGAAGGGAAGGGAAGGGAAGGGAAGGGAAGGGAAGGGAAGGGAAGGGAAGGGAAGGGAAGGGAAAAAAGAAATAATTTTTTTTTTATTTTAATATAAGAAAGACAGGGAATTAATGACCCATCCTGAAGTAATTAGCTGGAACTCACTTAATTCTCTCTTCCTCAATTATTTTTTAAAGGCTTTAGTTTACTTTGTGTAAGCAAAATTAAATGGTTGCACACATCCGTGCAGCTACAAATTACCATGTTTTAAAGAATTTTTAATACACTAAGTTACTTCATATAACAGTTATGCATATATGAAAATTCCCATTGGTATAAAAATTGTCAGTTAGATTAAGTATTTTTAATTTCTGACATCTCAATCATAACAAACTGCTAATTAATGGGCTAATAATAGGTGAAGCGTAACTTCTTTTTAAGACCTATTAAGACTATTTTTGGACATGTGTTTTCAAAGGTAGCTTAGTGACAGTTGCTCAAAAATGTTTAGGTATTCATAGATTTTATGTTAAGTATATTTGTAAATCAGGTGCTTAACATTCTTAAGTTTTGACTACAATAAGGAACTTGCTAAAGCTTTCTAGGAATTTATAGAGAGTTATTCTTTTTATGTCCTTTGTAAATATTCTTGCAAATTTTCTAGCATAGGTGGGACAGGAAGAAGGAGTGATAAGAGTAAAGGATAGAAGAAGAGAAAAGGAAGGGGGATTTTTTTTCCTTTTTAATTGTCAGTGGAATACAATTAAAGACTGAATAAATGTGGCACTGGAATTCTTAAGTTGCATCAGCCATTTAGGTAAAATAACTTCTTCCACAAGCTTTTAGCTATAATCTTGCTCACTTAACTGTAACAATAAAATCTTCCTAAAAGACCCTGTGTATAAGTCTTAATTTAATTTGGTGATTTTTTGACCTCTAGAATCACTTGAGGACTTCAGGAAGTTTCAGCCTAAATGTCAATATTTTTATTTCTTTCTTGTTTTGAACTTTTAGGAGATTTTATTTATTGAAGATTGAAAGTAACCTAGGGCAGTAAAAAGTGTAATTTTAGCATGTCATATTAATGATGTTGTTTAAGATAGCCATATAAGAAATGGATCCAGAGCTGTCCTCTCATCTGTGAGTAATGAAATGGCTTGTTGTTCTCTTCAGGAACAGACCATAAAGAATGCTTATTACAAAAGAAGACCTAGCAATAAAGAGAGCTCGATATTGTAAGTTGTCCACCCAGACATTATTGTACCCTACTTCAGGTCAAAAGTGCCTTGAGGATGATGTGGATTGCTCATTATTTCCAGATTGGGCATGTTAGAAAGGGAAGAAAGTGTTTACAGAAGCCATCAGCATGGGATTGGATATGTTGACAATAAATCAATAACTCTTTCTGATATAAACCTTGTAGTAGAGTGAAAATGCCTGTAATAATTCTTTAAAAAAAAAAAATGGCAGGCAGATACACATAACTGGAATTTTATTAAAAATGGCCAGTAAGGTTGAAGTTTGGCATAGAATGATTTTATCAGTGTTGGACTCAAAGACAAGATATGTGATGAATTGTATAAGCAGGTGGTTTCTGACACCTATCAAATGAACAGCAGTCACAAAAGGGAGTCAATACAGATGAGAAAAGAGTCAAATCATTAATATCCTGGGTAAGAAGTGTTGGACTTCTTCTGTTCCTGTTGTTTTACACTTACGATACTCCAATGAGTTTCACTAACTTACTGTAGTTAGAAGTGAAATCTGAATCATCCATTCTGGTCTGAAAACTTCAAAGAGCCTGAAGTTGGTTTTTAGAGGTCCTGTCCTAATGACTTCAGGACATTTGTGCAGATGTTTTCAGAAGGAAATTCTTGAGACAAGTTCTCCTTTGGGAAAGAAATTTATTAAATAGCTTTAGTGTCATTCTCTGGGATGATAGACAGGAGCTGAACCCCTCAGCAACTGATCATTCAAACTAAAAACAAAAAAGATGAAAGCTTAAAAAAATCCAAACATTGTGTGAGATGCTAGGTCTATGTAGGCATTAGCTTGGGTCCTAGCACCATTTCCATGACACTGGATGCCTTCTTCTCTTGGTATTTATTCATATAGACCTATATTTTTCAAGAACTGGGCTTTTTGTTGTTGTTGTTGTTTTTTTAAAACGTGTCTTCTTCTTTGAGACAGTACATGGCAATGCATCCCTTGACATTCAACGTAAAAGTACAGCCACAAATTGAATGTGTTATTTTAGTCATCAGTGTTATTTTAGTCACCATTGCTCTTCAATAACATAAGCCTATTTCGGGATCAACTGCACTGGTTTGTGTTTGTTTTGCTGTTTGGGGAAACAAGTGTATTCAGTTTGGCAGTTATATTGTGATTGTTAAATCATAAGGCATTGTACTCCCTCTACCCCTTTTTTTTGCATACTCATACAAATATATGAAAGGATATGTTATTTTTCTTATGTATGAGTAAAGGTTAAAGAGCTTATGTGTTAGTACCATGACCTTCTTCCATATTTAGAATGTGAATAAATAGACTATGATGATATTTCATAAATTTGGATGAGGAAGAATTGAGACAACTAGTTTGTAGGTATTTTCTTGTTCTTGTTATAAGGTCACAAATAATAATACAGCCAAAGAAAGCACATTTCTACCAAGGAATATTGATGTTTGGCTGCATCATTTACATTCTTCAGTGGACTTAATGCGTACATATCCATAGGATTGGCAAGAAGACCTTTAATGAGGAGCTGCATTGTTGCACTGAAGAAAGGTTTGTACTTTTGTAGAAGGTAAAAATTCTCTCTAATTATGAAACATCATTCTGTATAGGAGACATTTGTATGCAAATGGATCTGACATTGGGGACAAAATGCTTGAAAAGTATTAGGTACCTTGGGGCAAGACTCTAAAAAAACTTGTGAGCTTGGTGGGCAGCTGCTCGCACCAGCAAATAAAAAACCATGCTGAGGATGAATCTGTGCCTTCAGCTGTTCTGTTTCAGCATGCTGGGCCTCTCTCTGATACAGGAAGCTCAGGACATTTCAAATTAATGAGCCCTCCCAATGGAGAGAGATATGACTTTTTCACATGTAAGCAGAACGTGGCTTGCTTCCTTCTTTTGAACCACAATGAAGCTTTTGTGACAAGAAGGACACTGCCCATGAGACAATACTTTGACTGCCTGAGAAGGTTAAATGCCCACATTCTCCCACTACTTGGGGGATTATAATAACTATAAACACAGCATGTGACTAAGCAATATCTCCAGTTGATTGTCTTAGATGGCAGAAGTACTTGCCTGAGTGAAACAGAGAGAAAAAAAGAGAGTTTACTCTCACACAGTTAACTTATAATAAAAGGCAAAATTCTGGGAGAAGATTTGATTTCACAAGTATTCTGAGGAAAGCACACACATCACAGGCTATCTGAGATTTGACGGTCGTCATGTGTTGTATTATGGCATATTATGGCAAGATTTTCATAATGGCTAAGGGGATTGAATATTGTCTTATTGAACAAGAAAAACCTGTTTACAATCACTTGAATCCTTGACAAAATGTCAGAATGCCATTATAGTTTGATACTAGTTTTGTATGTGTCGTTGCTCATTCTGTTCATTACATTGACACTTAAGCACATGTATTATTATACAAATAGTCAGAACATATGACCATAAATGTCTATAAAAGGACATCAGTAAGTGGGCAAATCAGAAGAAATTTAATTGTCCAACTCTCTTATTGCCTTCTTTTCACAAAACTGCACAAAATCTAATCAACTACAAGGAAAGACCATTTTTTTTCCTTTAATGACTGTCTTATTCACAACTGCAATAACTGCATTTGCCTGTGAAATAGTTGTGTTTGCCTTAGAGTTAATAAGTAATCCTCACACATTCAACAAGGACAGGCATATCTCATTTACCACATTTTAGGGAACCAACTCTTCAAGTTTCAAAAAGCCACTTAGGTACTTCTCTAATAGAAGTATTTTTACAAGGAGAAATGGATGCTGAATTTTTCCTATGTATCTGGCAAACACTTAGTTAGCCATGTCTTACATTTATTATTGCTAAAGAGACTGTTAATTCCAATAATGCATTATAAACTAAACTAATAACCTCTGGTAAATCACCTTTTTCTAGTAGGAAACATACTGCCACTTCCTTTCTAAAGCTATTTCATTCTTCTCTTAATACCTTAATAACATGCTTTTTTTTACCCTGTTCTATATGACACGAAGGTGAGTACTGCAGTGAGTAAATTAGAAAATGTTAAGGGTTTGTTACACTAAGGAGGTTACTGTAGACTAGGTTAAGGAATATATTTAAATTACAAAATATCTTCTGTGCTATAGACATAGTTGTGAAAATCTGATTTAACCTCAAGCTGACTAAGATTCTCTTAAGCACAAAAAGTTAAAATTCAGTGGTGTAGTAAATAATTACAACTTGATCATGTTTACTGAAACAAGTGTTTTTATTGTCTTTGTGCTGGTGTTTGCTTAGTTCCCAGCAATATTTCACTGTAAAGCTTCTGTTACTTGTGAAATTCTAGCTTACTTTTAATTTTATTTTAACCTTCATACTGTACTGTATGACCCCTGTTACAGCAGCAAATGTGATAATAAAGACTTCCATGAGCAAAGGTCATGGTCCTTTTACTAAAGAAAGTTGACTTGCAAAGAGACACCATCCTAAATTCGCATGTATAAAGGCTATGAAAAGGTTGAAAAGGACTGTTCTGAGTCAGAAGCAAACACTCCCAGGTACTCTGTTTAGTGTATTATCTAGAGCTAGTTGCATCCTAATTTACTAATTTTCTTTGCTTGCTGGCATTGGTTGCTAAAACTGAGGAACCGCTTAAAATACACAGCTTTTTGTGAAACCTCATTGCCTAGACTGTGTTTTGGCAAGACTCAGCCTATGGACAGAAAAAAGGGAGAAATGTGACCTGTAAGGGAGCTCCTCACACCTCCACCATTTCCTGGCATAGACTACTGTCTCCTGGGGATCTCTGCTAATTAGCAGTTTTCCTCCAAAGCGTACCTGCTAGCTGTGGAGTACTGGAAACTTGGGAATTCTCCTGCCTGCTTAAACCAAGACAGGAGTGAAACTTTTCCATGCTCATGGAATGTTCTGCTGATCCCCTTCAATGTCAGCGTGTTGCTAAGGAAGCTCAAAGCAGGGAGCTTACAAGGAGATTGGATTTCTTTTTATTTTAATTTGTATCAGCAAGAAACTGATGAGTAAAAAGATTAAGACTTTTAGGATTCAGTAGATAGATGCATAGTTTAAAAATTTACAGGGACAGTAAAATTTTGTTTGCTCTTAGAGACCTGATTAATTATCTTATTGTGAAATAATTCTTCCACATCAGAAAGAGGCCAGGAAGGTTGCCGGAGGCTGTTACAGAATCCTGGTACTTCTCAGTTAACTGTAGGCATAAGCAACAAGAAAATTCTTTATGGGTTTGGAACGATGTCCCTGTCCTGTGCTTTTTACGTTCTGATGGAAGTCTGTAAAAAGATCTATCAAAGCCAATTCTAAGAATTTTTCCTTATGCTTCAGTACCTTGTCTTTGCAAACAAATTGCTCTTGTTCCTTTTGATGTATACACATTTAAAGAATAATTACCTGCAAATGTATTGCAGTATTTCTTCCTGCTGCAGAGCTATTGTTGTTGCAGTAATTTCAGTATAGCTGTCTGCTTGTGCCTTTGTAGCCACATCTCTCTCGTGCCCTCTTTTTTCATACCACAGATCTAGTTCAAGCTTTCCAAAGTGAAAGTAAAAGCCCTTGTATTCATATGAAAAGCATCAAAGAATACTTCATATGTTGTTTCAATACTGGTTACATTATTTTCTCTGCCAAAATAGAAGGATTTGTTTGCCTGTTTAAAATTATTCTGTGATCAACTCAGACGATCAGTTACTTCTTCTAGGTAAATTTCTAATGTTTCTTTTTTTTGACAAAAATTGCTTTTTATGGAAATTTTTTATAAGATTTGAACTGACCCTGCTTTTCAGCTGTCTTTTCATCAGGATGACAGAAATACAATAATGAAATTTAATATTTGCAAAGAGAAAAATAGAGGAGAAGGCTGATGTTTAAATGTAAAGCTAATATCATAAAGAAATAAATTTTTAATAGAAAGAGCTTTCTGACAGATCATTTCACATCTGATGTGGATTTTTTACATGCTGCAGTACTGTGATTTAGGATAATACATGATCAGTCAAAGATTGTACTGTGTGTTGTAGTGTAAGTTTAAGTAGAGTTAAGAGTAGTTACTGTATGCTGTAGTGTTAAGTACAGTTCCACTGGGGAAGACTAGTTGAGTTTTAAAAACTTTAGTTATTAAGCCATATACTTCTAACACATTCTTTTGTCTATTACACAGGATGAGAAGGCAGATAAATAGTATTTCTTCCATTTCTATTAAACAATATTAGTTCAGTTTTTATGCATTACATGAGTCTGTATGGGGAAGTTTTCACCTTTGTTTCTTGGGTCTATCTGCAGCTAGAAGTCTTAAATTTCAGACCCTCCTTGAGAAAGGCCTGTAGTAAGATCCCCCCTAAAAGACTGCAGGGCTACATTTCTGATACTGCAGTCCATGGACAATTGTGGATGTTGGACAGCTTTCTAATGCTGATTCCTTTTCTTTGAAGGAACTGTTGAACCTCTTTGCATTGAAAAGACTGCATGTTTTCAGAAGTATCAAAGTAAAAAGACGACTAAGTCTTTCTGCCCTTTCCACGAGCCCTGCTTTTCCCACACAAACAAGGATAGTAATTGGTAGTCCTTATAAAAGAGTACTGAAAATAATGGAAGAAGTTGCTAATACCTTACAGTTAATAGCTGTAGTAACAGAGAACACGGATTAATGGAAGAAGCTGCTACTGTCTCCAGTTAAGGTGTATTATTGTTTTGAAACAAAGACCTTAGATTTGGAAAATCCAAGCGCACTGTTTTGTGTAATGTCCTTTCTTATATACTTGTTTATGTACCTACAAACTTGCATCTTCACACTTCTGTGCCTGGTGTAATAGTGTGCTGTTACAGAATGGGACCTCTGAGTGAGGTCAGACAAAGCATCTCCCTTGCCCTGTGTCCTGTCTTCACCTATGAAAAGGCACTCCAAGATCAGGATTGTAGTTTTCCTGGTAAAATTCAATCCTCACTTTCTAAGTACTCTGATCTCTGGAATTTCCTTAAATACAGGAATCTTGGTTACAGCATTTGTGCAGGACTGTGTTCATGGTCTTCTCTGTCATGGTTGTCAGAAGTCCTGTCTCACAAGTATGAGGTTGTCTTCACTCCTCCAACTTATGCCTAAATCCTGTCTTGAAATTGTGGCTTTATTTTACAGGGAAATTCTGTACTTACCTGGTAGGATAGATACGTCACGTTCAGGAAGGTGGTTTTACCAGGCTAAATCTCAACTGCAGGATTTGTGGAAGGAGGGAATATTTGCATTTCTGGGGGCTGCTGATGAAGATGTGAAATAATACACATAGTCAGGCATCTACAGAAGAGTAAAAACAGTATAAGTAGATATGACACTTCCTCCAAGTTCAACTATTCCTATCTCAGTTTAGTAACTCTTAATGGCTTAACAGTAATTTCTAAGAATTTTTTCAGTCTCCTTTTGAACGCATGGACATTTTGCATCTTCAACATACTCCATTAAGAAGATGCATGGATCTACTACCCACTGGATGAGAATAAACTCCTTGTCTTTATTTATTAACAATATAATTAATTTTTGATTTTTCATGGGTTAGTGCCACAATATTTAAGAAATAAGGCCTCTTGCTTACAGTGTGTTGCTTATTACTTACTGATTTCAGGCTATACCTGAAAGTCATTAGCTGTTAAATCTCTGCATTGTCAATATTGTCTCTGTAGAATACGCTTATTTGCAGTACACCAAGTCAGTAATAGAGACATGGTACTGATTATGAAATGCTGGTAATGTGATTCTTCTTCATTACTGCATCTGATTTTTAAATCACAAAGTCTGAGTCACTGCCCACAGGATGCTTGCTTATACGTGTGAGCTAAGTTTCAGAATCATCTTCTTCATTTAGGCAGAAGGATATGCTTTTTTTGATATCTTGATGATTTTCCAAATTGAGAGTATCCTTTGCAAGATAACTCCATACTAATCTGTTATCCAAATCATGCCCAGCTTTCATCTGTATATCAACAGAGCAGGCAAATACAATGCTAATTTTTATTGGCACAGCAGCTTTAAGTAATGGTACATTTAATCAGACCATTGACTAAAGGTTAAAGCTTGTATAAGTCCTTCCATTTTAGGGATATAGTGTAAGTATGGCTTTTTAAACTATCATACTGGGATCTAAAATACACTTTCTGTTATGCATTTCTTTATCTGTATTTCATTTTCCTATGAGGGATAGACAGGAATGGCTTTTGCAACTCAAGAGGAGATTTCTGTTGTATTTCTGTAGCAATTCGCCCCCTGTGGAACAGCATGTTTTTATCTCACTATGGGTCCTCCCCCTGAGCCAAAGCCCAGGTAAAGTGGCAGAAGAGGCGTGAGATCAGGAACATTCCTGAATGTAATTGATACAATTTTGTGAACTCTTAATCCACTCTCAGCCAATGTTCTCCTTTGCCTAGGAGGGCTTGCTGGGAGAACAAGCTGCACAGTCTTTTGTTGAAGTTGCCTTTTTCACAGCAGTCAGGATCTTATTCTAGTTTGACTTTGAGCGTTGCTAGACAGCACCTTTGATCAAACAACTGTAATGAGGACATCTGTGATTTCATTTTACAGGCTGGTTTGTTTGGTTTACCTTTTCCTTTTTGCTATTCCTTTTTACAAGTTGTAGTAATGTTAGTGTATTAAAAACAAGAAAAAAAAAAACAAAAAAACAAACACAACGACATAAAAAAACCAAAAACATTCTTTCTTGTTACACCCAAAAATACTGGCCAGTTACTGCTTTCTTTACCAATTATTGGCAGCAGCATAAGCTGTAGTTACTACCTTGCTTAATTAAGTAGTGGGGGAAAATATCTGTATGTGCAAATGGAGGGAAAAGAGAAAAACGAAAAAACCAAGCATATAGAAGCAAGGAAGGAACAGCATCTCAAAATGTCCCTTGCAGTGACTATTTTCATAATTTTCCTAGCTACCTTTCTTCTACAACTGTTTAAATGGATGCTGTATCAATAAGATCCAGAAGTTCACAAGCAGCTTTTTAGTTGTTAGCTAAATGCAGACCTTTTTTTTCAAATGTTAACATAAATATTAATGAAATATTGTGAGGGTGCTTATTTTTAAATTCCTGTGTAATTGCCATTCATAATTGTTTATGAATACTGTCAATGAGGGCAGATGAGTAGCTTAACTGTAAGCTCAGATCTTCTAGTCAGACTGTTGGTTTGTCCACAAACTCTTCCAACACCAAGTTTTGAATGTGAAACTGAGTGTCATTCTTACAACTATCAATTTGTTTCTCTCTAGTGCAGACAAGGATTTGGAGAGTACCTTGAAGAGTCATTATATAACATCGGTATCCCTGCTCTTATGAACTCAGTACTGGTGGAGGGGATCACTTACCCTGTGGATGACTCCTTTGAGGACCATGGTTTGCATCACATCTCATGGTTTAAACCTATAACTCACAACAACACTTGTATTATCCTGGAACCCATTTCCTTCCAAATAAATTTCATTATAATTAGCAACTTGACCTATTATTTCTGAGACCTGCAATAGAATCCTTATAATGTGGATTCCTTTTAAACTCTCTGTTGAATCAATCCTTCTGTTCTGGAAAGTATGAAACATTTGCTTTCCTATTGCTATCTATCTCTCTCACAGGCCACACGTGAATTGTCGTATATTGTGCTCTTTGGAATGAAGCATAACATAAAGCCAAGTTTGTCCATCCAGTCTACCTCACCTCCTTTGCTTTCTCCTTTCACTTTCTGTCTTGCACCTCAGGTTCAGGTGCTCTTCATGAACAGAGTAAAAATAATAATGATATCCTTGTTTACAGCTAGTTTGAAGAGTTGTGTATCTTTATCTGAGGCTGTAGGGTGGTCATTGTCTTTTTCCAGAGTTTCTCTTCAAGAGTTTTAGTATAGGAGTAGGAAGGTCTATATATAGAGAGAAATGTGATATTTTGCATTTTTGTCAGTTTAAAACAGTTTATAGTAATCTTACAAAATTTTGATTGCTTTTCCCTTGTAACTTCTGTTCAGAAGACTCCTGTGCTGCTATTTTCCTTTTGGGGAAAAAAAAAAAATCATAGAAGTTAGACATCTACCTTTCTCTTCTGCTACCATACTCTTTCAGCTTAAATATTTTTGCTACTCATCCTGACTTTTCTCCTATACAAGTCCATTGTGTCATCTGAATATCTCCTTCCATAGGACGTTCTATAGGGGTGTTCCCAGGGTCAAGATTTTCCTGCCTTATTCATTGCAACTTCCACCAATTTAGGGCACTTCACTTTTATTTTTTTACTCCGTTTTTTGGTTTTTTTTTTTTTGTTACACAATGGCTGGTATATTTCAGGAAGGGAGATCTCTATATATCTCTATATATCCATTATTCAAAATATTTCAAATCTTCATTTATCCATTTGCCATTGCAATGGGTAACCCACAAGTGCCAAAAATTTTGCATGTCATGTCTAACTCCTGGGTTTTTCTCTGTGTAACTTTACAATTAAACACCCCAGAATTAAAGTCATAAAAGTTCACTTGCTTCAGTAATAGCTGGAAGCTGTTTTACATTCATCTAACTTTGGTTTTAATATTGCAAAACTTATCTCATTGAAGAGAATGTTATCTTCTGACAGTTAACAATTGTCTATAAATTCTAACAGTTGCTATGCTCTGTTAGGCTCATACCATGAATTAGAAATCATTGCCATTAATGCACTTTTAATTGCAGTACCTGCTGAAACTAGACAGGATATTAAAAATGAATCATGACAAATGTTTTCTCTAAGTATTCTTTATCAAGAAAGAGTTCTTTTTTTCATTGTTTAAACTTCATTTCATGCCTCGAGATGACAAGAAAAGCAGGTCATTCATTTTCTGCTGCTCTGGTGAGAGTGAATGAAGACAATTGCACAATTTCATAGCAGCAGCATTGGAGAAATCTTGTAAAGATTTTTTTATTAACTACTCAGGAACAGTTGGAAGAAAAAGAATTTGGGTTCCTGCTACTTGAAAGTAAATTGCTGGAGCTGTTCAGGAGATTTACTTTTTAACTCCTCTTTTCAAAGTTTTAAAATAGACCTTACACAGGAAAACTTTATAAGGAATTATGCTTGGGTGTAAATATTTTTTGTTTTCAGTTGATGCACTTTGCATCATATCTACCTCTCTATGAGGCAGAATGATCCAGCAGCAGTAAAGTCTGTTGATGATGTGAAGCAACCTTTGTCAAGTCACTGGACTTCTCTCTTTTTCAGGTCACTGTAAGAATAAAAAACAAAGATGCTTGATTATGTTTCATTTTACTTATTTTTTCTGTGTCTATTTTTGGTTGGCATTTTCATTCAATGATTTTACCAAGATAAAAATGGCTTTTCAGTTCAGAGAAATATTTTCATAAAATACTGTTGTAGAAATTCTCAGTGGGTTTGCAGAGAAAATGTACAATTTTTTTTTTCTTTTCTCTGAAGGCTTTCTATCAGCTCCTTTTTTGAATTCACCACCTCCATTCTCCAATAATGGAAAAAAATAGAGGGAAGGCAGCCCCTCTACAGTGCTAGTCTGATTCTGATGAGAGGAAGAGTTACATGGCTACAGACAATACCTGTCTTTCCCTTTATCACTGATGAATCTGTACCTGGGTTGTCATAACTCTTATGTAACCAGCTAAACATAAGCTTCAAAACTTCAGTGGTCATTATTGAGGGCCACGGTTAGAAAAGTAAACATCAAAAAATAGTGAAAGTAAAGGTGTCTCTGAAAACAAGGAAGTGGGAAACTGTAGACCTGTCTTCCTAATTCCAGTTCCCAGAACGATGCTGGAACTTATGTGCTAACACCTACAAACAAAAACATGCTGAAATGCATCCAATACGGGTGGGAAAGTGAAGAGTGACAGGTAACAGGGTGCTGCAAAGAACATGTTGTGTGAGGTGAGTCTGATTTTTTTCTCTGATGAGGTAACATGCTTTGTGGATAGGGGAGAAGTGGTAGTGTGATATCTTGACTTGCGTCAGGGTTTTAATTGGTTCAAACTTTACATTCTGACAGATGACCTTGGAAAGCATAGTACAGAATACATTATGGATAACACTGGCTAGAAACCTGTTTGCAGAGATTAATTATCAGTGGTTCATAATCAAAACAGAAGTGTGGAGTGAGTACTGATGTTCGATATTTTTCATTAGTACTCTGGAAGATGGAATGCAAACTGTTTATTAAATTCACAGAACAAGCTACAATGGGGGAGCTTACAAGCCTAGGCAAAGTTTCAGGCTCCAGTCATTACCAAATTACAAGCTGTTGGTTACTTAGCTGAAAACAGACATAGGATGGGGAACAAGTTGGTAACAGCCATTTCAGAGAGGATATCTGAGCTATTTAAACAAAACATAGCCTCAACCTGAATCAGAGGTGTTATTCTGTTTCAGAGCACCTGGTTGCACTTAAGGATTTATAGAAATTAATACTGTCTCTAAGACATAGCAAGCTATTTTTTCACATTTTACTATTGCTGTGGTATAAGCTAAAGTACTACATGAAGTTTTGGGCTTTGCAATTTAAGAAGGATGCTAAATAATTTCAAGGGATCCAGAGGAAACACTGCAAGTTAAACACTGAGCTTGCTTAAGAACAATGGTCAAATATATCATGGATAGCTGCAAAAAAGCAGACCACTGTAATTTGGGATCTCAGTTGTAAAAGTGCAAGTACCTTTCTACCAGCTCACACGGATGATGCAAGAAATATAATACTAACCAGCAGTTAAACCTTTATATAACTTATTCACTGCACAGGAACAGCCACATTGCTTAAACATAAGTTATTTCAGAGACAAACATCTTTTTGGTTTGGAAGAGAAATTGATATTTTTAAAATAAATATCATTAAATGATATGGGTATTTCTACATTTTCACAAAAGAAAAGAGAGATAAGAATGAGTTATTTTCTCTCATTTTAGTCAATGGGAGCTTTACTTTGACTCACTTTTACTTTGGGAGCAATTATAAGACAGCATTGAACATGTTTGTTTCCACAGATGTTTAAAGAGCTGTTAATTCTGTAAAATTTTGATTCATAACCATTTTCTATCAATAAAAATATTTTCCAGACATTCTGAATTATAAATGTCCTAACATATGTACATGAAATAAAGCTGCATTAAGGAAACAATCATCCTCAGTATGATGTGAAATCTGTATGTGTGGCCCTTTGGGTGCCATAGTACAGACTGAAATTCTAAAGGGCAGCTGAAAGTTATGGTTACACATAAGGACAGAAAGTCTGTCTAAAAATTACTGCTATTTTTTCTGCTATTGCCACTGTTTACTTGAAAGACAAAACAATGCCGTCCTTCCCAAATAGCCTGTTACAGGTTCCTTCCTGGTATGTGTGATCCATATCACTCAAACACTATTTGAGGCTAAAACACCATTTAAGATACACTTCCCTTCACCAATCTTTGGATAAAAAAGGTCAAGTAAGTGGCAGGGAGAGGACTTCCATGATTTTCCTCGGGTTTTTGTGTGAAAATTGCAGCTGTACTCAGATTCTAATCTGCTGCAAATTTGCTGGTGAAAAAGGAAAATCTTTTCCAGTCAAAACTTTCAGAAATACATATCTATGGTTGAAGTTTCACTTTGGTGGCATTTTTCCTAGCAGCTGTCTAGATGATAGCTGGGTTTGTAATAAGAACATGAGTTGATTATAAATAAACAGATATTCAAACAGACAG
Source organism: Phalacrocorax aristotelis (assembly GCF_949628215.1). Classification (NCBI taxonomy): domain Eukaryota; kingdom Metazoa; phylum Chordata; class Aves; order Suliformes; family Phalacrocoracidae; genus Phalacrocorax; species Phalacrocorax aristotelis. The sequence continues at coordinate 11,812,546 of NC_134311.1, read as the reverse complement.
GCTGTGAAAGGAAGCTGTTATTTGATTTTCTCTTGGTTTTGGACATGGCTTATGTTCTATACATTTATGAAATGAGTCAATAAATGCATCCTCATTACCATCTGACTACTCTCTGATGCGTTCTTGATTATATCATCTTAGACCTTACTGAAATAATGCACAGAATCTTTTCTATTTATTCACACCGTACCATGTTCTCAGACAAAACAAATCTTTTGCTAGTTTGGTTTAGGGATTTTTGGTGTTCTTTTCTTCTATTTTTTTCCTTCTTGTAGTCATACTGGACTAATGTGTGAAATTATACAAAAATGAAAAAAGAAAAAACCAACCAAAAACCGAAACATTACCCAAAGAGAAATAATCCATTCAGTCACACTGGTATCAGTTAAAATATAAAAGTATTAATAAGCAGAGTAGATATTTTTTATGGTTAGTCCTGAACTGGCCTTCTTTTTAGGAAAAAAAAAGAATCTGGAAAAATTGTGTTTTATTTCGACATTATTAAAAAAAAAAAGAAAAAAAGGAAAAAAGTAAAATATATAGTTAGAAAACCATCAATTAAGAATTATCATTTCAATAAATCCACTGTTTAAAATTCTCTTTTGCTTCCCAAATAACATATTCTATTTAATCAATCTTCTATTTCAATTCTAATTCAAAGCAATGAGTTATTAGTCATAATGTATGTATGTATGGGGCATGGGCAAAAAGAATTCTGAATGAATTCAGAATTCTATGGAATTGGGAGATAGATAATGAATAAGTGGATGGTAAGATGGCTGGAAAACTGGCTGAACAGCCAGAGTCAAGGGCTAGTGCAGAGTATGGCGATTTCTGCTTAATAATGGTGTCCCACACAGTTGATATTAGGGCCAAAGCTGCTTAAAGGTTTTATTGCTAACTTGAACCTTGAGCAAGGACAGAGTGTAATTCATTCTAAGGGATTCTATTCTAAAGGAATTAAAAGGCTAAAAAAACAGGTTGACTTGAATCTCAGCAAAGGTAAACTATCATCATGACCGGCACAGAATATCTCTACACTCCAATGTGGGGTGAGGCTCAACAGATTAGAAAGCAGCTTTGAAGAAAAAAGCCTGGGGTCCTGCTAGATGACGAGCTGACATTTATCAGCAGTGTCCCATTGCAGCAAAGAAAGCCAAGTACCTACTGTGTTACGTTAGGAAAGACATAGTCAGCAGGTCAAAAATATTATTTCTTTACCTGTGTTTAGTGTTTGTGAGATTACACCTGAAGGAGTGTGTTCATTAATGTGCCCAAGCTCATGAGCATAAGAAATACACTGACATGCTGGAGTGCATCTATCAGGACCAAGATGGCTGAGGGCTGGAGCATAAGATGTACAAAGAGAAGCTGGGAAAGATGGGCTTTTTCAGCTGTCAGAGAGGGGAAAGGGGAGATTTGTTTTGCTGTCTAAAATGACCAGATGTAATGGGAGAAGCCAGACATTCTCCACTTGAAGGTGTGTTGTGGAAGGACAAGAAGCAGCAAACTGAAGTTGCAGTAAGTATCTACAATAAGGGTCCACCACTTATGAGTAGGTATCGGGAATTCTTTCCCACAGTGAAGGTAGTCAAACACTAGAAGTGTTTGTCGAAAGACATGGTGGAATATTCATCTATGGTGACATTCAAACCTCAGTGGACAAGGCCCTGTGCAATTTCGGCTAAACTGAGGTAGGCAGTTGGAGTGTAGGATTGGATTAGATGACCTCCGGAGGTTCCTGCCAACCTAGAATATTCTATGATTCTGTAATATGATTGTTTTTTCTCTCACAGCAATTTAATTTCCAGAATTCATCAATGCTGGTGAGTTGGTAGAGTTCCTTGCTGCCCACAGGCTTTCCCTTGCTAATCCTATTTTTAATAACAGTGAATCTGCATGCATGATTTTCTCCTCTAGCCTGGAGGACACTGCTTTTCCAGGGTTTTCAAATATTTGTTAAATTATCCATTGAACTTCTGTAAAATGCTGCTAGAAATGGAAGATCTATATAATCTGAACACAAATACATATCTGCCTGTCTATATATAAAATACAGACATGAGTCTTGACAATTTTTAAAAGTCACAGTGACTGTTATACAAATAAACACGGTCCTTCACAGGAAGATATTAGTTTAATGCTGCAGTACACTTAGACAAACATTAAAGAAGTTGGAAACAATGACATTATTCTTAGAACCACAGTTTCCAAATGAGGTCCACAGTCCAAGCAAGACAAGGTGCTCACAGGCTGATAACAAGAAACTTCTGTTTTCCCAAACATCAGTAATGAATCTGAAGATAGGGCTGAAGAGACATTCTCATTTTTCTCTTTCAATACTGTGAGTTCTTGACCAGTCATTATGTAGCAGAAAAAACAATGTCCTCCCCAAAAGCCAAATCTGGTGCTAGACTTGAGGGAATTTTTCATATATGTAAAATTAATCACCGTACAGTGGTAGAGTAGTATGGACTGGAAGGCACCTTTAGAGGTCATGTGGTCCAACCCCGCTGGAGTGAGCAGGGATATCTTCAACTAGATCAGATTCTCAAAGCCCCATCCAACATGACCTTAAATGTTTCCAGGGATGGGGCATCTACCACCTCTCTGGAAAACCTGTTCCAGCATTTCACCACCCTCTTTGTAAAATTTCTTCCTTATATCTAGTTGGAATCTACCCTCTTTCAGTTTAAAACCATTATCCCTTGTCCTATCACAACAGGCCTTACTAAAACGTTTGTTCCCATCTTTCTTACAAGTCCTGTTTAAGTACTGAAAGGCTGCAATAAGGTCTCCCTGGAGACCTTTTCTCCAGATCGATCAACCTCAACTCTCTCAGCCATTCCCCATAGGAGAAGTGCTCCAGCCCTCAGATATTTTTTGTGGCCGTCCTCTGGACCTGCTCCAACAGTTCCATGTCCTTCCTGTACTGAGGGCTCCAGGACTGTGCTGAACACAGGACTCCAGGTGGGGTCTCACCAGAGTGGAGTAGAGGGGCAGAATCACTTCCCTGGACCTGCTGGCCATGCTCCTTTTGATGCAGCCCAGGATATGGCTGGCTTTCTGGTCTGTGAGTGAACATTTTTGGCTCACATCCAGTTTTTCGTCCACTGGTAGCCCCAAAACATCCTCAGGGTGACTCTCAATCCCTTCATCCCCCAGCCTGTATAGATACCAAGGGTTGCCCTGACCCAGGCTCAGGACCTTGCTCTTGGCCTTGTTGAACCTCATGAGTTTGACATGGGCCCACTTCTCAAATTTGTCCAGGTCCCCCTGGACAGCATCCATCCCTCAGGACTGTCAATGGCACCACTCAGCTTGGTGTCATCTGCAAATCTGCTGCGGGTGTACACGCTCCCACGTGTCTATGTCATTGATGAAGATATCAAACCATGCTGGTCCCAGGCAATGAGACTGGACAGGTGCCCTCTATAAACTTTCGTGCCAGGATTGGATAGAAACATCAGTGCTCTCATGTACCTGAGAAATTTTACATAGTGTTATACTTGTGTGTTTTCTGTGAATTTTTAACACATCCATAGTCTGTATTTTCATGAAATTTGCTTGAATTATTTTTTATTATTGTGGTACTGAAATCTTTATTTGGAGGGTGAAAGACACTACAGGAAGAAATGAACTACAGAAAAATACACCTGTGGAAATTGAGAAAATATTTTTCCATTATTTCTATAGGCCTTTACAGTGTGTTCTTTTGGAGCATCTATATTTTAAATCTCACATGTTCAGGTGGAAATACTGATCATTTGACTTGTTGCAGAAAAGATTTTTCTATCCACCAAATATTGTGCTTAATTTATTTTTTCAGGAAGATATAAATTCAGCTTGAATTTGCTTTGTGTCTTCCTGGAAGAAATAAGGAAAACAAATATAACCTTTTCAGGTATTTCTTGATAGCATGAGTCATGTTCTGTTACAAGCAGAAGTTAGAATGTTCTTATGGCTAGGGGAAAAATAAAAGGACTCTAAATATACTAAGAAAATTAGTATGAATTGCTCTGAGACTGCAACTAAGTGTAAATTTATTAGGAAACTCTCTCTGGGTACCAGATTGCTGTGGGGTTTATGTTAACTTACAACATGAAAAGTTAGGCTTTTTTTTCAAGGTTTCTTACTCAAACCAAAAACATTTACATATTTAAAAATCTTCGACTCAGGACACTGGGAAGTGAGTACAGTTTTAATATAATACATTTTACAGTTTTAAGATTAGCCCACAAGAATATACAGGTGATTTCAAAGGGAACTCCAAGCACAGATAGGATAAACTGTGTCCCTCAAAATACCTGTTCCATGTTTTTCACATCTTGTTTATGTGCACATGCCGGTGTACGCATATGTTTGAAAATAAGAGGGTGAGGGATGCATTTTTTTGTTACAACGGTATCTTCCACTCGTGTAATCTTCTTTTCCTACTTTTCTAGACTGCTTCTTGAAAATTACTTAATGCCTTCTTTTTTTCAAGACTTAAAAGAATATTTTCAGTGAAAATTATTTGAAACCTATTCCTATAGTTAGCAAAGCTGAAGTCAGAACTGTACGTCAGAGAACTGTGAAGGTGAAATGATGGCTCTTGAAAGGAAATCCCTCTTAGGGAGATACCTGTAATATAAAAGCACTTGTAAACTTCGGCTACAGTACATCTTGGAAAGGCTTACAGACGTAGAAAAGAATGGTCTGTAGCTGAGCTAAGGCCATTTACAGCAGAAACGATAACAAATATCACAGTCTACCTTTTCTAAAAGTCAGTGTACTAACCCTCAGGTGAAATGTTAACATTCCTTTCTAGACTAATATTGCCATAGGTTAAGATACATTAATACGGTAGTTCATGACTGCATAACACAGCGTGTAATCCTGAGGACACACTTTAATGGTATCCTTAGTTTTAGGAGTACTTGCACTGTGTTACAATTATTAAAAATTTCTAATTAAGTTGTATTTTAGTGTGAATAATGGAAAGTGTCTTAGGAAGTTGTAGTAGGAGAGAATGCACAGTTCAGAATCTCTGTGCATAAAAATATATTCTTTGAGTGCAACAAGCGGAACAGTAAGGAAAAAATACTTTTTTGTTTGGTTAATAATTTTTAGAATGTTTTACCTTAATAAAATTGTTCTGTAAGATCTGGGTATATGAAATTTTTTAAAAAGAATGTATTATATCAATCTGTCTATTGTATAGCCTATAAAATTCCCTTTGGCTAGAACATCTGATATTTTGTTGATTGTATAAACTTAAGGTTTTTCGGTTGATTATCATTATATACAACTGTACTTAACAAATAGATCAGGTATTTCCATGCTCAGAAAACAGTAATTTCAGTTTCTGCTACACTGTGGAGAGGGAAAGTCACTTCTTCTTCTAGACTGTTTGTCAGCAAAGTCACAACAAAAAAATCTAGCCTCCTTTCTTCCCCCCCCCCGCCTTTTATTTTCTGTGATCATCTGAATACCTGCAAAGAGTGAGTAAAATGTTACTGTGAGCATGACACATGCATTCCTTGAAAATGTTCTTTGTTAACATCAGTAAGATGGTGGTTAACTGATCCAGGTGCAAATGTACCTGGTAGCAGTAGGTAATGTGTCAGTCATGACTACGATAATAAGGCAGCTGCAGTTTTCAGGATCAGAACTCTGATATGAAGATGATGAGATCTAAGTGGTGTGTGCTGGGATCACTTACCCTTGTCTGCCAATAATATGTATGAATTTTCTTTCCCCTGCAATGTCAACTCTGTATTACTTAAATTACTTAAGTGACTTTAAATTATTTCAGTTATTTAATTAATTTATTAATTAAATTATTCATAAATTAATTTATGCTGCATAAACTGGGTGTCTCAACCCCAATCTATATAGGAAAGCCAACCCAAGACCCATACAAGGGTGCATAAATCTGCTTTGTGTTCCAGTCAGATTACTTAGGGAGTATATTTGCTGCGTTGTGGAGCACCAGGCAGATTATTGATACAAACCAACCTGAATTCATTCATCCACATGCTACATAGAGCACCAGCCTATGTCAAATAGGTCCTGGTAAGCTTGATATAACACTAGACTGATGTCTCCATAGATCATCTGACTCCCAAGAAAACTATTTTGTTATTTTACATCCTTCCCAAGAGCAATGACATCTGTGTCTTTCAAAATCTGTGGACATTTCATGAGACTTTTGCATGGATTTTAGCTCTTGGGAAGGAAGTTGCATGGGGTTTATGTTTGCCTCCTGCACCAGGGGCTCTATGCCAGCATCTGGCAGGGAGATCTTAGTAATATTGGCATGCTAGTTAGTCTACAGGAAAAGCTGAGCTTTTGTGGAATCTTGTAAAGTTTTATTAATTGTTGAATAAAAAGGAAAGTAAATGTAGAATGCCAAGCTGCAAGCCAACTACAGTAAGCCTTCATATATTTCCTTCACAGACTGTTTCAGATCGTGCTTTTGTAAAGAATGTGGATGATCCCTCAGGAAGTTGGTGACATTAAGGTAAATTTTGCAGGTACAAAGGAATAAAACTCTTTGGAAATAAGGGAGTTGCGACATGTTATTTCTCTTCACTTGATTCTCAGTGTATGTAGAAAAAGCTAATTTTCAAAGTGATTAGGTATGACTAATACAAAACCTTAAAATGGAAAGCTTTGACCAGCCAAAGGACAAATTCTGGATCACCAAAAGAAACTATAAAATCAAATGAAAATATAAGACAAATAAAGATAAGGTTTCAGGGTGCATTTCTCTCCAACTCCAAAAACCTCGTGGTTATAATGATCTATTTTTGCAAATCTGTTTGTGGGTTACTTTTCTCTTTTGTTTGATTGTACTCTGAAGCTCTGAATTCTTGCTTTTCGTGTGGAAATACAGAAAACAGTCTGTTCTATTGTGTCTGTCATGGAAGTAACCAGAATATAACTTAGATCAGGTGAGAACAGGAAATGTTTATTCCAATAGCTAGGGAGGAGATCACAAAGCAGCAGCACAACAGCCTCTGCTGATGTGAGCTCTGCCCAAATGGGACAATTACAGGGTTTATATACATTTAAGGTCCACAATCTGTTCTTCACCAAACCCCATTAGATAAGCAGGACATGGTAAATAATAACAGGGCTTCAAATCCTTCAGATAAGGAGGCTACAGACTCCATTCCTTTCTCCATAATTATACATTTATTTATTAATTAAATCATGCTAACTGGTAACGCCATTAGCTGCAAAAGTTTCTTAACCAGAAGAGCTTGCAAAAGCCCATGAGGCATTAACTATCTTGCCTCAACATGTCATTTTGTAGCAACATGACCATATTTAAAATATTCTTTGAAAGTGAATTAAACTCACCCTGTGCTGCAAAAGACTTTAGGAGAGTAAGCAAATATTCGGACAGATGAATGCTAATGAGCTGCCTGGACCTATAACCTTAATATAGATTAAACAATCCTGTATGCATATCACCCATTTATGTTTGCTAGAGGTTATTTGCTCATGCTTTTATGGTCATCAGGCAATACAGAATATCAGAAGAGTATTAGTCTACTGTTGTCAGTTTTGTCACCAACTATCATGTTTCTGCACACGAACTGGTAGCACTCATGATACAAAAAAGTCACAACCTGCAGAGTGTGTTAGCAGTGTTTTGTACAGGTATATCCAGAAAATTGAATAGTAACTATATTTCTGGTGTTTAGTGGATGATTTTTTTTTTCCCTTCCTTAATTATCCATTGCATGTTTTGTTTGCTTGTTTTTCCCTTTACTTTTCCCTCTCCCTGTTATACTGCTGATGCTACATCTTAATCAGGTAATTCTGAAGCCAAGTGCAGACAAGTTGGATTATTCTTGGAAAACAAGAGGTTCTTGTCTGGTCAGTGAACTCATGCTTTTCTTTGTATTACACTTATTGACCAAATTACTCAGTGGATACTCTGATGTAAGCTCATATTTTGTTATTGCATTTGGAAAGTCAATTGGTAGCCCACATGTTCACATACCATCTCCCCTATAAAAGATGTACTTGAACTGCTGTCTTGTTTCTGAAGGAGTGTTTCTTTTTTTGTCTGACTTGCACACGGTATTAGGAGCAGAAGTGAGAAAGCATAAAATGAGAGGCAAGGTTTATATACTTTCCAACTATGAAGACCAAAGTGAAGTGTTAAGAGTCTTTGTGCAGTGTTATTCCCAAGTGCCTTTCAGAACTGCTTTGCAGAAATTGTTTTTTGGATAATTTTCATCTAAGCCACTTACTTCTACTGGAAATTGCAGTGATACTCTGCCTTTGTTTCTGCGAATACATTTAATAGCAGTTACATTAGGTTTTGAAGACAAAGCACTAACATGAAAAAAAAGTTGAATTTAAGTGTGTCTGTGTTAAAGTCCCCTCGAATCTGATTCAGCTGCACTGGGCTTTTGAAGAGGTTTGCAGCTAGTCAGGTAAATGATAACTAATAATGTGTAAATACTGTTGACTAGGAATAATACTTACTATGAAACAGATAATTGGTAATGACAGCTATAGTAAATTAGGAACCTTATTCTAAAGTATTAAAATCAACATAACACCTATGGGGGTAAGTGACCACATATTAAAATTATAATTATGGTCCTTTAAAGTCTTTGTTAGACATGTACATTGTGTTCCTTCTCATTCATTTGGCTTTGTAGTTTTCCTTCTGTATTTGTCTCATGTTATTTTTATATACATATTTAGAACATTTTGAAGAGTAACAAAACCCACTTTCTGTACCCTGGTGATAATGATTAGGAGATCAATCAAAAATTGTACAAAAATTTAGAAGACAGAACCCACAAAAGCTCTTCTGTGTGAATAAAGAGGCATAGGATTTGCTTTCAGACCTGTGGTAACTACTGAACTACCTGCATTATGTCACAGTAATACATCCAATGATAAAATGTAGAAGAAAATTGACTGAGAAACTTGATAATCATCCAAATTCTAAATTCTGTTTAAATGAAGAAGCTTTTTCACATACATTACTTACTAAAATTTCATTTTACTATCACTGTCAATTTTATGTGAAATTAGAAATATTTTATCTGGGTGACCTTAAAGAAACCTTGTCAGCTACTTCCATATCTGCTATTTTTAATTGTATTGAAACTCTGGGACATTATTGGGGCAACTTATTTATGTGATTCAGGTGATTGTAAGTTCACATTGAGGTGACTACAGGTTTACAAACCATGAGAAACAACATATTCCAGTATAACTTTTCCCTTCATTGAATAGTCATTTTATTCTTTAAAGAATGCAGGTAAACATTTTTTTTCCCCCCAAGAGATGAGGTGTTCCAGCTGGTAGTAACTGGCTTTCTCTTTTCCTTTTTTAAAAACAATCTATATTCTCAGTTTTCAAACCTGTTATTAATTGTCTTTCAGGAAAGTTAGAGTATTCTTTTTCTTTCTTCCAGGGGCAGCTAGAGAGGGCATGTATGTGCATAGAAAAGACAAACATCTTTCTGAAAGGTTCAAATCACGTTATCCTATTTAATTTTACATAGTTTACCATATGTCTCTACTGAGATTACTTTTGAATGATAAAAGAACTAAAGTTTCATTTTGAAATTACTTATGTTTAAATCATTACATCGAGCATTAGGTAAAGGGACCCATAAAGAAAACTGAAGAAGCTGTCAGGAAAGACCAGGCAGCAGCAGGGAAGAGCAATAAAAAATCAAACACAGCATAGCGTAGCTATGCAGTTAAGCTTTAGACTGAAAGATTTTTGCAGTGCAGTCCTTTGCTTATGTATAATCTACCTCCATAGCAGTCATACTCTTTTTATATGGAGACTGTACAAAGTTTGGAAAAAAAACGGGGGGAAACAATATTTTTAACTTTGAGATCAGAGGAGAAATACTAGACAATTCAGGAATTATATACAAACTCTGTACATTTGTTGTCTGAATTACAATTAAATGTTAAAGAAAAAACAATTGAAAACCAAAATAATCAAGACACCAGATGATGATGCTTGTCCTGTAGAAGTCAAATTAGGACTTTGTGAATGTAATGATGAGTTTATTCTTATTTTCATTGTAGCAATTTAATTGCCTGTGTTACAGTTCTCTGTTCTGTAAATTTCAAAGTGATTTTTGTTGTAATGGTATTCTAAACATAGGGTTAAGATTACTGGTCTTTGAAGTAATGCCCTTCATATTATGATCCTTACCATTGATGTTATATTAATGTACATATAAATATAATATTTTATGCAAAAAAAATTGGCTGCAGAAGTGATTTTCAGGAGCTGGGCAATATACTATCATTTTATAAAAAAGTGAGGGGTTTTTAATCATTGAATTTCCACACCAGCTCTGTGCATAAGACTAAGATGTACTGAGTAAAATTTGTGGAAAAAATTAACTTAGACACAGAATCTATGAATCATAGGAACGTTGGTTGAAAGGACTCTGGGAGGTCATCCAGCCCAGCCCTCCAGTCCAATTGCCAATACTGTTTTAAGTCAGCCATGAATCTGTACAAATGACACTTGAAAAGTTCCTAAAGGTGTCATAACCTCTTTCATAATCCCATTGTACTGTACAACCCTTATTATGAAAACATCTTTTCTAACGTTCAACCTGAAATTCCCAAGATGCAACTTTTTTGCTCATGTTTCCTGTTGAGTTGTCTAAAACTAGATAGAACATTTTAGCTCCATTTTCTTTGTCACTGTTTTATAGTCATGTTTTATAGACATGGGTGTGGAACCAAGGACTGTGGAGATGAACCTGTGTGCCAAGCTCTGTGGAGGTAGTCACTAACTTGGGACTCAATGAGCCTGAGGACAAAACCCTAACATGAATTTCAAAAAGGTCCCATTGCCTAGGTACTCAGTGGCAAAGCCAGTGGTAAAGCCTTTACACTGTGAGTTAATATTAAAGATACATTGAAAAAAAATAGCAAGAATTGTTTGAGGGAGTTTCTTATGATCCTATTAGATGTCCTACAGGAAAATACAGGAGGTTATAATTATGATTTAGGAAAGGTGATACATGTAGTCTAGATCCTCCTTCATGTTATCTTAAAATATATGACAACCTTAAAGATATCAAATACTGAAAGGCTCTGAAACTTCACAAGTACAGATCTCAATATTCTAAAATGCTGTACATTCATACAAACTTGAGAAAATCAGTTTTGCTGTTGAAAAACACTGTGGCCTCTACCACTGTTTGCCTGTACCAGTAAGCTTCACACCAGTTAAAAAGATGGTGTGACAGTCCAGTGACAATTTTCATTAATTACTTCTGCAAGCTATGTGAACAAGTATCTTGGTAAATACACAGTTCTTGGCAGAGAGAGGGGATCAATTTCTTACTTCTAGCTATGAAACTCATGACCTCTAATTGCTCAAATATAGGTTGAAACCTCAGCCGAGATGCTACTACAGTTCACTTTTCAAAATTCATTCAAGGAGAGCTTAAAGTTGGATTTTCAAGCTACTGTTGACTACAAAAGGTGAAATACTGTGGTCAGGCAGCATATGTTTTATTCCATTCTTTTTTCTTAGACAATAAGAAAGGCATTCCCAGCTTTCAGAGTTTATTTTTCATTGGGATTCTGAAAATACTTGCTAAACAAATCTTATTGCAGAAATTTGAATTGCATATGACAAACTTATTTCAGTCTGTCTCAGATCAGTATGAAAGAAGAACCACTGGAAGTCAACAAATTTTGAGAGCATTGTGTATACTGCACTATTTTTCACTAACCTAGCATTTTTAGAATGATGATACTCTATTGTCCAGGCAGACCGATTTGATTTACCTCCTTGGGCTCCCAGAACAGAAGCTGTGAAATCTTTCAGCTAACATTACTCTCCCTTAATTCCCCACTGATTTCCTTCAACTCTCCATTCCTTGAATCTTCTTTATTCTATTGGAAAAGGTGTTAGTGCATAATAAAAGAGCAAATATGGTTTAACAAATATTTGGGGAGAAAATATGGTTTAACATTAAGCTTTTATTCCTAAGTTACTTTTACTTGACTTCATTTCCTTGACTTGTTTCATTATTCAGTCACGTAAGTCCTTAGTGGAGGTGAATGAGCATGAACAAGTGACTGTGAGGGAAAGGATGGCAGTACCTCACAAGGAATTAATGGTTTTATAAAATCATGACTTTGGTTCACTCTATTTTACTTGTCACAAACATGCATCAAGAAGGCACATAGTTCGAGAACACCGCAGGATACAGTACTTGAATTTGTTTTCTCCTACCCCTTACCAATTAAAGCCATAATAAGAATACCTTTTTTAAAGAACAAGTGTGATTTTTGTGGAGCATTTTGACTCATGCTCTCCAAAGGAATTAATCTAAGAATGTTATAAATGCCATTTGCAAAGGAAAGTCATTCTTATGTATTTTTACATGTATAGGTTCATATTTCAAGGAAATTGACAATCTAATCAAACAATTTTTGATTTTATTATTGATGTATTTTATGCATTTCTCAAAATATCTTAAAAATGCATCATGTGGAAAAAGTCTCTTACTTCCCTTTTGGACACATGTGGTCTCACTATTGATGTTGTTCTATGCCCACCCTCACTGTGTTTCTCGTAGAAACAAGAACATTTTTTTAAAAATGAAAAGAAATTATTAACTGAACTGTGACACAGATATTTACTTCCTAAGTAATTTTCTGTTCATTTGTCTCTGATTCTCAAAAGAGATTCACACAAAGGAATGAAAGCTTTGATCACCATTCATCTTTCCCTGTTCCTCCCCTGCTCCTCCTTTTTTGACTTTTTGCAGTTGCTTATCTAGGAGAGCAACACAGTTTGTTCCCATAGGAACCAGCCAGCTACATCTCTCTAGCACAAGAATTTCCGGCAACAGCTGCTATTTTCCAAAGCAGATAAATAGTTTTTCTGTGCATAAAAACAGCATGATAAAAGAAGAATTTTCACAACTTTTTGGGCTATGGTCAGTATTACAGACTTTGCAAGCAATGTGCTTGCGAATCTTTGAAATACCTGGCTTTTCAACACAAGATGAGAAATCTATTACAAGCGGCTATATCTCCTGCACTAAGTATTACTGGACACAGCTGTTTAAATCCAAGGTTGCAACATAAACAAAATTTGTTAAATATTTACCTGACATGTACACTTTTTCTTCTGCAAGTCATGAAGTATGTGAACCAGCTTGTTCTTTAAGGCAAAGTTAAGTTTGGAAACTATTTATAACAATATAATATGAGATTTCTTGAGCATCCTAGAAGAGTAATTCGTGTCTCAGGTGAAATACAACAGTTTAAAAATATACACTGTACTCAGGCATTACTTTACAGATAAACTCTAAAGAAAGTATGGCAAAATGTATATATTCATTAAATATTGATAAAGGAAATAATTTCTGACTACTTCTCACTTCACTGTATTTTCACAACTGGTATCTCTGCTTTCCAGTGTGTTCTATTTCCTGCTAATTTTCCATCATCTATATGTGCGCAACTAGAACTTTTGAACAGTTCTACTGTTTTTCATGGTCAGCATTAGTAGGATTATCCTCCTGGTCTTAAGTGGTGCCTCTGATCATTAACCTTTCTGTATGATAGCATTGGAAAGAGAAAATGACACTCATCAAGACCATAGAAATGCAAGGAGTAATGATCCAGTATTTCATGGTAACTTTGCTGTTATTACCTAGCATTTCTCTCAGTGACAGAAACAAGTGTAATCATCTCTATAGAGATAATAGGTTTTGTGTTTGGTTTTGCAGTTCAGGCAGAAACAGAAAGCTACCAAATATTTTTGTAGAAAGATACTTGGGAAGGTTAACAAAAGGCTTCTTTTCAGGGATGTTTGGAGATGGGGATCATCAGTGAGCTGTGATGCAGTAGGATTACTCCTGAGAAAAAGTGTAAATATAAACCATACAGAATGAGATAATATATTCATCTGCTTTGTTTCTGATAGGAGATAGTAGTGAAAATTTAAAGAAGAATAATAAAAGCTTGGGTGCGTATGAAGTGATTTTGTCTTTGCTACTCTACCTGTTTTAGGCAACCTAAGGTTCAGTGACTCTCTCCCTCCAACTTCATCCAGACTGTTGTGTTTAATGAATCTATCCTTCATGAACTTACCTAATCTCTTTTCTGAAATCTTTACCTACTTTTAGTTTCCATGAGATTGTATGACAACTAGTTTTGCAGTGTATTTATGTATTATGAGAAAACATACTTAGTGTTTTCTCTAATTGATAGTTTCACGGACTGCATCCTATTTCTTCTATTGCTGTCTGATGAGAGGGCATACCAGTAAGAATACAGTATTATGTATGGTACTTCCACAGTGTCTAAAAATAAAGCACACAAAACATCAGTAGTGTAAGGGTAGACTGGCAGTAGTGTTGTAGGAGAATTTGTCATGGCCCAGGTTTTCTGAAACCATTCTCCAGTATTCTTTGCTCTAAGTAAACCCTGTGAAGGCTGCCTTGTAACATCCAGTCACTTTTAATAAGGTAAATAGCATGAATATGAAATATTTATCCAGTAGTCCAACACTTTCACCTCTTAATTCACTGGATATACAAAATCACTGCCAATAATTATTTGAAGCACAACCATGTTATTTTCTGTGCTGGAAAAGTAGTGATCGTGTGATGAAGGAGAGAGTACCCTGTCTCATCTTTATGTGGAGTCTCTGGATAAACCTACCTATTTTTGGTGGCTGCAGTAGTTCTGCCAGCAGAACCAATACTACATGTTTAGCTGCTCTGAGAAAAGCCAGTGATTTCACTACAGGACAAGATCTTCTGATGCCTCATACATTGTCACCTAAAAGTAATGTTTGGTCCTATTATATACAGTCATATTACATCTGACTACTTTTTAGCAGATGTCACAGTCAACAACAGCACACTTGTCTTCACACAAACTAAAAAACCTAGTTTTTCATTAACATGACTCATGAGTCTTCCAACCTAAATATTTAGTAATTGAAAATAAAGATAAAAATCAGAGGCTAAATATGGAAGAATTTTTAGCATGACTTGACATGTACTACTTGTTGTGATTCATGACAAAATAATTGCCAAGCTAACTTGAAGCCATTTCAACTGAAATGCAGAGTCTACTGAGGATTACGTCTCTTTTTTCTCACTAACTGGCACTGTCAGGCATCATAGCAAACTGGCTCTACATAACAGCCAGATTGCTATTAGGTAGAGCAAACACTGACCCAAATGATTTATTTTCTTTTTTTTTTATCTTTTCTTTTCTGTTTCCATCTATTCAGACATTTAATTTCACAGGGTGTGATGGAGAAATTGCCAGACCTACCTACAAAATCAAGTAGAGAAATTAATTAGTGGACTTTTCAGCTTTTTTTGACTGATATAGTTATATGTACTTGCTCTTCTGCTCTACAAAAACATAGTATCTGTTTTATTTTAAGATTCGTAGTTTTCAGCTACTCACAGGTTTTTGAATTGCATGAAACACCTTATTCACGGTGGTGTGCTATCTGCAAATATTTGAAAGAAAAACCTGTTCAAAGTAGACTGCCAAAACAAAAACCTTCAACACTTCTCTATGGCATAAATCATCATGAAATCATTGTAAATTGAAGACTACTGAAAAAGTTATTTTAATTAAAATGCAATCTACTTATTTTCCTTAAATACTTATACAAAATCATTAGGAGTTGGGCCTGCAACAACCTTCATACACAAAGCAATACAGTAGTAAGTTATTGTAAAAATCAAAACCCAATAATTAAGGAGGAAACAGATTAATATCTAATCTTTTTTATCATTATATCCTTTCCTTCCATTCATTTGTTTGGGTCAGCTCCTTCTGGAACTGAGGAAATAAGGAATTCTACTGAATTTTTCATTGTAAAATAAATATTAAAATTCTTGTTTATAGTTTATCCAACTTAGTAATGACAAAATCATTATGGCATGATGAGGGTAGTTATAAAAATATATAATAAAGAAGCTTCAAACAATAAGTACTTATCAGTAACTGTGGTAAGTATACAGAACACACATTTGAGTTATGCTTAGTCATTTGTTTAGCAGGGGCAGCCTTCTGTTTCAAAAAGCTTTCTTCTAATCCTTGACACTTTGTAAAGGAACATAGAAATCAATATTAATTCCATCTGTGACTAAGTGGGAAGTAAACATGGTGTTTATTTTCATCTATCTGAACATGACCTATATGTCTTTGCAGGCAGAAAAGAAACCTTTAAAAGTAGAAATTGGACAGTACAGAGTTATTTAGAAGTGTATAGTGAGTGACAACTTCATTCTATATTCATTTGTGGTATTTGGAATTGATGTCTTGGTAAAGGCAAACTGAATTGGCAGCAGTTGGGGTGAAGAGTGAAAAGAAATTCAACTTATTTTCCTCCATTGGAACTGAAAAAATATAAGGTGTAAACAGTTGCTTGTTTCAAATATATCTTTCAATGAACCCATGTAATTAGAAACACTAAATCATTGTAACTTGAAGCAGTGTGGTATTAAGGGACCATGTACAGTGAGGCTTGCTTTAAGCAAGTAGGTATGATTCTTAAGTGGAACACACACATAGGTTTCAGGCTGGTTATTGATACTTTGTATAGTATTTCTTTGATTCACCTTATTGTATGATTACGTTGTTGTGGTTTAGCCAGCAACTCAGCCCCACACAGCCGCTCGCTCACTCCCCCATCTGCAGGACAGGGGAGAGAATCAGAAGGGTAAAGCTCGTGGGTTGGGATAAGAACAGTTTAATAATTAAAATAATGCATTAATATCAACAACAACAGCAATGCAATGAAAACGAGAATAACAAGAGCAGCAAAACCCAGGGTGGGGGGAAGGGGGAACAAAGAACCAAAACCAACCACACATGACACAACCACTCACCAACCCAAAGCCACCAGTTTCCAAGCCACCCAGTTAACCACCCTCCATGCACCAACTGCCCCTGTTAATGCGCTGGTCATGGCATCACATGGTATGGGAGGAACATCCCGCTGGCCAGCCGGGGTCAGCTGCCTTGGCTGTGGCCCCGCCCCTCCCGGCCTCCTGCCCACGTGGCAGAGCGTGGGAAGCTGGAAAGGCCCCCGACTACTGCAGGTGATACAGTGATGACAATTAACTCTTTCTCAGCCAAAACCACCAAAACTTACAGTTCCCAGAAGAGGTTTGTAATATAAATTAAGTGTAAAATTCTCCTTTTTCCTCGTTTACCCCTATACTTACTTTAATAATATTTCAATTATTCAATTAGTTATGGTTTCCTTATCATTGTACTGATGTTTCCATTGTGTTAATATACAGATGCTTCCAGAATGTCACGTATTACTTGGGTTACCAGTAACATTTCTGATTAAAACTGAAATTATTTAGAACATTTATTATAACTACTGGTGCTATTTGGTAGCATCTTGCAGCTCACTCATTGTGGAGGGTGAAGCTGTGTGAGTCACTGTCATGAGCTCTTGAAGCATCAGTGCTCAGGACTTCTGTCATTCAACAAGCTTTAAGAAATCTGTCATCACAAAACTTAACATGTGCCCACACAAGCCTAGTGTCCACACCTTTGTGAGGTCATTATGGAGTTAGGGAGTAGATCTTTACAACAGATAAATGGAATCATTGCTTGTCCAGCAGCACAGTCTCAGGTTTATTTCAGTATAAAGAAACCTTAGTTTTTTAATTGGATTTGTTGGCAGTATCTATTTCAAATATTTACAAAATACGTTCTGACAGTCTTAATGAATTTTCTTCAAGTTACCAATGTAACCAATTTACTAAAATTACACAAGTGTGATTACAAATGTAATGTATACACTTTGTGATTACAAAGTGTAAAATACGTATGTTATATAGCTATGGAACAGTGTCTGAGAAGACAAGCTGTGCAGATTTGCCAGACTGTACTCTGTAAATCTGTTTCACAAAAGCAGCAAGTGCCATTCAGATTATCAGTTTACCATCTAATTGTTTAAGCAGAAAGCTAAAAGATAATTTTAAATATCAAACAGTAGTAATTAGTGATGAAAGAAACTACAGTTAGTGGATTATAGGGAGAAAAATAGCCATGGTCATTTTTCCTAGGAAAAAAAATATGAGTGATACAAAGTATTTTTATTGAATAATATCGAATTTCACTGTATCTTAAAGAATATTTATCAGAAAGTAGCCCAGCGAGAGAAATAGCAGAATTTTTTTTTCTCATGGTTCTCAACATTCTGAAATATTCCAAAATACACTTCTCTCTGTAAACAGTAAATATAGACTTCTAAAGCTTTGTTACAAATAAAATAAATGGTGCCTCTGCACCAGACTAATGTCTGTGATCCCTGTTCCAAATAAACTAATGAAACCTGTAATTTCCCAGCTCTGCTAGAAAATAAAAGTAGTAGAACAGAAGACTGAATGAAATAGTGCTCCATTCATACTCTGGTCCTCAATGAATTTCATCTTCCTCTGTAATATTTAATTATTACAGAATTACATTACAGAGGAATTCATTATTCCTCTGTAATAATTAAGGCTTTTTTCTTTTTCTTTTTTTCTTTTTTTTTCCACAGGATTTCCTCAAACTGGAAGATTTAACTCAAAATTCAAGCTCTTTAGGGAAGAGGCAGATAAATAGGGCCTGGACTAGAAATAACTTGGAAATGTTAAACTTTGAGTTTAAATTACTTAAATAATTATATGAAATAAGGGACACTTTTCATTAAGAAGTAATATTTGGATAAGTAAATGGCAGTTTTCCTATAGGCATATTATTAGCTATCTTTCCCTTTATTTTCCTGTATAAGCTGGCTTCGAAGACCAAATAATGTGCCTTATGTCTGCTTAGCATTAATCCAGTCAAAATCATATGGTTATAAAAATCTGGTATGAATAAGGTTCTTTGTATTCTGGAAAACTACAATGGGAATGGATGAACCATGTCATGATGGCTGACAGCAAAGACTGTCATCCTGCGTATACAAACTGGAAGATCATATTGTCATTATTTGTGGATATAGTATCTCATCGTGTGACTTATCACTATTACAGTCCTACTTTAGCTATATACTATATAACTTCTTAATATGGCATTTAACATCTGACACTAAGTATTCTATGAAAAGACAAAATAGTGTGTCTAAAGTTTATAAAAATCCAATCACAATTTTGCTGAAGCACCTGTCTGAAAAGTGTCTCTTGGGCAAAGGAATAGAATCAGCAACATCCTTTGTGTAATCTAAGCAATGACCTAATACTCAGTTTGGATCAAGACTGCGTTTTTAAATTAATCACCTAGTCATCCCACCTACTTTGTTGCAGGTCATGGCACAGGTGATTCTGGTGAGCACACACTGGAGTCCTTTTAACCAAACTGTAGGAGTTAATTTTGTTCACTTCAACTGCTGTTGGACATTCAGTACAGAAGACTGCTTCTGAAGACTCCTCATTGTTTACAAATGTAAAATTATCCTTACTTTATTGGAACAGTGATGGTTCTCTCTGACCATCTGACAGAGCCTGGCTTGCCCATGTTGTTACACATTGGAACTGCTGCACCATGTCCTGAACAGAACTGATGGTCTCCTGAGTAATAACTTTATTTGGATATATTTGTCTGGCTGGCTGGCTGACAGTCTGTTTGTTTGTTGTTTATATAAAACTCAGAGGTTATTCAGTATGAATAAATCAGTTGTCCATCTTGCCTTCTCCTTCTAAGCTGTCCTGAATACTCATTGTCTGCACAATCCCTTTCCCTCTGTGAACTGAATGGTCCTGGACTTGGAAGAGGTGCAGATGTCTTTCTTCCTCAGCTGACACTGCTGTTTCCTTTTTAGAGATCATAGAATCATGGAATCAGATTCAAATGCATTGTGCAGAGCTAAAGGTGCTACAACTTTTTTTTTCTTACTTTGGGAAGAGATTTTATCTACACCCTTTTCCCAGTTTTGTACATTCACGTTTTGTATGCTTAACAAGGTTTATGTAAGTGGCATCGTAATGAAAACTCATATAGCATCTGCTCTACTTAACATGATAAAACATTACAGCAGCTTCCATATTTGATATTGCAATCTGTGCATGGTCAAGGATAAGTTAGAGATCCACATTTTTATTTCATTATAAAAGCCACATAAAATGGCTAGTTCAATATAAAAGATGAAGGTCTAAATTCAAAGGAAAAGGAAAAACTAATAAACAGCGCAGGAGTTATGTACCTATACAATGTACTTAGTGCCTATATTGGAAAAATGATAGTCAAGGCAACCACAATATTCATTTTACATAGGATTCTGGAAAATCTTGAGGTGAATGTTGAAAGACAACAGTAGCTACACAGGTGGGCAAAACCAAATTTAGATTTTATGTAAATCAAGTCACAACAGACAAATCTGATGTTCTTCAAAAAAAGGTAATTGAATTCTTAGACAAAGTTAATGTAGCTGACCAAATTACATTGGCTTACACAAAACAATTCCCAATGGTCACACAAGAAATTATCTGTAGCTCTTAATTTGATAACTGTAAAGTAAGAACTTAACAATGGGTTAAAATGAAAGCAAAGTTATCAGGATGCAGGAAGGTTAAGAGTTGTCAGGGGAGAGGTTATTAAAAATGATCCTTTTTTAATGCTTTAATTGAATCTGATGTTAGTAAGATACATAATGATGCAAAGTCTTGGCAGATTGGCAATGTGCCAAAGAAGACCACATCAAACACAACAGGAATTAGAGTATTCTATCATCTGTATTATCATATGCCATTTTACTAGTGCTACTTCAAAATAAAACTCTTACACAGAAGTGACTATTAAAAGATTTTCCTCAAAGCTTGGGACTCGATAAACGGGGGTAAAAGAGATAGCTAGGAAGCTGCATGTATGTACAATCATAGAATGGCTACCCCAAGTGAGGAATGACGAAAGAAGTAACTTTTCTATGATAATGACAGTATAAATTTTGGATACATAACTTTTTTCTAGTATTCTTAGTGTTCCATTTTTTAAACCTTGTATGAATTAAGTGAAACCAAAGTGGTATCAGGGGGCAGGGGCGGGGGGGGAAGTAAAGAATTATTCTACAATGCTAAAAAGACATGCTGGAAACATTTTATGTAGCTTTATTGAATACAGTTGACTTCTGCTGTCAAGATGGCTGTTTCATTATTTGCCTGCCTAGGAAATTTAGTATAAGAGTACACATTTTAAAGGTGAAAATTTAGTTCCAGTGTTGCAAATATACATGTTTATAACACAGCAGATATGCAACTGCACGAAACTCTTCATATGTGTGTGTAGCAGTTCACAAACTCATGTAAAGCCTTTTGTTCTTTGCTATTATCATACATTTACCTGTGTTTTCATTTCAGAAAAAATGAAACTCCTCGTAAATGAAAAACTTGTCAGACAAGGAAATAGCTCAAAATTACAGGTTCACATCTATTTTGGGAACTGCATTTTTTTCCTTCCCTTTCTACAGATCGGATTCTGTACTACATGCTCAACACAATTAACTTTGGGAGCTGGCTTCATTTTGCTTCTGCAAGCTTTCATTGAAGATAAAAGCTGAAGATTGCAAAGTTGTTTCAGATGACTAGTGTTTCTATTTGCAGTATCTGACCAGTTTGTGCCCTTTCTGCTGGTGATAAGAGTCAGTAGCCCATGCTGTTTTCTTTGCCTTGCTAGAACCCAGATTCATAATGTTGTCTTGAATGTAGTCTGAGCAATTTGAGACTATATCCTGAGCACAAGGAGTCAATTCACTGTTGCTTTGGGATTGGGTTTTTTGGTTGGGTTTTAGCAGGGGTGGTGTTTTAGCGTTTTTTAGAGGAGAGGCTTAATTCCAGAAAAAGTTAGTGACCAATAAGAAAAAAAAACCAAAAAGTATTAAGCAATATGATGTCTTTTTGAAAGTACAGTTTGCAGATATGTGGTTGCAAACTTTTAATTTCTTTCCCTGAGCTTGTATCTTCCATAACTTTAACTAAAAAATTCTCATGACACTTTCTTTTTTCTAACCAACTAGGTTCTTCTATATAATATGAAATGTGATGTGGGTTTGTTTGTTTGTTTATGAGGTACATAGTAAGTTAATGAAGAGTGAATCGGTGTCTCTATTGGAATGCTTTGTTCAAAATTTAATAATTATAATGTGTTAATGGCAGAGTGATTAGTGCCTTCATCTCAAGCAATAAAGTGTGGACATTCCATTGAATTAGGAATTATCCAGTTATTTCTCATTAAGCTTTCTTTCTTTTTTTTATCTGACATCACTGTACAACCTGAATTTTACCTCAGAAATATTCTAAATGTGACTCCAACTTAGTAAGAGAAATTCATACTTCAAAAGCCATAAAATCTGTTCCTTCCCTTCTCTTCCTTTTTTCTTTTTCTTTTACTGCTTCATCTTTAGCTACTACACCAGTTAAAAAATGCAAAATCTGTTAATTAAAATTTATATATTTTTAAAGCAGTTTGCAAAACATGTAAAGACAAACAGCCCAGCACATCCAGTGAATAAATATAATTAATTTGGACACTTGATATATTTCGATGCATGAATTTTTGTCAAGGGGTCTTTCCTCCATGTGAAAAACATTGACTGAAGTTGGATATAACATAAAACTTATGAAACAGTGTGTTATGCACTAAGGTACCAGAGGGACCATTAACAAATTTTTCAGTCATTAAATATCTTAAATATAAATAATCAATTGAGACTGAAAGAATGGAAGCTTTCGAGGGTTCAGCACATGGAGTAGGGAACATTTTATAAAAACAAAGACCGAATATGGAAGGCAGGCATTGGAAGCAGAAAAACATTCATTGTCAAAAATGCTGTTAACTCATAACAGTTCAAAGCTCTGGAATATGAAGTAAGATGGTTAATAACACAGAAAAGAGTTACTGAACTGGCACTATGTATTGTGTTTCTATTTTCTCACTCTTTTTTATTTATCAACCCATGATAACAATGCAACATTTTTCTAAGAGTTAAGAAGTCAGAATTTTTGGAAACTGGATTCCAGTGTTGTCTCCTTTGCTCTAGTTTTGATACCTTCTGTGATGTATATTTCAATATCTTTACAATAATTGCAAGTTAGAGGTAATATCTGTACAGCATTTCAAGCACTTCTGAAGTAGTTGTAAAGACTGCTTATATACTATTAAACAATGGTATACATAGGGTTTTAGAGAATTCAAGCGCATTTGCCATCTAGCGTACTAAAGAACACCAAAACTGCAACTACCAGTGCATTAGCAAGCTAATAATTATGGTCTGTTTCCTGTTGGAAACAGGAATGTCATTTTAATGAAATTATCTGTGTTTCTATGAAAGTACTCTTGGTTCGCATAATCCAGTTGCCACTGTTGTGATTCGTATTATCCATTGC
This sequence comes from Phalacrocorax aristotelis, assembly GCF_949628215.1. Taxonomy (NCBI): domain Eukaryota; kingdom Metazoa; phylum Chordata; class Aves; order Suliformes; family Phalacrocoracidae; genus Phalacrocorax; species Phalacrocorax aristotelis. Next base: position 11,789,163 of record NC_134311.1, on the reverse strand, counting down.
TTATTGTATACACCTCAGCTTGCATCTGGTTAGATTGGAAATGATTATTTTCTTTTGCTTTGATGTTTTCAAAGATAAGGAATAATTTTGCACTCTTGTGAATGTCACTCATTCGCTGATAAAGAATTTCACAGCTAGTAGTAGTGTTAATTTGAGCCAATTATGAGTTCGTTGACCTGTCTTGGCACTAATCTACCTCACATAACTCGAATCATGAAACCTTAGCTCTCCTGTGCATCTCATTTAGGTAAGTCATTCTAGCATAAATCTTCATATAGTAATCAAACAGATGTGATGGTCTACTAAGAGGCAGGAGGAAATGAGCTTCCCCAGTCAACCTTTTTCACATAATCCCATTATGCTATTTTAATTTATTTTCTGAGAAAAAATAAATTAAATTCAAAAGTAAGAGATATTAATATTGAAAGCAGGAAATTATAAACAAAAATTAATAATTCAATTTAAAATGTGTGATCGTCATCCCTGCAACTATCTTCATAGGATAAGCCCTTCCTGCTGCCTGTAGGCATGACTGTTAAAGGTAATAAAATACTACAAAGGGGAAAGACCTACAAAAGAGAAGATAACAGTAGGAACAGCAAGGTCAGGAAGATGAAAGACATCGGTTTTACTCTTTCTATACCAAATGTTTGGGAGTGGAGGGGTCATTGTTAGAAAGGGTCCAAAATACTTAAAGCATAAACCACATACTATTCTTTTTATGTATATTTAATAGAATTCTGCACACAGTTCAAAGACCTTGGAAGTGACCCTTTTTAGGTGGACTGGTTTACCAATATACTTATTTTGAGTTACAGAAAATATTAGCACTTGTTCAGGCTAGGTTCATGTCTACTTACTCAAAATATTATTTTCTGTACATTTTTTCCTAAAGTATGTTACATACAGCCGTCCTACCCTGAACATTTAAGTAATACAGTCCTCAAGAGTCAGTGACATGAAGAACTTTGTTATCAAGAATTTCATCAAAATAATGACATATATGTCAGAATTAAATATTAAGCTTTTTTTTAAATGAACATATTCAGAAGATATTACTTGTTTAAATTTAAAACAAGTCTTTAAAGTGGGGTTTTTATGCATAAGGATGGATTTCTTCCATTCTTCAGGCTATGAAGCATAGCTTGAAATTTCAGTCTATGAAATTTTTTAAGTGTTAATGGACTTATCTAACAGCCTTCCTTAACACCTAAACAAAACCAGCTGTCATCTGTGCCAAAACTAAATCAGACTGAAAAACAGCTAGTGTTTCACTAACAAAACTAGCAGTTTATTTTACACTAGTAATACTTATAGCACAATAAATGGAACACGTACATACAGGGTTTGTGTTTTTAGTCCAGAATCTAAGCTAAATTCCTAATTTGTGCAAGAAAAGTTCTTTAGAGGCAGTGAAGAAAAAAGGAATGTGTGACATTAATTGTTTGACAAAAGGGAAGTATTTAATCCATGCCAGCATTAAGTTGTAAGGAGTTTTACGTTTACTCCTTACCACTAAACTGATTATTGTGTTATCTACTACAACAGCTTGATCACTTGAAACACAAGTGAGACCTGAAGTGATATCATCTTTATATATATGTGTGTGAGTGTCTCTCTTTCTATATATATATGGAAGATTATAAATTATAAAAATGTTTCTCTAGAAATTTCATGTTATGGAATGCAGGGAGAACTATGGAAGAGCCAGATGAGGTTGCACTCATCTTGGAAGGTGCAAAATTGTGTTTATTCTAACCTTTCATCTCTTTTCTTGCCTACAGCTGCTTGATTTTCCTCTGACTTTATTTACTTCAGGCAGAAACTGTCTTTGGCTTCCTGAAGGGTTGACTCAGGTAAATGCTTTGGCCTTAAACAGCCATGATACCCAAAAAATAATTAAGACAAGTTTTAAAACAAAAAATTAAAGAAATGGTCTGCACATGAATATTACTTGTATGCTAAGCCAGAGCTCTGCTAGAAAAATGATCCCATCATGTAAATACAGAAGAACAGTCATAATTATACTGCACACTTATTTTTCATATATTAAACAATCTTCTGGTCCAGGCCAATGCCCTTGTCTTTCCTTCTTCTTTGACATTTTTTTCTCAGAAATGTATGATATGCTTTCATACTTTGCCTGCCACTACAAAACATATGATCAAAAGTTTTTGAAAGGGAAATATTCACTCCACTCAAAATGCATGTTTCAGATTTGTTCACATATATGTTAATTTCTTTTAACACAGACATTTATGTTCCTTTCTTTCTACATCTGAAGTTTCCCAGTCCATAAGGCTTTTATTTCTTTGACATTTCTTTTCTATTTTAAAGCCATTGTTGGCACTTTTTTTAATATCCCACTCCCCCCCTTTTTTTTAGAGGCGGAAATAATTTGGAAATTGGAAAGATAAATTGGTGCAGTTTTCAAACTGAGGTTGCTTTCACTTTAAATTTTGCATATGGATTTAAGAGCTCACCAGTCTCTTTTTAAAAACTTCTCTATTTTAAGAGCTTTTCACAAAATAAATAGCTAATGTCTAGGTTCTGCTAAAAATGACAGTGCATCCTTACAACGAAAATGTATGTGACAGAGATCTAAGTTGCAGATTGCACAAGTATACCACCTTCCTAGCAGGTCAAATGACAAAAGACTGATGAATGGCTGTTAGGATAAAGTTCTAGGGAACAATGTGCCTCATAACATACTCCATCTATGGTTCATAATGAGGTACACTTGCACTGGGATACTAAGAATCTAAAAGAATTACTGGAATAATCTGCCCGATTTTTATACCTTTTTTCTTGGGATTTAACAACAAATAACACATCTTACTCAGAACTCACGTTTTTAGACATCACAGAAGACAAAAACTCTTTTTCTGAATTTTGAAGTGTCTTCTTCATATCTAGTGCAATGAATCATTTTTCTTTGAAAAATCAGCCAAAAAAAAAGAAAAAAGCAGCCCTTTAAACTACAGCTTTGCATTCTGTTTTTAAGCCTTTATGAGGTTAGATGACTATGAGGACATATTTCTCACATGATTTAGGAGGTGAAAGGCAGAAGCAGAGAAATAAACTGTTGAAATAAACATTCAGAAAAAAACCAACTGTATTGTCTCAGCTGTATCAGAGTAGTGGTCTGCGCTGTGAACTAGCTCAGAGGAACATGAACTGTGATATAAGGAGCAAGCAGGAGATGGGGATACCAAAATATTTTTTCTTTTAAGTACAACAGGAATAAAGCAAAATTACTGCTATAATTACCAGAAAAGCACATTTCTTTACCTTTCAGAGTTTGAGAAGAAATATCTCCCAAGACTGCCTAGGGCAGATCTTTGAACTGTAAGACCTAAAATCCAGTTTATATAAACAGTGTTACAATATGAAGAGAGACTCAGTTGTTACTGTGCCTCTAAAAGTGGTTCACAGCCTACAGAAAATCTGAAATGTAAATATTGTTGTAAAGAAAAGAAAAATTAAATAAGGATGTACAAGTCAGTGGCAGCCTTGGGATGTGAAGGGCAACAAGAATAGCTTACATAAGTACACCAACTGCAACGACAAAGCTAGGGAAAATGTGGGTCTGCTGTTGAATAAATCAGGGGCCCTGTTGGAAAAGGACACAGAAGAGTCTTTGCCTTTGTCTTTGCTGATAAGATCATTCCTCAGGAATCCCAGACCACTGAGACAAGAGGGGAATTCTGGAGTAAGACAGACTTACCCTTGGTGGAGGAGGATCAGACTGGGAACATTTAAACTGGACATAGCCAAATATAAGGGAACTGATGAGTTACATACATGAGTGGTGAGACAGATAACCAATGTCTTTGCAAGACCACTCTCAATTATTTTTGAAAGGTCATAGCAGCTGGGGAAGGTTCTTGAAGGCTGAAAGTATCACAGAATCACAGAAACACAGAATGGTAGGTGTTGGAAGGCACCTCTGGAGATCATCTCGTCCAACCCCGCTGCTTGAGCAGGCACACCCAGAGCAGGGGGCACAGGAACACATCCAAGTGGGGTTTGAATGTCTCCAGAGAGGGAGACTCTACAACACCCCTGGGCAGCCTGTGCTACTGCTCTGTCACCCTCACAGGAAAGAAACTATTTCTCATCTTTAAGTGGAACTTCCTCTGTTCCAACTTGTGACCATTGCACTTTGTCCTGTCATTGAGCACTATTGAAAAGAGCCTAGTCCCATCATCCTGACATCCACCCTTCAGATACTTATAGGTATTGATGAAATCCCCCCTCAGTCTTCTCTTCTCCAGGCTGAACAAACCCAGGTCTCTCAGCCTTTCCTCATAAGGGGGATGCTCCAGTCCCCTGATCATCTTGGTAGCTCTCCGCTGGACTTGCTCAAGCAGTTCCACATCCTTCTTAAACTAGGGAGCCCAAAACTGGACACAGTACCCCAAATGCGGTCTCACTAGGGCAGAGTAGAGGGGGAGGATAACCCCTCTCGATCTGATGGCCACACTCCTTTTAATGCACCCCAGGACACTGTTAGCCTTCTTGGCCACAAGGGCACAGTGCTGGCTCATGGTCAGCTTGCTGTCCACCAGCACTCCCAGGTCCTTCTCAACAGAGTCGCTTTCCAGTAGTTCAGCCCCCAGCCTGTACTGGTACATGGGGTTGTTCCTCCCCAGATGCAGGACCTTGCACTTGCTCTTGTTGAATTTCATGAGGTTCCCCTGGGCCCAGCTCTCCAGCCTGTCCAGGTCTCGTTGGATGGCAGCACAGCCTTCTGGTGTATCAGCCCCTCCTCCCAGCTTTGTGTCATCAGCAAACTTGCTGAGGTTACACTCTATCCCATCATCCAGGTCATTGATGAATGTATTAAACAGGACTGGACCCAGCACGGACCCCTGAGCCGTCACCACTAGTGGCAGGCCTCCATCCAGACTCTGCTCCATTGATCACGAATGGAGAAATCAAGAAATTGATACCACTGCAGTCTTCAAGAAGAGCAATAAGGGCAATGAGACAGGATCCATGGAATGAAATGCAGGTGAGCCTCACTTCATTCACAGAGCAGGTGGTGGAATGAATAGTTCTCAAAACCATTTCTGGACACTGGCAGGACGAAGAAGTGACTGGGAATCACCACCACTTATTTCTGATGGCAAAATCATGCTTGATCAACCATGCCTGCCAAAGAGAGGGCCTGGGGTGAGTCTCAACCATGTGTATAAGTACCTGACAGTAGGGTGTAAAGAAGATAGAACCAGACTCTTCTCAGTGTTGCTCACTGACAGGACAAGAGGCAATGGGCACAAACTGAAATACAGGAAAATCCATTTAAACATAAGAAAAATGCCCTTTACTATAAGCAAGGTCAAACACTGTTTCTAGTGTTTGCAGAGATTTTGTAGAGTCTTCATCCCTGGAGATATTAAAAACCTGACTGAACATGATCCCAAGCAACCTACTTTAGGTAACCTTCCTTTAAAATCATAGAATTATAGGATGGTTTGGGTAGGAATGGACTTTTAAAGATCATCTAGTTTAAACCCTCCGGAATGGGTAGGGACATCTTTCACTAAACCAGGTTGCTTAAAACCCTGTCCAACCTGACCTTGGACAGTTCCAATGATGGGAAATCCACAACTTCTCTGGGCAGCCTGTTCCAGTGTCTCAGTACCTTCATCATAAAAAATTTCTTCCTTATGCCCAATCTAAATATATCTTTTTCCAGTTTAAAGCCATTGTTCCTTGTCCTGTCTCTACAGACATCGGTAAAAATCTTTCTGTCTTCCTTATAAGCCCCCTACATACATTGAAAGGCTGCAGTAAAGTCTTTCCAGAGCCTTCTCTTCTCCAGGCTGAACAACCCCAACTGTCTCAGCCTCTCCTCATAGGAGAGGTGCTCCAGCCCTCTGACCACTATTTTCATGGCCCTCCTCTGGACTCGTTCCAAGAGTTCCATGTCTTTCTTGTAGTGGGGACCCCAGAGCTGGACAGAGTATTCAAGCTGGGTTGTCAGAGAGTGGAGTAGAGGAGGAGGATTTAACCCCTTCTCCCTTCACCTGCTGGCTGTGCTTCTTTTTGTGCAACCCAGGATACAATCAGCTTTCTGGGCTGCAAGCTCAGATTGTTGGCTCATACAAATTTTTCATCTACCAGTACCTCCAAGTCCTTCTTCACAGGGTTGCTCTCAATCCATTCATCCCCATTCTGTACTGATACTGGGGATAGCCCCAACCCAGGCTCAGGACCTTGCACGTGGCCTTGTTGATCTTCATGAGGTTTGCACAGGCCCAGTCCTCAAGCTTGTCAAGGTCCCTCTGGATGGCATTCCTTACCTCTAGCGAATCGACTACACCGCTCAGCTTGGTGACATCTGCAGACTTGCTGAGGGTGCACTCGATCCCATTGTCTACATCACTGATCAAGATATTAAATAACATTTGTCCAAGTGTGGACCCTTGAGGGACACCCCTCTGAGCAGGGGGAGTTGGACTAGATGGTCTCCAGATATGTCACCAATCTCAAGCTATGCTGTGATTGTGCGATTCTGTATTTGTGTAAGTGACTCCAGTTCTGTAAACTGGCATGCAACAGTCTGGATCCTTTAGCAGATGGATTCTTGTAAGTCTGGAGTGGTTCATAGTTGTGATACCTCTAAATGGAATGAGAAGGAGAGGAGAGGAGAGGAGAGGAGAGGAGAGGAGAGGAGAGGAGAGGAGAGGAGAGGAGAGGAGAGGAGAGGAGAGGAGAGGAGAGGAGAGGAGAGGAGAGGAGAGGAGAGAGGAATCCTAAGACATAAAAGCACTATTTGAAGTTCAACAGAATTAAAGAACCAATAGATTTTATATAATAAGATTTGGATGATCTATGTATCCATTTGGTACATAATTAATCAACATCTTGTAAATGCATGCAGAGTTGTCTTGTTTTCTTCCATAGGTCATTTTCTTTATCAGTGAATAAAAGACCCTGAAGTGTTCCTTCAGTTGTCTTTTTATCTACAACCTATTCATTCACTTGACCTCTCACACTTCTGGCAAAATGAGTTTTATCTCCTTTTTAATTTTCTTGTTATTTATAGGATGACAATTGTGATTTCAGAGGAGTGGGGAAAAAAATTCTATTTTTTCTCCAAGTCAGCTGACAGACACAAACAACTTAGTCCTTTTTGACTTGCTTATTTGCAACTGAGTTTTCTATTATGAACGCAAAAGCACTAAGAATGTAAAAAACTACAGAATTCTGGGTAGGACTTCATGTGTTCAGGCATCATGCTATGAAGAGCTCTTTGTTTAGTAAAGAAAGTTTAGGAAGAAGAAATGTTTCAGTACCCCCTAACCAAGTTCACTGTGGCACCTTACTTCCTTATCATTGCAATCATTTCTCCATCAGTCTGTGACTTCATCTGGTGCTGCTGTTGCCAAACAGAATACTAAATGAGTGTAAGACTGATGCGAAGTCATCGCCTGTGTGAAGTCTTCACATAACAATTTAAGAGCCTGAATTTCCTATTATGCAAGTATGAAGATATTTGCTATATAGAATTGTTACTTGTAATAATCTCTGTCTTTTCCTGATTTATCTTACTGATGTTGCATTAAAAATCATGTATGTTTTGAAATATACTCAGTTTAAATTCTGCAGACAGTCTTATGAGACAATATAATGTTTTCTGAGATAGTAAACTTTAGTCCACTTCTGTATTTCAGTAACATGATTTAACAGCATAAAAAAGACATGCAGACATAGGTGCTCTGGATTTTTTTGTGAATGAGATTAAATTACTTCTTAGCACAAATAGTACTCAACAGCTAGTAAAGACATGTAAAGTGATAGAGCATTTTATTTAGTTGATAAATTAATTTGAATGGAAAACTTTAGATTTGCTTATTAAAGATGTTGCTGAAATAAATTCAGGTTAGTCATGTTGACTACAATGGACTTTGGATCTGGTCCACAACAATTTGTACTTCCAAATGAGTGCTATGAATGGTGGCAGATTAATTCCCAGAAGTATGAATGATACTGAGATATGATAAGTATGTTTTGGTCTAGTGGAAAACAAGCTTCTATCTGAGGTAGAGTAGAAGATTTCTGGCAATACCAATCCTACTTTCTGACCTATTGGAGTTACTTCTACATTATGCGATGTGGGTGCCGGCATATTGCATAACCTCTGCAAATGATGCTTGGTTCTCCAACACTGTTTTTCCATTGCCGACAAACTTCCAGTTTTATTTAAGAAACCCTTCAACTTTCACAGAATGGCCATTTTCAAGTTGTTTATCTTAAACATCACAAATTCCTCAGAGTTAAAACTATTTAACAAAGCAATTCATCTTTGCTAATAATCACCTACCCTTGCCTTTTATTTCACTTCCCAGTTGGTTTATTAGGGTGCTCAGGCATTCCTGGCTTCCCTGCCAACCAGATGATCGTAGTCTTTTTTCACCTAAAGCTGTGGAAGATGTCTTACAAAACCCAATTAAAATGCATATAGATATAGCTATAGCCATAGGCATATGTGTGTATATGACCACAAAAAATTTTTATTTACCTGTGTTGCATTTTATTGTCCATATTTTTATATATGGGTTACAAGCACCAAGATGCTTCTCCAGAAACATTGTTTATGATTTACTTTATAGGAGGCGTCCCCTGGCATCATTCAGGAACTTTCCAAACAGATTAGGATGAAGTAAGTGGCAGTAAATTTTCAGCTAACCTTTAACATGCAATTGTTTGGCATTTATACGGGAGTCATGCTTTGGATAAAAAAATGTTGACAGTCTGTCCTTGGCATACTGAAAATTACAAAGCAGTGCTAGTTTTCACCAACAGGGTGTCTGACCTTCTAAAAACTTTCTTCTTCAGAGGAAATTATGAAGTTTATAGTAGGATGTCTCTCAGGATTTGCAATATTCTATAGAAAAAGATGTTATTTTGTAAGTGTAGGAGCAGGGTATTCTTAGTCTGGCAGGCCCTAATCCAAAAGCTGATTCCCCTTTTCAAGTTTCACTTTTCCCTGCAAACATAATCTGAAACAATATGTAAATTTAACTCTTTGGAGAAACATTTTTTAGACTTCACCAGCTTTTGCATGTCACTGAAAGTATTTGTGAAAATATCAGCTGAAAGAGGACTATCACAACAGAAAAGCATTATAAATACTATATAATATTTAATAATATCTAAAAAGAAAAGTAATGAAATTGACAAAAAGTCAGTTAAAAAGAATCCTGGTAAAGTGAACATAACAGGAAGAAAAGAAGAACAGAATCATCCTCTAAGCAAAATCATTATCTAAAGGCTTAGATGCTTTGAAGCATCTGATATCGTTGCAGTCCTTGGGACTCCCCAGTGAAGGAAAGAAACTGACAGACCAGAGTGGCTCAGGGGACACCACTGGGGCAGCTGGCCCTGTGAGGAGAGGTTGTGGAGTTAGTACTAGTTCAGCCTGGAGCAAAGACATCTCCCATCATGTATCATCACCCATCTTCATCACGTATGAGAAAAAACATTATCAGATTTCTTGTTATTAGAAAAAGGTTTATAATTTCATTTTATAATAGATTTATATAAATATATATTATATATTAATATATTATTATAATTATAATATTATTATAATTATAATTATTTTAATCATATATTATTAATATATAAATATATTATATATTATATATGTAAATATATATAATAAATTTATTTTATACGTTTATTGAAAGTATATTTTATCCAGAAAGATTGTTATCTAAGGAGAAATATTGAAAAGGAAGCAAAACGGATTTAAAGAGTGTTAAAAGATTTATTACAGTTTAAAGCCAAGAAATAGCTTTATTTTATACTCTACCTATCTCCCACTTTAAGTTCAAATTATGTCAGACTTAACACCTATTCATACAAATTTTCTTTATGTATCATGACCATGAGTGCCATGAGTAAATGGTAGTAGTACAAACCCCGTTTTTTGTAAGTATCACTAATTTGGAAATATCCAATAATCCTGGGTTTATGATAGAGGTTATCCACAGTAATTGAAAAGTACTTAGAATATTAATTTGTTTAGTCTTGTTTAACAACCCTACCTTGTATTTTTTTTCTGTAGTAGTAGAAATATAGCTATTCTGGAGTCCTCAGAAAAAGCTGGGCAAAGATAGAAAAAGAGAGTTTTGTGTTTTCTTGTAAAAAGACTTGGAAGTCATGTGAGGTTTTTGAAAACAGATGTCTTAAATCAAAATTAAATATTTTTCCTTTGCATTTCATTCCTGTCTTGTTTTTGAAACTTGTGAAAAATTATATGTGAGGCAGATACTTTATTTGTATGGAATGAGCCAAAAACATTGCATTCTACTGAAATATTAATGACCTTGCCGAAACATTGGCAGAGTTGGTGGGTTGAATCAGAGAGACATTCTGAATAAAAATAACTGTATCAAATGCATGTTTTTTCCAAAGTGTTTTCCTTCCCTTTTAATTAGTAATATTGCTATTGCATACAGGAGAGAAAACTAAAAAGGAAATAACAATACAATCTATGGAAATAAATGCATGAGTGCATGTGCATGTACACACACACACGAAATTTTGCTTACACATGAAAGCTCATAAATATGGATTTACACATTTGGTTTTCTGCCTCATCTCTGAGTACATGTTGCTAAAGTTTTCACATCATATGTAATGTGGTATAGCCTTTCAAATATAGAAGTATTTATAAAGATTCATGGAAAGTACAATCAGATTAAAACAGTATAAGTATTTTTATGACAATAAAATATTTTCTACTGAAATATACCAGCATTATTCACAACTTAAAATAATGCTTTAGTTAGGAAATTCAATCTGGCACCAAAATCTTTTTCTAATACGTCAAAAATTCCTTTGTGTGTGTGTTATGACTTAAAATGACAAATTAGGCTTTCAGATAAAAAAATCAGGTGGGTCACACTGCTTGGTTTTGTTTCATACTTGCATATTAAGAAAGTGTTTTATAAGTAACATATTCTAGGGAACTAAATTATTAGTGCAATATTTTATAATCCATAATTTCTGTTTAGAGAAAATAACCCTGAAAAAAATGAACTGCTAAAAATAGTTATATTTTTACCACATTAACAATATAATAGCTACATTATGCAATTTGATTTGACTGTGCTTTCCTGTAAGTCACTTTGGGGTCAGGTATGTAAAGAAACTAAGGATTCTGAGGGGGCAGAATCTCCTCCTTCAGTAAAGTCGTGTGTTGCTACTGCTGTACAACAGAGATTTGACACAGTCACTGGAATCCCAAAAGCAGAAGTCTGTGAAAAGTAGACTTCCCTCCACTGCAGAATAATTTTTCATGGCCTCCCTGAACTTCTGATAAGTTTTCAGCACATTTGGCATGGCAGCCAAAGTCGCCGTGTTTACCTTGTTGAGCTGCACACCTGGAAGGTGTTTTCATTCTCCATGCACAGCTGTCTCGATTCTTGCCCTATACACATCCCAGAATATGCACTTGTAGAACAATTCTGCTCTTAGGAAAATATTTTTTAAAAGGACCAAGAATGTGGTAAGGCCTTTAAAACTGTGTTAAAAAGCCCTACAGCAGAATTTAACTTACCCACTTTGATTTGTGATAGGGCAACTCCTTGTAGTAAAGAGTTTAAATAAGTAGTTATGAGGCAAGTGCCTTTAAAATCTCCACTGACTCTAGGAAAGCCTCTTCAGCAGCTCATTTACTGGGGTAGAGTGTTCTGACGAAGTCTGTTCATTCATCCCCCCCCTTGGTAACATTTTGTAGAATCATCGAATCATAGAATCATTAAGGTTGGAAAAGACCTCTAAGACCATCAAGTCCAAGTGCCAACCCAACGCCCTCAGGCCTCCTAAACCATGTCTGGAAGTGCCGCGTCTACATGTTTTTTGAACACCTCCAGGGATGGTGACTCAACCACCTCTCTGGGCAGCCTGGTCCAACACCTGACCACTCTTTCGGTAAAGACATTTTTGCTAATATTAAATCTAAACCTCCCCTGACACAACTGGAGGCTATTTTCTCTCGTTCTACTTTGTACTCAGATCACCCTGTGTAAGGGATTAGAAACTTGTCTCAACATTGTTGGCAGAATGGCTTGACTACCAAGGCTTCACCACGATGGTAACTGAGGAAGTTCTACCCAGCAGGAACATATCTATATCTATATCTTGTTGTCTCGGAGCACATAGGCCCAGTCCTCTGCACATGCGCCTGGCCCCAGGGTCACCTTACAACATATGGGAGGGGGGCTAGGACCCCCTGGAACCCTCTGGAACCGTTGAGCACCCTCTAGTGATGATACTGCACATGCGCCCCTCTGCCAAGTGGGAGATGTGGCCATGCAAACCAGCTCATTGACTACGCAGCGGGACAATGCTATAAAAGGCGGAACCAGCAGAGGCCAGTTGGAACGTTCCCCCACTGGACTGAAGAGACATCGGGCTGACGGGACGCCGCAGATCCGTGGTGGTAGCTATTGTAACTCTCTGTCTCTCTTTTTCCTTTTTTTCCTGTTTTTCTCCTTTTCTCTTGCGTACTTGTTGGCGGCCAAATAAAGTGACTTGGGACTTGACTCCATTTTGAGTCTTAATTCTGTTCCCGAGAATACAACAAACCTGGTCACGATAACCCATCCAATCGAACATCACTCCGAAGTTAAGCCCAGCCGCCCCTTGCCACCCAGAATTATCTGAGGTTGGTTAGAAAGCCAGGGGCCTCAACTTCTGCCAAACTGTGCAACCCAACAGTGGATCGTGACACCCTGTTGGCACTGGGATTTGCTCTATAATCATGTTTGACCCATTTCCAGGTGTAACTGCTATACCCTTCTCAGAGTGATTTTTCACTTATGGCTGTAAGGATGGACTTTCTCTTGAGGCCTGGAAATCCTGATGTCAGAAAAGAGTTTCATAATGTATTTCCTGCTACTTTTGAAATCTGATAAGGAAAAAAAAACAAACCCCAAAACAAAAAAGTGAATCCTTGTCTTGTGCTTGCAGACACTACTAATATATCTCTAGTACTCATATGCTACATTAATGTCTGTGGACACCTTTGGAGAATATGTAAACACTTTTTAAAAATTTAAATCTGGTTTTAGAGCTTCCTCCAAATTCTTTATTGCCACCAATATTACTTTCACTAGTTTAAAACTCCTTCAGGTATACATTTGTCATCCTCATACCTTTTTCTCAGCAAGAGTGCTTTTGTGTAAGAGATCAGCATTGTATAAAAATTTTCACAATAAGGAATTACTATTGTGTAGTCACAGAATGATTTTAGCTGGTAGGAACCACGCGTAGCCCCTGTTATGACCTTCTACAAGGCCACTGTAGATCATGTTGCCCTGGGCCAGTCAGGTTCTGAGGACAGACATCCCGTGTCCTCCCTGAGCAACCTATTTATTACTTCCAACTTAAGTTCTTCCTCACTGAAAAGTTACAGAGATAAACTGTCAGTATTTGGTGTCTTTATATCTCATTCTTTTGGACACACAGTGGATGTCTTCACTGCCTGGGCATGGATATCAATTACTCTTTAACTATGGGAGAAGTAACATGAGAGAATTTTGCCCTCTTTCCTTTGAAGGCAAAGACTATGGTTTCTACTTCCGAGTTTTGCATTGTGACAGAAGCCCCAAATCTACCATTCTAGTAAGTATGGATAAGTAAGGATTTTTTCCAAGATTAAGTCATTTACTCAAAATATACATGGACCTTATATGATTAGATGCTGAAAGAAACATTCCTCAGAAAGGTATTATTTCATGCCAAAGAAAAGTTAATACTGGTTTAAATACTGAGTAACAGACAGTCTGGTCTGATGAGCTATATGCTACTGTTACTGGTATGTTGAAAGAAAATAATTGTCCTGTTCACTTTAATTGTCTGATAGAGGAAAATGTAGTCACTCGGGATAGGACATTCTGTGTTTGGGGCATATGACATTGCTTCTGTCCGATAGCAGCTTACTTTACAATGCTGTCTTTGATTTATTTCCTCCTCTAACCTCCCCCCTGCCACTCTGAACAAAGCTAAGTAAAATATCTCCTCCTCATTTTTTAAGTATATATATTTTTAGTACTTCTACTTTATAGGACTCCCTTCCCTATTGAAATCTTTGCACTCAAACGTTGGCAGCAATATTTTTTCCACCTTGCTACCCAGCACTATATCCCTTTGCATGTCAAGATTTGACTAAATTATTTTAAACTTGTTTCTTCCATATTTTTTTGCTCTGCCTTAAAAATTTGTTCATAATGTTGCTCCTAATGTGATCTTGTTTTCCTGCTCCTCTAGTCACTTCATTCGCATGATGAATTCATCACTTGTTTCTTGGCTTACAGCATCAAACTGCTTATTTTGATCTCAGAGCTCTACATTTGTTTTCTATGACACATATCACAGATCTTCTTTTATCCCACTTCCCTCCAATTTTGTTTTTCAGGTACTTTCTCTCTAGCTTTCCTCAGCCTTGTTTTTTATATTTTCAGATTGGCTAGCATGCATTATTTTTCCCTTTGAACATTGTCTGTATATAAAGTTGTTTTGTTTACGATAATTTTGTCTTCTGTTTTAAAATAAGTTTTTGATAATGTATATAAGTGGCTTATTCATCCTTTTTTTTTGAGTTGTCTTTTTTAACCTAAGTTAGTATGGAGTGAGATAAATTTTAGATCTCTTAAAAGACTTAAATTTACCACCCTATGGTAGATCAAATATACTTTCATTTGACAAGGATCCTTTCAAAATTACAGTGTTAATGTTTCCCTTTTATGTCCTCTCAGGTAGTTTTGAGATCATTTGGAAAAGAGCTTATTTACAGCGTTGGTGTTTGCTACATAAACAGCTGCTGCCATTTTAGCTGTTCCTCCATTTTATTTTGGTGTTTAATAACCCATCAATTGTCTTATATAGGTGGATGCCACAATCTTCTACTATTTTGCCTTTGGAGTATCTCTTGGAAGCAAGAGAATCTTTTAAATTGTATGTGGAAATGTAATTTCCTTTGAGACAGCAACACTTTTCTATTATCCAAAAATACATCAAAAGGCTTTTTGTAAACAGAAGGGTGGAATAAAAATTAATGTAAAAGGCTCCATAAAACTGGGCATAGAACCTGCAGTTAAAGCAGCATGAAAAAGAGGAAAAATTACTATTAAAGATTGCGAGTCCCTGGTGAGCGCCAGCCAAATAAAATAATTTTAAATAGCATCAATGGTAATATAAAGAAATCTTGCTGATTATAAATAGTTGGTCTGTCACCAAAAACCTTTGTCAGTGACATCTTTATAATATTTGGATGGAAATTCTCTTTCTTGTTAGAGGCTTTTGGATTTTTAAGAAGTGTTTTGATTCCAAATGAGAACAGAGATTCAATGGCTTTTTTTGCGTTTTGAGGCAAACTGGAAAACAAATACTTTACAAGTGATAACTTTTAAGCAATGCTATGTCTAGGACCTTAAAGTATTCCCACTGCTCTCAGCTTTTTGGTTCCACTTACAGCTCCCCCGAGGAACCACTGAGTGAATTTTAAAAGCCCACTTTTTGTCCTCTGACCAGTGTTTCTGGAACACTGTAATGTTTTTAAGAAGTTTATCTATTTTTTCTGACTTTGGTACTGAAGTTCTAGTCAAATCTCTTATTTCCTCAGATCTTTATTTCTTTTACTCACCATTGTGGGTTTGTGTCATGAAACATATGATCACGCAACTCATATTATCATGCAACATATAACTATCAATATCAACAGGACAAATGGCAGGCTTTACTGTAAATGAGAAAGCTTCCTCATTCTAACAGAATTGGACAGTTTTGTGTTTGCACATTATAGATATTGTACATTTTATATGCACATTTATGTACCTTTACACACAAATTATATTTAACTATTTATATTTAGACATTATATCATCTATACTTCTATCAAGACGTAAAAGGATTCCACAGTGGCTGGGGAGTGAGGACACCGAAGCCTGGATTTTTAGTGTTTAAGGCAAAAAACCTCACCTACACTATAGGTTTAGTTGTGACAATGGTATGGAAAAAACACTTCCTTTGCGAGTTACAGTATGTTAGTTTTTGTCTAAATTACTCCCCAAGGCTTATATTATACATATGTTAGCAAGACAGCCAGTTAAGCATGATTTCAGGACTGGAGAAACACAATAGGTTAAAGAAAGGAGTTAGTACGCAACTAATTTCTGGAAACAATCTGCCTCTGCAAGGCCTTGGGCAAGAATTGAATTTAGCAGGATGCTGATCCAAACTTCCTGCCTGTTAGTGTTAAATCCAAGCCTACCTCATGGCTGTGCATCTCTTTAAAGAGATGAGAAGCCTTCAGTGAGGACATAGCTTGTAACTATAAATGTGCAAACTCTGCATTTCATCATTCATGACACTAAATATTTCTAAAGTTTGAAAGGAAAACTTATTTGCCAGTTTTTGCTTAAGATGATAATTTCCACAGGTTTACCTATAATTAAACCTTCCCCATGAGTCTCAGAAGACATAGTTTTTAAAGTGGAAATGAAAGAGATAAGATTATTAATTTTTATAAGCTATTATATTTAGACTTCTCAATTGCATTTAAAAAGGTGAAAGTTCAATATCCTGTATGACCTTGCAGAACATTCAGATCTGTGACCACAAGGGTTTTAGAGTGAGTGTGTGTGAGTATGTGAGTACAATTTTGGTGAAATTATTAATATATTCTTCCTAATCTAAGAAGGAAAAAAGTCCCTTCTGAGTGTCAGAAAAACTGTTAAGCACACCTACACATGCCAGAGCACAAGAACTTACCAGATATATATAACTATTTTTACAGACATGATCAAATTCTAGGGCATAAGTCCATTTTTCTTTTTGGATGAGAAACCTCCACCAAGGACATATTCCTACAATGGCAGGACCCCAGAATAATTCAAGACCTCTGGACCTCTGGATACCACGTTGTCCATCCTCCTGCACAACGCAGGGTCAGCTGTGAAGTCAGATCAAGTTGTCCAGCCTGGTACTCCATGATTTCTCATTTAAGCTTTCTTCTATCTTCTCTGAAGCTGCTTCAACAGAGAAGTGTAGGTGTGACACTTGTTTAATTCAAGTGATTTTGTGTTCTCATGAATGATGATCTTAGCTGAGAAGTCAAAGACAAACCTTGCCTGAGTCTGTGAAATAAATCCTGTATTTATTACTATATTTTGAAAAAATAATTTATGGTAGAAATTCTTTTCAGCTGACAAGCTTGGCCTACTTCTGGAAGTACAAAATAATACAGCTGAAATGAATAATTTTTTAGTTTTAGAAAGAACCTTATTGGTTCCCAGTGGCCATCTCTGTTGCATGAAGCCTCGTGTCACATATGAAGATGAAGGAAGTAACAGTTAACGAGTATTTGAAGAAGGGATTTAAGAACTAAAACGGAGGACCAGATTGTGAGAAGAGATGAAGATGAGGATGAAAAGACTTGAAGATGAGGACAAAGAGGTTTTTCATTGCTAGTATTGACAAGGATGTGTGTGGGAACAGGAGTGAGAGGAATGATTTTAGCTACAACTTGTGGAGTTTCCTAAAGGAAGAAGGTATAAATAGCAGACGGATTTGAGATAAAAAAGATATGATGGATAAAGATGAAGTTAAAACAGGTTTCATATGTCTAACTGTAAGTGTTGAGATACCTTGTGCTGTTGTTAAGTGGCACTGAGATGTGAAGGTGAGTTGCACTGAAAACTTAAATGGATAGGATGTCTGAAAGGGTGTCTCTGTTGTAGCAGAGTTCAGAAGTAGTTTTGTTTTTAAACAGAAATATGGTGAGATTGACTGTTAGTATTGTTCAGTGTCTTTTTTTTTCAGCCCACACTTGCCATTCATACTTAAGAACTTATGCAAACGGGGAAAGTATATAATCAGCTGTGGAATGCTAGCGCTAGGGTGGAAAGTAACATGACCAGTTGTTGAAGTAGAAGCGGTGTTACTGTGGAACAATTTCAGTTACAGTTTTATTATATGTTTAGCTTATTGGTAACTAGGAGGTAAGTATTAAAAATGAAAGGGTTTCAAAGATGAAATTGCTTGTGCGTTTACAGAAAAGACCACAGTTATTTTCCATAGCCTGGAGAAAATGGAGATCTGGTATTACATAATAATAATAGGAAATAATTTTTTAACCGTCTTTGGATACCTGTGCTTTGTAGATAAAAAGCACAACCAAAGGACTCTTTCAGACAGTTGAACTGTTGGGCATCTCAGTGATATGTCTCTATACACTTGTACCTTTGTATGTAGGGCTTGTTTGTCATTCTGAAAAGCCCTTCTGTTGTCTTAATGGTTTTGCTAAGGCTGTGTATTGATTTGATCATGACCATAAATTAGTTATTTAAAAATAACCTTATCACATTTTACCTTTGTGCATGTGTACACAATTTTTTTGACAGGCATCTGCATTCAGGGCCCCCCGTTACCTACTGTGGTGTTACATTGTGGCATATGACCTAAAACAATGCAACACTGTAAAAAGCAAAACACATCATCAAGAAAAATTTTGAAAGAACAAATAAACAGATGAGTCTTTAACATGTTTTTTTTTTCTTCATTAAACTTGCCACAGACTCCTTTGAACACAAAGCAACCTCTTTTTTTCTTTCCCACAGCAACCTTAGTGAGACCATATTTAATGTTCTTATGGAAATTTAAATGTAATATACTTCCTTTGCTATCTGTAGGAAACTGGGAAAAACTAGTTTCCAGCTAGCTGGGTTATCTTAGATACAAATTAAATTTAGACAGCTGACAAAATATCCTTGGAGAGTTCAGACATTTGCCAATAATTTTAAAGAAAACCTGCTTTCCTCAGAAACTTAATGAAGGAGATAGTGGAAAACTATAAGTCTGAAAATCAAAAATAGATTGTGTTGTGAGAAAAAAAGTCTGTTAGTTTCCATTATTTCACCCACACATTACAGTAATAGTGACTTATTTCAAGATGTTATTTACGCAATTGGTTTAACATTCTGAAAGTGTTGAGCTATTAAAAATGTAATGAGTCTGAGTGAAAAAGACTCAGACTATGTTTCAGAACTTAAATTATCTCCAGTCTAGAGGCACACTGCTTTGAACTCTAGAACACGACTACTTACATACTGAGGTATTAAAAGATGATTTTTCTTCCTTCTGTCTGTGATGCTTGAAATCAGTGAATGAGTGGAATGTACCTCACTCAAAAGAGAGAAGCAGCTATATGTTTTATTGAAGTAGAATAATAATTTGACAGCGTTCAATAAGTTTGGTGGAATTTAACAAACTTTAGCAGTGGTTTACCAAGCTTCAATAAGTTTGATGGCAAAGTTCACTCTGTTAATTAATGCATGGAAGAAGTGTACAAAGGAAAATTGAGTTAGAATTGAGTTAGAATGATCCATGCAGAGACTGGAGACAGAGTAAGGAAGACCCTCCCATTGAGTCACGAGGTTCAGGTTGGCTTACAATCATTACATGGGATGGGAAAGGTTTGCATGAGACTCCTTGTACACAAAACTTTTTTTGGTCCTAGATACACGAGTCTTGGAAAAAACACCGCTATTCAAGTGTAAATCACATAATACATGTTCCAAGCTCATATGCACTGATGTTCACTGTGTCAATCTACTCCTTTGTGGGCTTTTAGAGAACAGATTGAAATGAAAGGATTTACTGGCCTGGCTACAGCTGAGGCCATTACCTCCTTTGGAGACTGTCCCAAACTACTGCTAGTTTGGTTAAGAAAGGGGTTGAGTGCATGTCACAAGGTGTCTACAGAGTTTGAAGGTGGATGTATACACTAGATGATTCAAACAGTTCCATGAAAACAGGGGAAGTCGAGTGCTGTAGGAGACCAGATTAATTACCTCAGGTTTAGCACGGTCAGCACTTCAAAAGAGTAGGGAAAAAAGCATGTCTGTTCCTTTACACAGAATGAAAAAATCAGGTGACTCCCCTCCTTCAGCACTCTGCCCTGATGATTGCCTGTAAAGGGAGGGTGTTACATACTTTTTTCCCCTAGATACCTGTAACTCCTAAATTGAGAACATACACAATACAGTTTGGATTATTTTTAAGATTAAAAAAAAATGCTGCATCATTAGTAGGTGTAATTAAATGGCAGCCTCTTGACAAGAAATCAGGCAAAGTTTTGGTTTTTTTTTTCACAAAATTTTGCCTCTGATGACTGTAATAGCTCTGTTCACATTAATTATTGAGAGGTTGGTGGTTTTTTTCAGAGAAAATGCAGAAAAATTACTGGTGAGCTTAAGATCAGTGTGACATAGACTTTCTTTGAGTGCTCTTTAATACATGGGAAAAAACAAGGAAAGGGCTTTAAAAACTTTTTTGATATTTTACCCATCTTTGGGAACAACAGCAAAAATTTAGGTTTGCCATTGTGGTGTTGTTTTTTTTTTTTTCCTTTTAACTAGTTTACAGCGGTGTTCTAAATGAAAAAGGAGCTGTCAAGTCAAATTTTGGAACTATGTATAACATACTGGCCTCAGTGAAACTTGGTTTTATATAGAGGAAACTAATATGTAGAAAAGTTTCTCTCATGAAGATTTATAATTTCATTTTCAACTATCCAAAGTTAAAATGACCCCCTTAAGTGTATGGAAATGTGACTACCTAAGTTGCAAATAAGATCAGAATCAACTTCTAATTTAGTTTATTAACCACTTACACGGATAACCACTTACAAGTCAGAAGTAGGAAAAAGTAAGATTTGAACAGTTAAATATTATAAATATTTTTTAGCACAAGCATTCTCATTGCCTAGTCAGAGTGCCATGTGAGAGGAACCCTTGTCTGATTTCCTTCACCAGTGACATCAGCAATGTTGTGTTCATAGCCTGAGTGAAAGCCACAGGGAATAGGTACAGTAAGCAAAAGAAACACAAACTTCACTGGCTGTTTATAAAACCATTTCTCTTATTTCATCACTGCTTAAAAGACAGATTATAGTGAAGGTATGGAGCAGTTATTTCCATACCAGGTGTATAAGAACAGGTATTCAAGGTCAGAAAAGCTCCATTGAGACTAATATACTCTCTCTATAAATGTTTATAGTGAAAAGTATAAGATCATGGAAAATATGTATAATACTTCCCACAGTGCCCTCCAAACTCTCAGTGACAGGTTTTCAAAGATTTTCTAAGGCAAAATCACTTCTTGCAGGGAATTTTGCTCCAAAAGCTCCTTTAGATCTTTCTCAAATCTTTCTGATCCCATGAGACCTTTCAGTGTCCCAAACATTCCAGGGATGAGTTCCACAGCTTAAATTATCTTTGTTGCAAGAACCCCTTTCTTAATTCTTTTTTTTCATACGTTTCACCTCCAAACCTTACTAGAAGCGCACCTAGTTCTCACATGGAAAGAGGTAATGAACAAACCTTTCCTGATTATCTTCAGAATGCTTTGTTGGATTTTGTAGACCAGTATGTTAGCCTGTGGCCAAGTTTTTCAAGGCTGAAGAGATTTATTCTGTTTAATTGTTTCTTTGCCTGGATGTTCTTCCGTACTTTGATTATTCTTTCCATGTGTCTTCTGTTCTTTTTCCAAATGCATTTTATCCGTTTAAAGTGAGATATTTAAGTCATAACTATGTGAATGAGTTTAAATTAATTGTCGTGGTTTAGCCGGCAGCTCAGCCCCACACAGCCGCTCACTCACTCCCCCAGCAGTAGATGGGGGAGAGAATCAGAAGGGTAACGCTCGTGGGTTGGAATAAGAACAGTTTAATAATGAAAATTAAAAGAAACAACAGTAGAAATGCAATGTAAAGGAGAACAACGAGAGGCGCAAAGCCCCGGGGGAGGGGGGAAGGGAGGGGAGAGGGGGAACGAACCGCCGAAACAAACCGCACGCGCCGCAGCCGCTCGCCGCCCGCCGACCCGACGCCGCGCCGACGCCGCGCCGCCACTGCCCCCCCTTAATGTACTGGTCATGGTGTCACGTGGTACGGAATGAACCTGCCATTGGCCAGTCGGGGTCAGCCGCCCCCACCATGGCCCTGCCCCTCCCAGCCCCCCCTGCCACGCGGCAGAGCGCGGGAAGCTGGGAAGGCAGCCGACCCCCCATGGTGAGGAGAATTAACCCCTTCTCAGCCAAAACCAGCACATTAATTTACACTCCTTTTCAGATTATTTTTACTGGACTGTTAAAATTTCCTAAAACCCTTCTGTTATTCTTCACAACAAACATTAATCTTCATTTATCTGAGTACCATGATGAAGTCAACAAAGCTTTTTCCTTTATTTTCTTAGCCTCTTTTCTAAATAATTTATGAATATCTCCAATACTTAGATCCATGCACAGATTTTTATAAGATTCATCTCTTTTTCACTACCTTTTCTGTACTGTGAGAAGGTTAAGAAACAAGAAGGATGAATAGCAAAGGAATGAGGTGAAAGTAAGTGAAAGCAAGTAGTGAAAGAAATATTATTGCCCCAGAATATGACAAGAGTATATAGTGAGTTTTGCTGATGGATGTAAGAATGGACAAAGTAATAGGCTTAGGATTTTATGAGGCATTTAATTTATTACAGCAAAATATTCTATTTTAAACATTAATTTTTACATTGTAAGTGTATTAAAACAGAAAATCTAAAATATAGATGTCAATATAGTGTACTTGTTCTAGTGTAATACTGCAGGGATCAGTGCTTACTTTTGGAGTAGTTTCTTTATTGGTGGTCTAGAAGTGAATGCAAGTCTAAAAATATTGACAGTGATGCAAAATTTGACAGAATCATAAATATTTAACTCAATGATATAATGCAGTCTATATAGAAAGGGAGCAGAAAGGAGGATCAACAGTGTCCTTTGCAAGCCTGATTAGGCATGATGGGAGTGGAAACATGGAGATAATTCTGCCATAATAGGTCCAGTAGTGAAATAAGCACCCAACTCTGGCACCCACAACTTTAAAAGGATTGCAGAAAATTAAGGAGATTGCAATGGAAAGCTGAAAAAAAATTTGAAAGCTAGAAAACAAAATAGTTAACGATGCTTGGAGTTTGCCTGCAGAATATCTGTGGCAATGCTGTAGACAGAGATTTATTTGCTTTGTCAGTACTCCAGGCCCGGTAGGAGCAGTTGGTCTGATGATTAGCCAAGCTAATAAGCCCTGCTGAGAAAAACAAAATATTACCTAGCCCTCACTGCCATATTAATGTGGCCATATGTTTGCGGGTATTTAGTTTTATTTCCCTATCTTTTATTTACAATACTATGAATGGTTAGTAAAAGAAGAACTTAGAAATCAGATGCACTTAAAATGCCTCAAGGTGTGCATCCTATATTGTTCTTGCTTTCTGAAACATTGGTGTAAACTTTGATAGGCAGCCCATTCTACAAGCAGGTAGTTGATATGAACTTCATAGACAAAATTTTTCTCTAAATATGAAGGCCAGCATTTGCTAAAGAATGGTCTAAATAAATTAGAGAGAACGAGAGATCACCTTTCTGTAAGAGTCCTGTTTTGTAAGATGATCCATAATCAATTCTGCCAATTTCAGATAGATCTTTTTTTTAAGCTGTGCACTTCCACTTTTTGGATTTCACATCAGGTTTTAAATCAGTCTGTATGTTCTAATAGGTAAATAAAACTCAGATGAGTGTTAGTGATTAAAAGATTATGGTTTCACCATGCTAATTAATTTGATTCCCAATATATCATTGCTTCCTGTAGTCACTTTTTTCTTATTGGCTATATTCATTAAAAAGATTTATTAACAAAAAGATTATTTTCAAATCCGTGCGTACATTTCTAAGATTCAGAGAAGGTCCCTAAAGGTACACAGATTATAAAACCAGTGAGAAAAATTATTAAATGAGTGACCCATATGGCATGAACATTCAGCCACTGTGAGTCACTAGATGTTTCCTAAACCTCTTCATAGACATTTTTTAACTGACAGATTAGAGTGATTATTCCATTAATTGTTTTTTGGAAGCTTTCCCAATTCTGTAATTTGGAGTTTGGGGACCTGGGTTTTACATTCTGAAGACTCATTACTGAATTTATTCTATAAAACAGGATTTGTTAAAAAGAAGAATAAAACAGAGGATCATGAAGAGACCACATCTTTCACATTGGTCCACATACAGCAGAGATATAAGAGTAGGTGGAAATGTAAACCCCTGTACATCTTACTATTGAGACAGAATTTTTATTTTCTCTACTATTGTAACACATGCAAATAGCAAAAGCAGCTGCTACTTTATGCATGAAAGATTTCAGTCCTCTCCCTGAGTTACAGAAATTAGTCTTCTCAGGTGGTTCTTGTCCCTTCTGCTGCAAAAAGAGGCCCAACACAGAGACTACAGAAACTTACAGAGTCTCTGATGAGAGAGGTAGATTTTAAACTCCTTTGGCTGTTCTCAGAAGCTTCTGTGAGAAGGTGATTAATATAAGTGTATCATTACCTGCCTAGATCACGACTTTTTTTTTTCCATCTTTATCTGTTATTGAGACAGTTGTCTGTGCACAGAATAGATTTTATTGGCCTTCTACTCCCATTCTCCCTTTCATCTGTGGGAAATTTTAATTGAAGTATCTTTCCTGGATCCCCAGACATCTTTCTTATCATCTTGTGGCGATGAGTTCATCCCAGCATATCCTCAGGAGCAGCAGTAACACCAGGTAAGTCTAAATTTTTCTTCCCTTTACAGAATTCTCTGAACCACCCTAGTCCATGATTTTGTGGAAAGAAATAAAAAAAAAAAAGAGAAGGAAGGAAATACCCTAATTTTTAGGGTACAATGCAAAAAGAAAGTATTGAAAGACACAGTAGCTCAGAGGAGAAAAAAATCTATATGAAGCCAGCTCCCACTGAAAGGTATATTCAAATCTGAGCATGTGACTGAGTATCAAATAAAATAGCCTAATATATACTAGTACAAAAGAAACTATTAAAAAAAAATGAATTTGCATTACTAATCTGAAAGAAACTGTATCAGTTGCAGCACAGACAAAACCATCTGAAGTATATGAAAAATGAAAGATTATTACAAATTTCTACAGTTCCTCACTGGTATCCGTGATGCAAGCTTAGTGAGTGTATGTTCATTTATTTGTCTGGATGTGGACATACAGTTCACATGCTCACATCTTTGGAGTCAGTTATGCTTGTGATAAAGGCAGGAACAACAAACCAAATATCTCCTGGTTTCTGCGGGCTATTTTTTGTGTTGTACGGTCACAAACTCATTCCATTCAGGCAGAATAAGGGTTTTTGATTTCTGAAAAGGCAGGTTTTGGGCAGGCAGTCAAGCTGTTCTTCTGTTATGGACTTGTGCTACAGCACACAACTCATACATTCACAAAAGTTTTAACTCCAGCATATGTTACAAACTTAGGAAAATGATGTTTGGAGGCAGCTTCGGACGTCTTTGACTTGTACGCATCTCGGCTGCTTTGGAAATGTTTCTTTACTTTTGCACTGTTGTCTGGTTCTCTATGAAATAGCATGTGTTTATACAGGCACAAGCAGCAAGGGCGGAGAAGAGATGATACTGCTGTTGAAACTTTGGAGTAAAATTTGAGAAAGGAATTATGTGTACCAAATTGAGGTTTGCTCAGAGTGCCACCTTTATGTAGAATATCAAAAAGAAAAAACAAAACACACAAGAATACCTGAGACTTCAGTATTGTTTTTTTTTTGCTGAGACTTCAGTAGTGCAGAAGTAGTTCAGGATTTGCCATAATGCATGTCAGCCCTCTTATCACCTATGAAAATTTTGTCAGCTTTTGAGTCATCCATGACACATCTTGTGGCACATGGGAATTCCCTAGCTTAGTCAATTAACAACACCTATAAGATTCTGGAATTAATCAAATATATTATTATGCAAAACGATACAAGAAGACTATAAATCTCCCTCAGCAACCTATTACAGCCTGGAACACTGCCTATGTTTAAGGGTTTAGTGGTTGTATATTTTTCTTTTTTGTACATTCTGGACCTTTGTCTTTAGTCAGGTATGACAAATTTTGCCTCACTGGAAATAAATCTGTCTCGTCTATGGAACCCTTAGTCATTAGTGTGTAAAAGTTCTTATAATAGTTTAATAAAACTTTATTAATTCCTGTGTCATCTGCATTGACATTATTACCCCTTTCAGATTTAATAGACTGAATCATACATATATCCTCTTCTTATAACGATGTAGGGAGCTAACCTTGCTTGTTTCAGATTTGTAAAATAGACATTTATTTTCCTTATGGAATATGCTTTGATTTTTCTGTATATTTTGATGGCATTTTAAGTGAACTGAATTTTCACTCTTTACGGGTAGATTTTACTGTCTTAACAGCATTGATAGTTCTTGAATCTGCTCTCCCTATTTTTTGAGGCTACTGTTTTTCCTTTGGTAAATGTATTTCACAGAGGAGCTCTAAGTAGAAAACATACAATACATTGAGTTTCAGAATGATGATTCACTCTACAGCCAAAAAGGGCAATCTGTAAGCCACATACACATTATCTCAGTTAATAGAAAATGTTTTTCATAAACTTTTAACCCCTTATTAGAAATCTATTTAATCTGTGCATGGCAGACATGCTGACACACATGTTGCATACTTTGTAAGTGGTCCCACTGAATTCATTACGACAACTGTAGGAATTATTAGACCACTTTAAGGAACTGAAGATTTGCAGAGTTTTCAAGTTTTACATATTTCTATTTGCTTGCGTACATTGCAGAAATGCTTGCACTAGTGGAAGTTTACAGTGTATTTACCAGCTGGCTTCACATTAATGCCGTAATCTAGAAAAAAAAATACAAACAACCCTGGCTAAAAGAATATATGTGGTAAAGCTGTATATGTGGCAGTGGTGTGTGGTGTATAGGTGGTGGTGTACATGGTGTAGTAGTTCCCACAGTATTAACAACTCTTATCAAACTTTTCTATAATCATTTGGGGATAGGGAAACAGAGCAAAAAGGGAAATATAATCACCTATATTACAGCTAACAAAATTAGGATATTTTGAAAGTGCAAAGAGAAGGGAGGAATAAAATGAAGGAATATATGATGAGGATAATAAACATGTTGAAAAAGCTTCAAATAACAGGTGTTCCCTCCCAAAATAAAGCATTCCAGCCTCTACTATGTTGATGTTTATATCTTGTTAAATACTGCAAAACAAATAAACAAATAATTTAGTAATTTCAATACACAAAAAAGATATTGTCTTTTATAAAGCAACTACATATAATGTGTATGCTTACATTTTTTGATGTAACCTGTTTCATTTAATGGAGAACATTTCCTGCACAGCATTATTATTCACCTTTTTGAACATGAAAGAAAAGTGTGTTCCTGCTGTAAAAACCTGGTAAAACACTGCTAGATTTTTAAAGATGTCTGCTGCCTTAATTATTCTGTCACTAGGAGAGTTGAATCACAAAAAGAATGTTTACATTTGGTTTTTTCCCCGTTTGTGTAACTTATCACAGTGAGTTCTGCTAATTTATTTTGTATTTAAGTATTACCCAGCATGCTCCTTTTTATAGTCCACATGAATATAATTTAGAGCTGAGATAAACTGTTCTATTGGAAATTGGGAATATACAATACATAGTTTGAAAGAGAAATAACATGATAAACTTTTTCTAAGTGTGTGTCTGCCAGTTCCTCTTCACGATCAGCTGTGTTATTTTAAGTCTTGTAAAAGCTAATTCTGTCAAGGCGTGAGAAAATAATGCAGCAATATTGAAGAGTAGTGAAATCTTTTTCTTGTGACACAAATCAGAGGTGGAATTCAGGTCTGTTCTGATGGAAGGTTTTTGTGTGGTCTGTTCAGTGATTAAGCACCATACTTCTTCCTTCTAATACTTGTACACGTATTAAAAGTGATACGTATATATAATATGGCCATATGCCAATGTAAGTACTTCCCAAAAAAAGCTCAAAACTTAGTACAATTGTTACTTGTAAGATGAGTTTTTCTTGTAAAAACAGAGTTGTGCATGTGGTATTTCTATGAGCTTCTTGGTAAAAAAAAGGAAGATTGAAACTATGAAGTATTTCGATGAGACTTCTTTAAGTATATTTGTGGTTGTAGGATTATTGTGCATATGTAATAAACTGAGGTAAAATTTCAGCTTTTAGAACATTATACAGCTTACAAATGAATTAATAATAATTATTTAAAATAACTATTTGTTTTATATTTTAGACTATGAAACGACAAATGAAAGTCTCTTACCTTTTATATGCTTACTTAAAAAAACTTGGAGATAATGTTAGATGCTTAAAATGTTGCACACCAGCAGATACAATGCAAAATTATTATTTTAATATTATTAGAAGAATTTAATATATGTGTTTGTGTTCGCCATGATAATATTTATCATTATGAGGGAGTACTTGGTCATTATGCTCTTGTCAGTGACATAATTTGTTTTATATATTAAAAATTTACATTTGTTAAGGACACAATATTTCTCCATCCTCTCTGACTAGATAGAGGTTTCTTTTGCATTTCTGATGTTTTCCAAACACAGGAGATCTGTAGGCAGATGCAGAAGTAATTTCTTCATTTTAAAGGGAGGTTATGAGACCCACATGTGGTTTTGATAAGAACAAACCAGAGACTATGGAAATAACGTTTAGGAAGCCATAAACTGTGAAAATGGGCTCTCCATATAGAAACCATTAGAGGAATAGGAGGAAGGAGGTTTATTTTCATTTAAATACTGTGAAGTTTCTTCCTTGAGATTAAATAAAGCCAAAGTGTGAGGAATCTTGTTCAATCAATGGATTTTCCCAGCTACACATTATTTTTATAAGAAAATTACAATAAATGAAATACAGCTATTTATACGGAGTTTAGCTGTATATTCTTTCTTTTCAACAGATTTCTCAGCAGGATTTTGGTTTGGAATAAAAGGTTAATCAGTATTGATTAAGGGTACTAAATGTTCTTAGTAATCCATTCAGTTGGCTTTTTGAAAAGGTCTTTGGTTTGTATGTTTAATTAAATAGTCTTGGATCAGTGGGCTCTGTTCTGCTTCGTAGTTTATACTGTAATTCCAGGTAGGAATTTACCAAAAGAAATGTTATCACTGATCTTTGAAATAGATGAAGCAAAAGCAATCTTTCTTTCCAGTCTGGGGTACTCAAGGTTTAAGTAACAAAACATGTTTACTAGCTGGAAAAAGTTGTCTCTCCGTCAGGTATTGCTAACTCCGAGACAGTGCTTTTCTGAAAAATTCCATTTTTAACTACAAATTCTGTGATTTTTTTCTTTTTCTTAAGATCTTCAGCTGGGTTATCATGAAATGCTCATTTGATTGTTATTGAGCTCAGAAATTACTAGACTTGTCCTTGTCTGGTGCTAACCAGTCATCTATATGGTAAGTCTAGAACAGGAGAACCATTAATAGCTTGAAATATTTGCTGATGATAAAGGACCTAGCACATAATTTACACATTTTGTTTAAGCGAAAAACAGATACCTGCTACAGATAGGAAAATATGTAAGTTTAGCCAGTGTAGAAAATTCATTCCAAGGTAAACTTTAAACACATTCTGAGGTTTTTAATTACATTTCCATTATATTTGTTTTATATTGGCTCAAGGGGACCACTAGGATCCAAAGAAATCTCTGATAAATCATGGATTTGTGCCCTAGGTTTACCAAAGCCAAAATATATGTAATCCTGAAATCCAGTCCTACCACAAGAACCATCTTTCACTTTTGTTATCTTGCATACCTTACCTGTTCTTATTTCAGTTATATCTTGAGAGTTACTAGAATATAACTTGACTATGTTATTAAAAATAGCAGTATCTCTTGTTTATTATATATAACTCAATATAATAATCTCAGATGTAAGATTTTACAGTAGTTCACTGAACTGATTTTTTGTATTCCTACAGACACAACATGCCAAAAAGACCCTCATGATAAATATGCCAGATGCTAGTCCACTCCATACAATAATCTCTAGCAAGCTAGCAACAGGCTTTTTCACCTACGCAATGCATATCTACTGAAGTAGATACTTTTTCTCACTTAAAAATCCTAAGCATCTAAGAAAACTACTGAAGCTTTTTAGATATGAAGTCCCATCTTTAGGAAAAAAAATGTAAGTGCCTTTTTCTTGTTAGCAATTCCAATTTATTTGAAATTTCAGTTATAGACAGAAACTTTTCCCTAAAAGATTGGCATAAGGAGGTCCCATGAGTATTATTTTTCTTTCTTAGTGATGTCTAGGAAATGTATGTATAGTACCAATCAATTAATAACTTTTCCAACCAGCAGCCTAGCAAGTTCAACCAGGGATCTGAAAACTGAACTGTTGTTTTCTGCATCATAAGTAATCACTTGTGAGGAATGTATTAGAATGCATCTAAACAAAACAGCTGAAAACTCAGAATTCTGAAAATGCAGAATAATTTTATTAAAAAAATTATTTACTAGAAATTAAATTTAGTTAGTTAGTTATTAGAATCAATGCATTCAAAATACTTGAGTTTGCTTCCATCATCCTTCTCCCACTGTGGTCACATCAGAATAACACCAAATAATGCAATGCTTTATGAGACATGGAGGTCTTTTTACTGCCAGTTTTCCAACAGGGAAAAGGCTCATAGAAAAAAGAGCTCTGGATGTCATGGATTAGATTTGTAAAGGGATTTTAGGCTCTGAAAATAATCCAGGCATAAGTAGGTTTCATCCCCATCATTTAAGGTTATTTGCAGGAAGTATTCAGTCTTGGTAAGAATGTGTATGTGGAAGGACACACATAATGTTAGGACAGGGATGATGGCTTAAAAGGCCAGCATTGTGATTTACGCTTTGTATCCTGTCTTAATAATTAGCAAAGTTTTTCCGACAAAAAGGGCTACTGAAAAGGGATAGGATATGTCTGACTACATGGAGCAAGCATGTGTTTGCAAACAAGATTGCTCGCTTTGTGAGGGGGGGCTGGAAACATGTAAGAGATGGCGTTTGCACATGCAGAGGAGAAGCAAGGACTCCAGGGTGTTAAGGTGTCCAGGGGACAGCATGACCACAGGACTTCTCATGCTTCACCTGCAAAAGCTGCACAATGTGGGACCCATCACAAATGCTCATGTACAAATGCAGCTGGCCCTGATGACAGGATTGAACCAACAGCAGTGGGTGCAGAGCAACTGAGCTGTGACCTTAGAGGGATTACAGTGACATGCTCTACAGCTTTCACAGCTGCAGTGCAGTGGTACAGGTTCTTCAGGAAGGGCAGGGTTGTGTGGGGCAGAGGAGGGGTGATCTATGCACAGGGCTATCTCAGACGCATGGAACTTCACCCTGGGGAAGGTGAGCCTGTGGCTACAGGTCAGGGGACAGAGCAGTACTGGTGACACAGAGGCACACAGATGCAAACAGCCCCAGGGCAAATTTTTTATGCAGGTGGATGATGAATGAGTCAGAGAAGACTGTTCTGTTGGAGCTGATACTCACAAGCAAGAAATAACTGGTTGAAGACATGAAGAGCAAGAGCAGTCATGACCATGATACTTTGGAGCTTTAGATCCTGAGAGAAGTGAGCAAGACAAACTGCAGGATTGCACAAGGGTGATCAACCTGAATTACAGAAGAGCAGATTTTTGGCCTGCTCAGACTGGCTTGGAAAAATCTTGTGGGAAACTGTTGGAGGCAAAGGTACTGAAGAGGGCTGAACTCACCCCTGGAACAGGACAAACTGGGGCTGGTGGTTGAGAGTAGGTCTGCAGAAATGTCCTGGGGCCAACAAGTAGCCAGGATTCAGCAGTGCACCCTGGTAGCAAAACAGCCCCTGTACCTGGGGCTGGAGGACAGTACATACAGGGAGACAGAGGGCACTGGGCTGGTTCATCCTGAGAAAGATGAGGGAAAAGGGAGACCTCACAGCTCTCTGCAGTGCGTACGGAGGTAGGGTACAGGAAAGATAATGCCAAACTCTTCTTGGTGATATACAGCATTAGGACAAGAGTCAATGTGGGTAAGTTGGAATATAGGAAATTTTGATGAGGTGGGTTTTTTTAATTTTATTTATTTTTTTTAGCACAAGAGTGGTCAAATACTAGAGTGAATGACTACAGAGTCTGTGAATTCTCTGTGGTTGGAGGTGTTTAAGACTTGAATGGACACAGCACTGTGTAATCTCACCTAATTAAAGTCGCATTAAGCAGAGAAGATGTCTGGAGGTCCCTTCCACAATAAATTATTGAACCATGCTATGATTCGCTGATGACATTGTTCAAAAGACAAGATAACAGGTTGAACAATTCCTGCAAAAATTGCTAAAGGATAGTCATATTTCAAGATAAACAGATGCAGATTACTCAGATTTTATGTTATGCTTTGATTCATAATAGAATTATATTATTATGTCCAAGTGACAAATCCTTTGCACAAGAATGGCTAAATTCTACTTTAGAAAAATGAACGATCACCCTAAGAAGATATGTTGAATTCATAAAGAATAACTTTGTTTCTGTCTTGTTTGATATTTTAATATAAATATTTCTACTGTATGGGCTCAGTTAACAATCTCGCTGTCCTCAGAGCTTAGAAACTATGCAAAATATTGGTCACTAGAGGCACTTCAGATCTACAGTCACATTGGCTTGTTGAAATCACAACAATGAAATCCTGGACAACGTAAAGGAAGTTAGCAATAGTGATATGATTTTTCTTCTGAGGCTTCTAAAACTGCAATGTCCATGGGCATTCAGTAATAGAATCTTGCAAGACTGCTTTTCTCCTCCATGTATCACCATAAAACTCTTCCAAACCAGCATGATCTATGCCCTTGCTTTAATATTAAATTTTTGCAGTTATCAAAAGTGTGATGCTACATCATCAGTCTGATGTAAGGAATAGACCCTGACAAGTGGAAAGTGTCATTCTGACATAATATTAGGAGGGTTGTTTGGCCCTTCTCCTCACTTATCTCTTCTTTTATATGAGGTAAAAGGTGCATTGATTTGCCCAGCTGACAAATGCTCTGTCTCAGTGCTCATCCTAAGAAACATCCTGGTCCTGTTCCTGTCCTGAGCATGCATGTGCTCTGATCCCACATTCTCCTCTCCCTGTACTCTGAAAGTCAAGCTGGCCTGTTACAATGCCACAAATCATTGACAGAGCAATTTCTGCTCTTGCTGAGCAGTCTGTGTAGGTACAGCAGAGGGCATAAACAGAAGACAGGCAGATTGCCAAATCTGTTATTAACATCATAACTGGTTGTATATTTCCATTACAGTTTGCATTAACATCTTGATACTCTTATTACATGGGATCCATTTCTAGCAGAGCTGTTATAATACTTAAAAGTGTTCAAACAGTCAGACTTCATGGTTATGTGGCAATTCCAGAGTGCCTTCTCTTAGAAGGCATTTTGAGGATGGATCATAACATAGCTAGGTTTGCAAGACACATGCTTCACCACAATTCTAGCTGAGAAATAGTAAACTATCTCTCAACAGACAAATGAAAATAGTCTTTCAGTATGAGAAGTTGCTACCTTCAGCCTGAAGTTTGTAAAGCACTTTTTTGTTTTAATTTTTGCTCATGGGGTTTTTTGTTTTATCTCTTTACTTCAAAGTGTTGTGATATGAAAAGATAAGTACATCAGAGGGAAAATGCTTTTTTAAGCATTTTTAAGTTCAGATTACTGAAATAACAAATAACAGGGTGGGATAATTTCTCATATGCTTTCAGGTTGGAAAATGACAGTGTCGGTCTTCATGTTAGTATTTTACCAGTGTTCACTGTTACAGCGCTGGTGGTCAAGGAAGATTTGGTTTCAAGATGCATCACAGAACTTGTGGTGGATTGGCTTTGGCTGCTCTGTAACTCCACTCCTCAGCTGGACATGGGAGAGAAAATAGAACAAAAGGCTCATGGGTCAAGATAAGGACAGGGAGAGATAACTCAGCAGTGACAATCACAGGCAAAACAGACTCAACTTGGGGAAATTAGCTTAATTTATTAACAATTAAATCAGAGTAGGGTAATGAGAAATAAAACCAAGTGCTAAAACACCTTCCCGTGACCTATTCTTTCTCCCTGGGCTTAGCTTCACTCCTGATTTTTCTAGCTCCTCCCCCCAGAGGCACAGAAGGAATGGGGGTTGTGGCCAGTTTGTCACACATTTACTCTGCTGCTCCTTCTGCTGAGGGGCAGGACTCCTCACACTCTTCCCCTGCTCCAGTGTGGGGTGCCTCCCAGGGGAGACAGTCCTCCATGAACTTTTCCAATATGGGTCCTTTGCATGAGCTAAAGTTCTTCACAATGCGCTCCAGCATAGGTCCCCCAGGTAGTGCTGTCCTTCAGGAACAGGCTGCTGCAGCATGGGCCCACCACGGGGTCATAAGTCCTGCCAGCAAACCTGCTCAACCGTGGGCTTCTCTCTGCCAACCGTGGGCAGGTCCACAGGTCCTGCCAGAGCCTGCTCCAGCATGGGCTTCCCATGGGGTCACAGCCTCCTTTGTGCATCCACCTGCTCTGGCGTGGGGTCCCCCACGGGCTGCAGGTGGATATCTGCTCCACCATTAACCTCCATGGGATGCAGGGGGACAGCCTGCCTCACCATCGTCTTCACCACAGGCTGCAGGGGAATCTCTGCTCTGGTGCCTGGAGCACCTCCTCCTCCTCCACTGACCTTTGTGTCTGCAGAGTTGGTCCTCTCACACATGCTCAATCTTCTCTCCAGCTGATGTTCCACTGCAAATTTTTTTTTTTTTCCCCTTCTTAAATATGTTACCCCAGAGGCACTACCACCGTCGCTGATGGTCTTGGCCTTGGTAAGCAACAGGTCCATCTTGGAGCCAGCTTGCACTGGCTCTGTCAGACACAGTGGCAGCTTCTAGCAGCTTCTCACAGAAGCCACCCCTGTAGCCCCCCCACTACTACAGCCTTGCCATGCAAACCCAATACAGAACTTCTGAGATGTTTACACTGAAAAGTTTTTAGCAGAAGCAATAGCTGTTTGTCAAAACGTTTGGCAGACAGCTGTTGCATTCAATCAAATCTTGCAGATGTGTATTAAAACCAGAAACTGAATCTTTTTCAGTGCAAAACCCAGGATCTGATAAAAATTTCAGTTTGTTCTGTTTATTGAAAACAATAAATTATAACAGAATACAGGTTTTGAAAGAGTTGTTATGATTTTAACAGAAGAGATTTAGTTGATTTTTCTTCAGAAAAAGAGGAATATATATGTCTTACAAAGGACATGCAAAATGCAAAATATACATTAAGAAAAAGTGAGGAGTTGCTATATTTTTTATTGTTTTTAACTGGATGTTTCATAATAGTGACTTCAATGTGACATCAATAGTACTCCTATCAACATGGCAGCATGGAATTCCATGAAATAATGCCAAACCTATCTTTCCCTTTTCTGATTTAATGTGATTCTCAGAAATTTTTATCTACATGCTTTTCACTCTAAGTGCAAAAAGCAGAGGTGTTATATGGAAGGACAGATACTACTTAGTTTCAAAAATACTTTTTAAAGAGCATATTCTTTTTTCTCCCTTTTTCTGATTTTTAAGATATTTTCCTAGGCTAATTTTATTATGCCTCCTCTGATGCATTAATTAATATTATTCACTGATGCTCTTACTGCTAAGTCTGTTAAGTATGTTAACAGTTTTCTGCTCTGTACTGCGTTACAAGTAATTTTCATTTATACACCTAACTCCCTTCATAATAAATTTTAAAATGGTTAAAATATACAGGGATTAAATGAAATATTATTCTGGAAGTAAGTAAATCAACTTTAATCAAAACATCAGAATGTTTGCAAATTCTTTTTATGTTTACAATAAGGTTATAAGGTGATCATGTGGAAATATTTTACATATTAAGTTAAACTCTAGTTCAGCAAATCTTAAATTATTCTGGGCTCTGGCTCTCTCCATGTGGCAGCTCATTTTTCATATGGTACAGCCACATAAACATTTGCAACTCTTAAAAACCTATATCAACATCAGCATTAAAATGGAAAATGATAACATCATAAAGACTATCCTGAACCCAAGCTCTCTCTCAGAACTTCATTTTTATGTATCTTCAGTGATGTTTATTGGTCTAAGGATTTTTTTGCTGGGCAGAGAGAAGTTTATATTTAGTGTGTCTAAAATATAATTCACCTACTGCTTCATTAAGTACAGTCTGAATTTGCAAGCCTATTCCTACTTCTACAAGAGTAGTTATCTTTTTCATAGATGTTAAAAGGAAATTTTATGTTCCTGTTTCTCCTTTAACATCCTATTTGACAATGACTGTTTATGTATTAATTTAATTAATCAAAATAATTATATCACAAGTGTATTTATGTCACTTGGCTAGCAAATTAAAAATCAGGAGGTGGAAAACATCAGTTTGTAAGCAAAATCTAAACCTTATTCCTTTTGTGTGTTCTGAATAGAACAATATGAGTTTTTGCAGTACCCAAATCGTACCATAACATAACATATTTTTATAACTTTAAGTACTGAAACAGAGATGGATGCCACAGTGCATCCCAGGTCATGAAATTTCTCCTCAAAGTAGATGGTGTAAGAAGTCACAATTAAAATCCTGTCCTGATTTTAAAGGTAGTTTGCAGGTAACGTTCACTGTTTAAATGGATAAATGGGGAGGGGGCAGGGGGAAGCTTTCAGATGATTCCATCCATGCCTTCTTTTTCCTTTTTTTGACCCCAAGGCTAAACAGAAAATTATGTTTCTTACTCATCCTGCTTTCCTAAGCAGGAGGCAGAATATCAACCATTCTGTGGTTATATAGGTACCTAGATTTTTTTCCAGTGTGCTCATCCTCAGTATAGTCAGGTCCTTCAGGGTAGAAAGTTAGATGCAAATTGTCTGGAAACTCTTCTGTTGAAAGTGTTGTGGGTTTTTTTTTCCTTTTTTTTTTTTTTTTTTAGGAGAAAGGCAATATTAAAATATTTAGGGAGAAAGAAGAGATAAAAATATTAGATTCAGTTGTAACAGGGAAAGTTACAGCAGACTGCTGACAGCCAGTGATATTTCAGAGCTGCAAGTTCCTCCTGCAAGCTTCAGATAACTCTAGCTCCTGGGATAACATGCATCTCTCACAGGTCTCCAATAAACTGTGAGGGAGCCTGTACAGCCCTGGGAAGCATTTTCCCATTAGCACATTGCTCCATTGGGACGGTTTCCTTACAAGAAGTGATCTCCAGGGGGAAATGCTCTGGCCAAGCTCCAGCAACCAGAGGTAGGTTCCTGAGCTGAAGTCTCACTGTGTGTCTTATATAGGTTGCTTCACTGAATTGGAGACGGCTGAGGGTGCCAAACTCCTGCCTGTTGACATCAGCTGATAACAACAAAACATCACGTAGTGGAAAGA
This sequence comes from Phalacrocorax aristotelis, assembly GCF_949628215.1. NCBI lineage: Eukaryota > Metazoa > Chordata > Aves > Suliformes > Phalacrocoracidae > Phalacrocorax > Phalacrocorax aristotelis. The sequence goes on along the minus strand of NC_134311.1, from coordinate 11,751,788 downwards.
ACACAACACACACAGGCCCCTTCCTCTTCAGGAAATAATGCCCCATACTTGCATGGTTTTGAAGTCTCTGAAGTTTCCTAAAGTGTAAGTTCACCTGCAGCATCAGATCATACAGTCTTATCCTCCACACAACTCACAGACAGTTGTATATGGATATTTTTCAACCAAGTCCTGTGCAGAAATAAATTTGATTTGAAGAGTTCTATAATGGAACAGGCGACTACTTTTCATGGTGGAGTATCTCAATGGTTAGTTATTGCCTTATTTTTCATCAGTTGAGCTGAATCTAAAACTTCTGGCACTGTTCTTGTTAGAGTTATGTCTTCTAGTTCAAAGATGCTTGTAATAATAGCATTTCCTCTGTATGACTATCTTTAAACACTTTAATTTTCTTCCCATATGGCAAAAAGTAATGGAGAAAAACAGTATTTGCTCTTAAACTGCAGGAAGTCAAAATGTGAAGGGGAAGGAAAGGGAAAAAAAATCTTTCCAGTATTTTTTAACATTTAAAGTCCAAAACATATGTTACTTGAAATGAAAAGAAATAATTAACATTTTATGACACTTAACTTTCAAATTTTTAAATATTTTTTTTCTCATGGAAAATATGAATTATCTTTTAAAGCTTAAGCTTTCTTTAACTTGTTTCCCATTAAAGCCTTCCCTTGTAAATTATTATTTATTTTTCCCAGAGAACAACTCTTTTATTATCTTCCACTAGATGTATTGTCTTTAGGTTCCACAATTCTTTTGACCAGGAGAAAGAGCTATACAAGCTGATGAAAGCATTATCTCTTATTTGAAAAAGGTCAGATTTTGCCTTTTATGGGCTATTGTAATTTTTGGGGAGTTGTTTTTTGTTTCGTTTTGTTTTTATAATTGGAACTTGGGAATGAGCTATAATAGAAAATTGACTTCCATTTTCTTGTGAAATACTTGAGAAATTACACCATTATGTATTTGAATCTATTTTAAGGTTGATAGTCTGATGTTTTGACATTCTTGAGACTGACAGCTGTCATAACATTTCATCTTTCACTAAATTTTTAGAAAGACGTTATTATGACTATGTTTAATAAATTACGTCTACAACTTCAAATAATTATGCTGCTCAAGGCATTTATTTTAGCTCTGTTATAAGGACTAACAGCATATCAATAGGGAATTTAATACGTAACGCTTGCAACTCATTCATAGAAAGCACTGAAATAATCACCATTGTTAGTGCTAATGTGACTGAATAAATATGAAAATATACTTTATTTACATATATAGGTAGATATGAATACTGGTATGTTTATTCATAATATATCAGAGGATCAGAGCTTATTTTGGTAGGAATAAGTCATCTGGACAGGGTGCTGGGCCATCTTGTCTAGACTGTGCTCTTCCTAGAAAGGTTGGACTAGATGATCCCTGAGGTCCCTTCCAACCCGGGATTCTGTGATTCTGAGAATGTTTGTGAGACTTACAAATGTGTTAAATTTTAAACTTTAAAATTGATTCATTTTCAAAACAGTTTGTGCTAAATCTTACACAGTATTTGTCACCATCAATACATATACAAACCTGTTAATCTTTGACACTTATGTACTGGATTAGCTATGAGGATGCAATGCCAAGGGCCCAGTGCTGTGGAGTTAGGGCTGATACCTGGGACCCTTAGTGGTGCCTGGTCATGGAGATTGTGATGATCAGGCCTGTGAGCTGTTGGATAGCAGAAGTCAGAGCCAAAGCAGGTCTTTCCTCTCTCTTCTCTAGCTTTCTTCACTGAGATCTGATGGATTTATGCCATTTGCTCTTCCAGAAAGAGGTTGTCCTTTGCTCTCACTGCTGCTTCTCCTCTTTTCTTCGGTCTTGCCAGTCATGCTTCTTGTGTATTCAGCAGGATGTCCCATCCATTTGCAGTCCCCTCTGCTTATCTCAACCCCTGTCTGGCAACATTTTTACCTGGTTACCTTTCAAGTGCAAGTACACCAATCTTGATTTTTCCCTTCATTGATCACTTTGCTTGCAAGTTTATGTGAAATCATTAGACTACACCATCACAGTGTTACAAAATATATACTTACTGTTGTTAGCTGAACTATTTTAATAGGCATGTGTTAATTTTCAAGGCAAAGTAATATTAATTATATGCTGACTAGTATACTTATAATGTATAGGTGTCACAGGTCTCTGCTTTGGCTGCTATGCTTCTGAACCAGAGTTACACAAAGTACTGTGCATTTTTTACATTTCTTAAAAATTCTGAGACCAAGAAATCCTCAATGCCCTCAAGAGAGATTAATCTCTAAAACTCTGATCTCTCCTAGAAGTCTGGGCAAGATTATTTCCATATGTAAGCAGCAGACATCTGCTACACTCAGGTACCTACTCAGTTGCTCTTCATAGAGGTATAAAAAGTGTTCAGAAGACTTATTAATTGACTGCCTACTATGTTTGTAGTAGCTGACTATGCTACAAGGATTTTTAATTGATGGCACTCAGTGTCACATTAACTCAGATCTTGGTTGACAAAGGGTTTTAAGCATTGCACTGCAGATTGAGTTTCTACTTCAGGGTGGAAATGAAGCACTGAACATCTTAAATTATTTCAGTTTGGTCTTGAAATCTCCACTGATGAGTTAAGTACTTAAGATGAGTTAGGATTAACCATACTCAATGTATAAAGCCAAGAAGGACTGAAGGGATATATTTTAAGTTTTCTTTCTTCTCAGAACTTCACATATAACCTCCACTCTGACTCTACTGCTGAGGTCAAAAGCAGATTTAGAATGCTTTATTCATTGCACTGCATTAAACTGGATTTAATTTTAAAAATTTCTGATTGCTTTAGTGGCTTCATATTTTCAGTTCTGAATTATTTATCAGTCAGATATCTCTACCCCTGAGACACAAAATTTTTCAGTGAGCTTAGTATGAGTATTGGCACACTAAAAATGAGAAATAAAAATCCTAAAATAACTGAAAAGCAAAAGCACTAGAACATCTAGAGACTCATTTGCCTGTGTTTTTTGCTGGACATAAGATCATTATCCAGAATTGCAGAGAAGGGATGGTCAGAGGTTTCATTTGACAGGGGAACCATGGAGGACAAGGTGTTCTATTGAAGGCTAGATGCATTTGACCGCTAGAATCAAGAAAGCTCTTTTCCTAAACATAGATGTTTAGTTGGACAGCACAAGTAAGGCCTTGGAAATAGGAGAGAAAGAGCAAGTTTTGTCATGGGAATCATTTAGTTTGCTGTGCCTGATTGATGGATCCAAACCAACTCCACAAAAAAGAAACCAGGCATAGGTGAAGGCTCCCTCCTGGCAGGGGACAGAGGCACCCATCTGCAGGCTGGAGGGTTTACAGGGGGATTTGGTAGAGGCCCAGGGCCGAGACCTCTGACACTGTAGAAAGGCTGCCAAGGCTTGTTGACCCTCTGACCATTGCTCTTTGACTTCGAACTGACCTAAGGTAAGCATAGCCTGCTGGAGCTGCAATAGAGGGGACAAGGGCCAGGGTGGTATTTTCATTGATCCCAACAGTAAGAGAGATGGCCTTGGGCCAGAGTGGGTGCTTCCAGTGGATGAACACCTGGCTGCATGACTGGTGTTGCTGGCAAGGTATTGGTTTGTGTGGCCCTCTTCAAAGTACAGGATTGCTGGGGAGGTAGTCCACCTGACTAAGTAAGGCAGGAGTATCTTTACCAAAGGGCTCGTAAACCTGTTGATGATGGCTTAAAACTAGGTTCAGAAGGGGACGGAGATCAAAACCTGTAGGTAACTGGGAAAACAAAGAAAAGGGAGTAGCATGCATGAGACACTGTCATGGGTGGTTTAAAATCTCCCCTGGGGAAAGTGACAACAAGAGAGCAGGACAACCCGTTTCAGAGGTCAATACATGAACATGTAACTTAGGACACGAACTAGAGGAAATCAAAGTCTCTGTGCAGACACAGAGCATTGTTTTTGGAAAAGCAGAGATGTGGTGGGTTTGCTATGACAAGAGTGCTGCAAAGGATGGATACAGGCTTCAGAGAAGACAGAGGAGGTGTGATGGGGCAGACTGTACAAGGAATCAACTTGAGTGTGTACATCTCAAGAGCTTATCGGTAAAGATGAGAGGACAGATCGAAAGTGAAATTGTGGCGAGCATTTGCTCCAGAGTTTCTGATAAAGAAGGGATGTAGATAAAGATTTTTTAGATGCTGGAGGGAGATTCACAATTTCAGACCCAAGCTTTCATGGGAACTTTAATCATCTCACTGTTGTCTTAATGTCGCTCAGCACAAGTAATACAGGAATCTTCTGGTTATCATCAAAGGTAGTTCTTTTCTAAAATTTAAACTTGCAGCTCCAGGGGCTCTAGTTGTTTCAAATCTGATTATTAGCTCTCTAAGTCATCTTTATGATAAACTATAAAAGTATTGAATAGTGCTCATTTTCACTCCTTTTTTTCTTAGAAGTAGGTCACCATTTTATAAATGTTTGTGGCCTTTTTCTGAAACACCAAAGTATTTGTCAGTGATGAGAAGTCCACAAAACTCCCATAAGAGTTTTTAAGGATCAGACAACAATGTTTCTTCTTTAGCTGGTGTCATGGTTTAGGTCCAGCCAGCAGCCAAGCACCACGCAGCCGCTTGCTCACTCTCCCCCGGTGGGATGGGAGACAGAATCAGAAGAGTAAAAGCGAGAAAACTCCTGTGTTTGGATAAAGACAGTTTAATGGGTAAAGCAAAAGTTGCATAAACAAGCCAAACAAAACAAAGAATTCATTCACTCCTTTCCATGGGCAGGCAGCTATTAAGCCGTCTCCAGGAAAGCAGGGCTCCATCATGTGTAATGGTGACTTGGGAAGACAAATTCCATCACTCCATATGCCCCCCCTTCCTCCCTCTTCTGCTGGCTTTATATACTGAGCATGATGTTGTATGGTATGGAACATCCCTTTGGTCAGTTGGGGTCAGCTGTCCTGGTTGTGCCCCCTCCCAGCTTTTGTGCACCAAGCAGAGCACGGGGAGCTGCAAAAGTTGTTGACTGGTCTAAGCACTACTTAGCAACAACTAAATCATCTCCACATTGTCAACACTGTTTTCAGCACAAATCTAAAATAAACTAGATGCTAGTTATGTCAGAGAAAGCAGATACTTTTTTCTGGAGTAGTCTATCTGGACTCCCTATTTCTCAGCAGAGTTTCAATTTGTGCAGAGACTTTATGTGAGTTACTCTGGGATCATCAAGACAGCAGATGCCTTTTATCATACTTTCTTTGTACTCATTGCCTTGATTGGGCCACTGTTCATGTGTCCAATCCTGTACAATATCATGAGTATTTGCCTCTTTTGGCCTGAGTTGAAGGCAACTGTTAGAAATCAGCAAATGCTACAACACAAAAGCAGATTAATTTCTGAACAAATGTTACTGGATGCTTTAAATAAGTGAAAATAATTTAAAAAATAACAAATGCTCATTTTTCTTATTCTGATAATAGCAACTGCATGAGAAGACATGAAAAGATGATCTGACTAAGAGACCATTGTAAATATTTGTTAGAATTAATTCTTACACTGGTCAGATACAGCCATTTTGCAATAAAATTTAACACTTAAAAAAACTTCCTTATTTTTTGTCCTTTTTCACTTGACAGGAACACAATGGGCTTATTATTCCTGATTTACATCAAGTTAAGAGACAATGGTTCATGTTATAAAAGTTAGAAATTAATCTTTCCAAGACACAAGTCCTTCATAGATTTCCTTTAATGATATACAAAAACAATTATATAAATCTGACAGAAGACGAGTTTGAAAATAAGTGACCAAAGAAGATATCAAATAGAAGGTCAAGGTTAGGGTTCTCATCAGAAATAGATTAAGCATGCTATGCCTTAACAATCAGAGTATAAAATTAGAGCTACTACTACTACATAGCAGGTCTTAATTATCAAAATAGTGGATACTATAAGGGAAGAAGCAGAATTCCTGAAAAGATGGAAATTATGTAAATATTTGCCTAGCAGGATGAATAGGAATCACAGAATCACAGAATCACAGGTTGGAAGGGACCTCAGGGATCACCTAGTCCAACCTTTCTAGGACGAGCAGTCTAGATAAGATGGCCCAGCACCCTGTCACAATCTGCTGTTGGGTTGAACAGAGGTTAAACCCCGTTGCTTTCCAACTGACCTCAGATAATTCTGGGAGGTTGGGCTCAGCTGGGTTTAACTTCTGATTAACTCAAATGTTTTATCATGACTAGGTTCCTTTTACATTCTCGGAAACAAAATTAAGACTCAAAACAGAGTCAAGTGCCAAGTCCCTTTTTTTGGCCAACAATAAATACATGAGAGAAAAGCAGAGCAAGAGAAAAAAGTGAGAACGGGAAAGAAAGAGAGAAAGAGCGCAAGCATGAGAGTGATGCAATAGCTACCACCACGGATCTGCAGTGGTCTGTACGCTCGGTCGGTCAGTCCGTGCAGTCGGTCTATTTCTCCTTCCGTCCGTCCATGCGGTCTGCTGGTCAGTCGGTGCAGTCTGTGCGTCCGATGTATCTTTGAATCCAGTGCTGGGGGAATGTTCCAGAATGCTCCTCGTGGTCTCCGCTGGTTTCTCTTTTCATAACGTTGTCCTCTTGCATAGTCAATTACTGTTTTTCATAGCCACACCTCCCACTCGGCAGTGTAGCACGTGCCCAGTACCATCACTAGAGAGTGCAGGAAAGTTCTAGAGGGTCTGAACCTAACCCCCACCCCCCATAAGTCAACCCTGGGCCCGGGCGCATGTGCAGAGGGTGTGTACTCCAGAGACAGCAGGACACACACACTCCCACCAGGCAGGACTGAACGGGCTGCCCCAGAGACCAAACTGTCCCGCTCGGTTGCCATGGTGATTAAGCTTTGGTAGTGAAACTTGTCCTGACAACAATGTTGAGACAAGTTTCTAGTCCCTTACACACGCTTAAAAGTGTCCAACGTGGCCAAGTCAACCACTTCCCTGGGGAGATTATTCCAATGGTGACTGTCCTCACTGTGAAAAATTTCCCTCTCGTGTCCAATCAGAATCTCCCCTAGAGCAACTTGTGTCCATTCCCCCTTGTCCTCTCCATGGGACTCCGTGTAAAAAGTGAGTCTCCATCTTCTTTGTAGCTACCCCTTAGGTACTGGTACATGGTGATGAGATCCCCTCTGAGCCTCCTTTTCTCAAGGCTGATCAAACCCCATTCTCCCAGCCTATCCTCGTATGGCAGCTTCCCAGTCCTTTGATGACCTTTGTGGCCCTTCTCTGGACCCCTTCCAGCCTGTCCACATCCTTTTTGTATAGTGGGGACCAGAACTGCACACAGTACTCCAGGTGTGGCCTGACAAGTGCCGAGTACAGTGGGATAATGACTTCTATCTCTCTGCTGCGATGCCCTTTTTGATGCAACCCAGCACCCTGTTGGCCTTCTTGGCCACAGCAGCACACTGTTCGCTCATGTTGAGCTTTCTGTCCACCAGCACCCCCAGGTCCCTTTCCACAGAGCTGCTCTCCAGCCAGTGGATCCCAGTCTGTGCTGCAGTCCTGGATTATGTTTTCCCAGGTGCATGACCTTACACTTGTCCTTGTTGAACTTCATGAGGTTCTTGCTGGCCTACTCTTCCAGCCTATCCAGATCTCCCTGCAGAGCAGCTCTCCCTTCTGGAGTGTCTACTTCCCTGCTCAATTTGGTGTCATCAGCAAACTTCATCAGGCTACACTTGATGCTGTTGTCCAGATCACTTATGATGAAGGGCAGGGAAAGGGGAGAAAAGGAGGGAAGAGGGGAGGAAAGGGGGAAAATGGGGGGAAAGGGGGGAAAGGGGGGCAAAAGGGAAAAAGGGAGGAGGAGGGGAGAAGGGAGGAAAAAGGGGGAAAAGGAAGAAAAGGGAAAGGAAAGGGAAAGGGAAAGGGAAAGGGAAAGGGAAAGGGAAGGGAAAGGGAAAGGGAAAGGGAAAGGGAAAGGGAAAGGAAAAGGAAAAGGAAAAGGAAAAGGAAAAGGAAAAGGAAAAGGAAAAGGAAAAGGAAAAGGAAAAAGGAAAAGGAAAAGGAAAAGGAAAAGGAAAAGGAAAAGGAAAAGGAAAAGGAAAAGGAAAAGGAAAAGGAAAAGGAAAAGGAAAGGGAAAGAAAAAGGGAAGGGGAAGGGGAAGGGGAAGGGGAAGGGGAAGGGGAAGGGGAAGGGGAAGGGGAAGGGAAGGGGAAGGGAAGGGAAGGGGAAGGGAAGGGGAAGGGGAAGAAGAAGGGAAGGGGAAGAGAAAGGGAAGAGAAAGGGAAGGGAAGGGAAGGGAAGGGAAGGGAAGGGAAGGGAAGGGAAGGGAAGGGAAGGGAAGGGAAGGGAAGGGAAGGGAAGGGAAGGGAAGGCAAGGCAAGGCAAGGCAAGGCAAGGCAAGGCAAGGCAAGGCAAGGCAAGGCAAGGCAAGGGGAAAGAAAGGGAAGGGGAAGGGAAAGGGAAAGGAAAAAAATCTTGTTGCACAATTAAAAATTTTAAAAGTTCCATTCATTGTCTTTCCTAAAATATTAAAGGTCAGTTTGGGATTCATTTTGACATCATCTCCAACTGTAAAAGGAGTTTTCAAGTTCATGTCACATCCAGGTAGCAGCACTGAGAATAAATAAAATTATACCTGTTTGTAACACCTGTCCTCATGTGCCAAGGATCCAGGATGCTCTGGGGAAACAGGAAGATCCAATTACAAGGCCATCTGGAGTTTTTATTTTCAGTTGTAGGTTAACGATTTCTATTCAGTGCATACATCTGTAAATAGTTAAGCCACTGAAAGAAAACACAGGTTTTCAAAAGAACTATGGCCTTTTTATTGTTCCTTCAGTAAGCTGCTGAAAACATCTGCTGCTCCAGGTGCTGTGACGTTAAGGAGGGGCAGCTATTGTGGTTTAAGTTCCTGATTAGGTAACCTTTCAGAAATTGTATTGATTATATCCCGGTAATGTTCAGGAGCTTGCAACAGTCTCTTTGCAAAGTCATGCAGTTTACCATAATAAATATTTCCCTAAAATATCAAGTGTACTACAACCTGCACGCACAACTGCTGCAAATTCCTTCTTAAGCAGGAAGGTCTCCAAGACACAGGCTCTGACAGAGGACTGCTCTTGTTTGATATCTGGACTCCAGAAGGTCCCCTGTACATGACAAGCCAACAATACTTACTAGCAGATTTCAAGCTCCAGACCTCCCAAAAGATACAGCAACATTTACCTTTCAGGGAGCTCTGTGAGAACCAACAGTGCTGTGTAATATTATAACTGTGAAAAATTGAATAATATGAAGCTTAAAAAATATTGATGGTTTCTTAAGGGGTTTCAGAAGGCTATGTTTAAGAACAAACTGAAAGGTACTAAAAGGACAGAAAGGACAAGGGGGAATGGACACAAGTTGCTTTTGGGGAGATTCCACTGGGACATGAGAGGGAACTTTTTCACACTGAGGACAGTCACCATTGGAATAATCTCCCCAGGGAAGTGGTTGACTTGGCCACATTAGACACCTTCAAGAGTTGTCTGGACAGGGTGCTGGGCCCTCTTGTCTAGACTGTGCTCTTCCCAGAAAGGTTGGACGAGATGATCCCTGAGGTCCCTTCCAACCTGGGATTCTGTGATTCTGTGATTCTGTAATGAGATCAAATTTTTGTACAGTAAGTTGGAATGTTAGATGATACATAAAAGATTTATGAGTCCACTTGTGAAAGAAATTTAACATCTCAACTTAATTTATGTTTCAAGTTATCACCTGAAAGAAGGTGTCTGAAGAGTTTCTCTTTCCAAATCAGGAAATTTGAGGGCATAAGTACTTTTACATTTTGCTACTGAATTAGATGAGAGAAATTAAAGAGGCACCTTTTCAGAACTCTTTCACTGACTTAAAATCAACTTATATAAAAGCAGTGACACACACTAAACACTTATATATGGCTGTAACACTGAGCTAAACCACCACAAAGAACGAACATACTGATTCACACTATCAAATATGTAAATATGTTATATGTAGACCCCTTTACACTGCATTTCTTGCGTACAGCAGTTACCTCGTTACCATAATAAGAACAGTCATTAGGTATATCTGTTTGTTCATACTTTTTTGGTTGGTTGGTTGGGTTTTGTTTTTTTCCCCCAAAAAAATACATTTAATATTTCTACATGGGAAAATACAAATTAGTTCCACAAACTATTTATACAGATTAATTTTTATGTAGTGGCTAAATTGTGCTTTTTCTTGTTTTATAACTCACAATACACTCTGGATCTCAAAACTTTTCCAAAGAAACAGCTTAGCACTTTAATTCACCACTAAAACAAACACTTTGCTTGGAACAATGTTATCATCTTGAGGTGTGCTTTCATTGCAGTTTGGTACTTATTCAGGAAATAACTAAACACTGCATCGTGCTGCTCACACTCTGTTTTCCAGCTGCTATATTGTTGCTCTGCTTAGGTATGTATTGCTTTAGGAACAGGCTGATATGAACATTATTTACCCTTTTTACAACTAGTCAGAATATTTTCTATGAAACAACATCACCTATTTCTTTATTTGTATGATATTATGACTTAAACACAAGCGGCCGTTTTCTGTGACCATTTTAATGAAACGCGTGAAACAGAGATGGAAGGATGAATGATAATTCCAGTGCATTTCTTTTTGTAAGTTTCTTTATTTTCTCTAAGAAGAAAATATGTAAAGCAGGGCCAATGTTGAGTCAAACAACTATGGTTGCTAACTAAAACATGTCAACTTTGTAAACGGTAAAAATAAAATACTACTTCAGGAATAATAATAAAAATAAATTAACAGAGTTTGACTGAAATCCATATTTTGTCTTTCACAGGTGAAGTGCCAGAGTACAGGCTGGAAAACCTGTCAGTTTGGTGAAGTTCATAGTCAATTTACCAAAACAGTTTGATTTGCAGAGTATTTGTCAAATACTCC